>NC_067198.1:4841022-5167133 GCF_000699445.3 Schistosoma haematobium
AGTTAAAGATTAACACCGTTGGATGCCAGTTGGCTCAGTGATCTAGAGGTTAAGCAAACGCACGCAAGACCGATAGGTCCTGTGTTCGAATCTCGCAAAGCGGGATCGTGGATGTACATTGCTGAGGAGTACCATACTAGGACGAAACAGCCGTCCAGTACTTCCAGGTTTTCCACGGTGGCCTAGCTTCAACTGACTCATGATCTCAACTATTGAAATTACTATAATATCCACAAAACCCTTCTGAGAGAAATTCTTCACCATTCTTCTTCTTCTTCTTCTTCCACTTTTTACATTCTCAAGTGTTTGAGTTTAAGTAGTTACTTTGAGCTTGCTGATGTTCAACTAGAGTTTTATATGGGTTAACTGTTTAGGTCACTATATGATTCTAGATTCATGGACATATTAGTGGAACTTGATTTTATCTGTACAAGCACAAGAGCACGTAAAATTACGTTAGGACTAATTTATGGACGGTAAATTAGATTGACCAACTCCATAATTTACATTCCCCTTAAAAAATATACCATAAATCTTTTCTTAATTCCGAAATAATGGCTAATCATATTGTATCTATTCCATTGGTAGCCTAGGTTTCAAAATCGATTCCATGTATGATTTGACGGTGATATTCAGAATTTAATTGGCATAGAAATTTTCTAAACAATCATTCTACGAGTTTAAAATATGATTTGATAAAATGGTTTTCTCATGAGTTTGTAGCGTGGTGTCGAGTTGTGATTAACTATGAACACCGCTACCAAAAACACGTGCCAAGTAAATCAGAAGGCGAAGGTTGAATGTAACCAAATAAATCCATAAAATCCCCGAGAAGCCAAATATCAGAAGACAGTTAATGGACCAAATCGAGATATATTCGCTGGCGATCTCGTGGCATCGAAAGGATACCGAGATCGTGCCAGGATACAGGCTTGGTTACAGAACGTAACCGAATTCGCGCGAAGTTACAATCAAAGTGTGTGAAATAGAATGGAAGCACAAAATAGCTGTCATTAGCACAGTCAAACAAAAGCACATTAAAACAAGCACTGGTACAGTTGGTTATAATAATAATTGTTTTTATTAAACCAGTCGTGTTTTCGTGATAAATGTGAGTCACTACAAGTTAAAGAACTAACAACAACCAATTCATTGAAATTGGCATTATGCGGTCAACCATTGACGTAATGTTAATAGTACGTTACGGATGAGGATAAGTTGTACGATTTTAATAAATAGGTAATATCATTAGTCCTTAAACAACGGTCATGACTCGAAGTTCGAATCTAAGAAGCTGTATTTGAAATGGTCATTGTACTGATGTGGTGTGTGCTACTGACGTTGACAGATATAAGTAATATGTATCATCAATCGAAAGTGAAATGTCTAGTGGCAGAAGGTTAAGATCACTGGATGGTTATCGATCAATTGGAAATATATCTCAGTTCTATAGGAGGTCAGTCGCGAACCGGATAGCTCAGTGATAACATCGATGACTGTGAAACTGGGAGACACGCGATCGAATCCGCTAGGAACCGTCAGTTTCCTCAAGATTACAGGTATACCTTGCTGACGAGTGCCAAGTGGCACAAAGCTGAGTCGCAGGGTTTAGTGTTGACTACCTCCAATCACCATCTTAACGACTGGAGTGGCAACGAAAGAACAACAAAGTCTGAGACGATGGACTGACATTAGGCAAATGAATTAATTACTTTATGGTTCTCAGAATTCACTAAGATGATCTGTAGTTTCATGTTCAAATACATTCGGTTGACCTGCATTTGGGTATCAGGTCGGCAACTTCATTCCGTAGAAACACAACCTTGCTAAAATAACGCTAACCAGAATATTGCTTCCTATTGTCAACGTATCAATAATCCCAATGGAGACATTCAGAAATCATTTTCCTTCTTCATACTAAGTTCTAAAATCAATATATGACACCAACTAACATACTACTATGAAGTAGAAATAACCAAACAGATGTTTTATTTTAATTCGACTGTCTACATTCGTTTGGATCCATGAATTCACTACAGGTGAAACTGAATACGTTTGTGCATGATTGTGAGCTATTGACCATGAGACTACTGAGTTGGTATGCAATAATACACGTTTGAAGCTTGAATAAGTGAATCTTTCATTAAAATTGTAATAGTGTAATCAATGATGACCTTGTTCGAGAATAGTTCATGCAATTCTAGTGGAAATCTATGAACTTCATGAAACAGTCATCATCAATGGGAACTGATGATCATTATTCCATTTTCCTGAGTGGTTGAAGTTGGAAATATATAACATTGGATACTAATCACATAGTCGAATTGTGGTGTATGTTACTTATGTCTATAGAAATAAGTAGTATGTAACATCAATCGGAAGTGAAAAGCCTGACAGCAGAAGGTCAAAAAGATCGAGTTGAAGAGAATGGAAGAGGAAACAGAAAGTAATTGTGAATTAGAGGAATTATACAGAATGTGAACAACAATTGATGAATATTTTCAAATGAAGTATTCAGTGTATGATTTTCATATTTTTACCAAGAAATCCTGTGTTCTCGTTCACTACACAATGCTTAGCCATACTATCTGAAACGGGAAGGCATTTGGTTCGATCATCACTGAGGTTAAGGTTCTATACTCAGATGAAACAGATACCCAGTTTTATCTAGTAATTTTAAATAGTCAGGATTTTCAATACAAATGTCAAGACAGTTCTACTGTGTGGGGCGGAAACCTGGAGAACTACGAAAGCCATCACCTAGAAGATACATATGTTTATTAACAGTTGTCTACGCAAAATAATTCGGATCAGTTGGACAGACACTATCAGCAACAACCTACTATGGGAGGGAACAAGCCATACTCTGACAAAGGAAGAAGTCAAGAAGAAGCTATGGAAGTGAATAGGACACGTATTGATGAAAGCACCCAACCACATCACAAGGCAATCCTTCACCTAGAATCCACAAGGCCAAAGGAAAAGTGGAAGATTAAAGAATACATTACTCCGACAAATGAATACAGATATATGAAGAATGAACAACAATTGAACAGAACAAGAAAGGGAGGCCCAAGACAGAGTGTGCTGGAGAATGCTGGTTGGCGGCCTATGCTCCATTGGGAGAAACAGGCGTAAGTAAGTAAGTAAGTAAGTAAAGTAAGTAAGTAAGTAAGTAAGTAAGTAGTAAGTAAGTAAGTAAGTAAGTAAGTAGTGAGTGAAGTAAGTGGAGTGAGAGTGAGTGAGTGAGTGAGTGAGTGAGTGAGTGAGTGAGTGAGTGAGTGAGTGGTGAGTGAGTGAGTGGTGAGTGAGTGAGTGAGTGAGTGAGTGAGTGAGTGAGTGAGTGAGTGAGTGAGTGAGTGAGTGAGTGAGTGAGTGAGTGAGTGAGTGAGTGAGTGAGTGAGTGAGTGAGTGGTGAGTGAGTGAGTGAGTGAGTGAGTGAGTGAGTGAGTGAGTGAGTGAGTGAGTGAGTGAGTGGTGAGTGAGTGAGTGAGTGAGAGGTGAGTGAGTGAGTGAGTGAGTGAGTGAGTGAGTGAGTGAGTGAGTGAGTGAGTGAGTGAGTGAGTGAGTGAGTGAAGTGAGTGAGTGAGTAGTAGTGTAAGTAAGTAGTAAGTAAGTAAGTAAGTAAGTAAGTAAGTAAGTAAGTAAGTAAGTAAGTAAGTAAGTAAGTAAGTAAGTAAGTAAGACAATATATTCCATGATATAAGTTAATCAATATTATGCAAAATATAATTTCATTATACTTTTGTTTATCTCTTTCTTCAGAATCTTTTATATTTAAGTTACATTACAAATGATCACATACATACAATAGTTTACATGTTAATAGATACACTTGGGTAATTGATGTGCTCTAAATGTTTTCATGCATGTACCAAATTCTTATAAACTGTATTGTACAAATGTAGTTTGTGAAGATGTTTGAATTGCATTGAAATCATAAACTGTTTTATTGTGATTTTATTTGAATGAAGTATTGAAAGTACTGATTGAATTGATTGGAATTTATAGTTGGTATTTGAGATGAATCAACTTCAATTGGAGTTTGTTGAAGAGAAAATCCAGAAAACTTCTCAGAAAAAAAGCAGTCGAGAAAGGCTCTGAAAACACTGAGAAGTATCTTGTCTAATCAACGTTCACTAGAAATTTTGCCAGAAACATTTAGAAATTGAAAAATCACATGTCGAGTTCCTGATTAGATGAATACTATACTGTTACAGTGTTTAGTAGCATTTCAGAAGTTTCGGGAAATCCAAAACTATAAAAACCCTAAGTTTTCTGTACATAAACGAACCCGCCTTTTCTCTCGTGTTCAAGTCGCTGTGTAGATCTAGCCCAGAGGTTACTAGAAGAGCTTAGGAACTAAATCTATCGCTCAATTAGAAAATTGACCAGTTACTATTTAAAATTACTAGATAAAACTGGGTATCTGTTTCATCTGAGTATAGAACCTTAACCTCAGTGATGATCGAACCAAATGCCTTCCCGTTTCAGATAGTATGGCTAAGCATTGTGTAGTGAACGAGAACACAGGATTTCTTGGTAAAAATATGAAAATCATACACTGAATACTTCATTTGAAAATATTCATCAATTGTTGTTCACATTCTGTATAATTCCTCTAATTCACAATTACTTTCTGTTTCCTCTTCCATTCTCTTCAACTCGATCTTTTTGACCTTCTGCTGTCAGGCTTTTCACTTCCGATTGATGTTACATACTACTTATTTCTATAGACATAAGTAACATACACCACAATTCGACTATGTGATTAGTATCCAATGTTATATATTTCCAACTTCAACCACTCAGGAAAATGGAATAATGATCATCAGTTCCCATTGATGATGACTGTTTCATGAAGTTCATAGATTTCCACTAGAATTGCATGAACTATTCTCGAACAAGGTCATCATTGATTACACTATTACAATTTTAATGAAAGATTCACTTATTCAAGCTTCAAACGTGTATTATTGCATACCAACTCAGTAGTCTCATGGTCAATAGCTCACAATCATGCACAAACGTATTCAGTTTCACCTGTAGTGAATTCATGGATCCAAACGAATGTAGACAGTCGAATTAAAATAAAACATCTGTTTGGTTATTTCTACTTCATAGTAGTATGTTAGTTGGTGTCATATATTGATTTTAGAACTTAGTATGAAGAAGGAAAATGATTTCTGAATGTCTCCATTGGGATTATTGATACGTTGACAATAGGAAGCAATATTCTGGTTAGCGTTATTTTAGCAAGGTTGTGTTTCTACGGGATTGGGTTGCCGACCTCGAGCTCAACCGTCCTTCTTCATCCTAGCTTTGGACTAGCAGTAGCCTTTGAAGTGCTGCAGACTATGGGAAAGCGATATTACAACATATTAAATTATCTCTTAGAAAGAGTATAAGTTATATCATGTTCTATATGGTAAAACAGTTCAAAATCGTTCAGTAAACATGTACTCAACACCGAATCAAGTCTTACTGTTTAGCATTTTGTAATACTGTAGTGAACGAGAATACAAGTGAGGACAATCAAAATTACAGAATGTTTTAGTAAAATCTGAGTACCAAACAGTAAATTCTTAATTTGCAATATGTCAATCGACTGTCTTAAATTTGGCTGTTCCTTTTGCAAAATTTCAATCAATCGTCTCAGACTTTATTGTTCTTCCGTTTCCACACCAATCATTCTTTGTTCTCGTTCTCTTTTCTTCGATCTTGCTCACCTTCTGCCTCCAGGCATTTCACTTTCGATTGGTAATGATACATACTACTTATATCTATCGACATCAGTAGCATATACCACATTTGTACAATGGTCATTTTCATTATCATTGTTCTTTCCTTTCTCCACCAAACATTCTCTGTTCTCGTTCTGTTTTGTTTGATCTTCTTAACCTTCTGCCTCCAGGCATTTCACTATCGATTGATAATGATACATACTACTTATATCTGTTGACATCAATAGGATACACCACAATACTATGCTTGTTACCTAGATCAAAGCTAAACAATTAAAGTTGAAATCTTTTATCTAATAATTAAAAGCTATTTTGTTTAAGCTATTATACTATTGCTTCGTTAGTGATCATTTATGGCAACATAAGAGATTGGCGAATTCAACAATGTATGTTCTACATTTGTTTTAGATTCATAGAAATAAAATGCAACTCATTCACCTTGTCAGGTCATTAAATTTAATAAACATAATAAATGAATATGAAAAACTAAGGGGTAATGGAATACACTATTCAAATCATTAATTCATATTTACTTACTATATTACACTATATTTTAATACCTTTTCTATCTCTTAGTCATGATGAACTCATCGTAAAATGAATTGAAGTTAGACGTTAATACCATCGGATGCTGACCACCTCAGTGGTCTAGAGGTGCAAGATCGTTAGGTTCTGAGTTCAAATCTCTAGAGGCGGGATCGTGGATGCGTACTACTGAGGAGTCCCACAGCAGGACGAAATGTCCGTCCAGTACTTCCAGGTTTTCCATGGTGGTCTAGCTTTAATTGACTTATGATCTCAACTATTAAAAATTACTGTATTATCCACAAAACCCCTTCTGATATTAATTAATTTATTTGTTGCTATACACAGCAATTATTTTCAAACCCGACTTAATTTATTTCCATCTATTTATTCTAACAATATAGGGAAGTAAGAAGTTTATCTCCTCGAAATTCAATATATATAAGCTACCCGTCAGCATTCTCCATCCAACTCTGTCCCGGATAATCCTTCCCAGTTGTTTCAAGTTGCTATTTATCATTCTTATGTCTGCTTCCAATTCTCGACGCAGTGTGTTCCTTGGTCTTCCTCTTATCCGTTTACCATAAGGATTCCAAGTTAGCACTGGCCTCGTGATGCAGTTTGGTGATTTCCGTAATGCGTTTTTTATCCATCTTTGGCGCCTTTTCCTAATCTTCTCTTCAGTTGTAAGATAGTTTGTTCTCTCCCATAGTAAGTTGTTGGTATCCGACCAACGGACATTCAGTATCTTATGTAGACAATTGTTGATAAATACTTGTAGGTTTTTGATGATGGTTGTGGTAGTTCTTGAAATTTCAGCTCCGCACAGTAGAATTATCTTGTCATTCATGTTGAAGAATTTCACTTTGGTATTGATTGACAGTTGTTTTGAGTTCCATATATTCTTCAATTTTAGGAATGCAGCACTTTCTTTGACAATCCTCACCTTTACATCTGCATATACATATATATAATGGTTAAGTAGTCACGACAGGATTTGACTACATTTCTGCTCACATAGTCCAATAAATAACTAAGTTTTTGGTCAGTCCATAACATGAATTAATATTATTATGAATAGTAATATTGGTTCTTAAGAGTAATCAGGTGGTTCATTGAAATTCACTAGACTAAAACATCTGCCATTACATAGAGTCACTTATAGTCTACATTTTAAAGTTTAAAACAAGGCAAAGTATTCACTTTCTTTTGTCTCTTCTGTAAATGATTTTCATAGATTCTATTCATTTTATGATCATATCTACATTGTAAGTCACTAGATATGTAAAAATTAACCGTTTGATTATTATTTTAAATGTCAGTAAACGGTTGTAGAGATTCACTTGGTATTGTTTGGCTTGTATCTTCCCATTGAGGTTTAAGACTGCAATTGATCAGTCTGTTATTGGCATATATGCATACTCTGCGTATGCCTTGATATTGCCTTAATTCACAAGCTATTTGTAAGCAATGATGGATAGTGGCTAGCAGTGGAATCCAGGACGCGCGTTTTGTCCTATTTGGCACTCGTCAGCTGGATCTAACTACATCTCAAAGAGTTGATGTTCGCTCTGGGACTCGAACACAGTACCGTTCGCTTGAAACGCCATCGCCTTATCCACTCAGCTACTGAGTCCTGATAGCCACTTGGTTGTGCAATGGGGTGAATTTCAATTCACTTGGTATTGTTTGGCTTGTATCTTCCCATTGACGTTTAAGACTGCAATTGATCAGTCTGTTATTGGCATATATGCATACTCTGCGTATGCCTTGATATTGCCTTAATTCACAAGATTTTTGTAAGCATATGACGAGACCCAAATAGAACGAAACGCGCGTCCTAGATTCCTCTGGTAGCCACTATCCATCATTGCTTACAAAAAGGTCGTAGAGATTGTTGAATTCCACCGAAATCATGAATTAAATCCATAGTAGGAAGAAACGCCTGTTGACTGTTTCCAGGTTTTCACTGATTATCTCATTTAAATCATAACCTCTTAATGAGGGGATTTTCAAAGTTCTAGTGAGAAGCTGTGGGCACCTATTCATGTCGGGTGTGAGACAGTTAACATACCAAAACAATGGAAGATGGTCGCACAGTGTTGTGAATTGATTGAAGTTATACATTAACACATTTGGACGCCAACTCAGGGGTCTAGAGGCCAAGGGTGCTAGTTTGGGCGGTCTAGTGCAAGAAAGTGACATCGAGTGGAGTGTTCTGGCTGGGGGGGGCGTTGGTTGTTGTAGTTGCTTTCGACGGTGAGAAGCAGTGGGACATACCACTAGTGGTCAGATGTAGATGATTCAGTGGTTCATTGGATGCTAGTTAGACATCGGATTTATATGGCCCAAAAGGTCAGTGCGTCGATGAACTCGATACTTTGACGATCAAAGTGACCCAGACCGCTGTAAAGAAGGAAGTAGCACAGCGCACAGAACAACCTCAAAAGCCGTGTACATGCTACTTATGTTGAAAGATATAATAATATGTAATAACAATCAGGACTGGAATGCTTATTAAAAGAAGATTAAGAAGACTAAACTGAAGAAAACAGAATAGTATTGGAATAAAAACAGAATTGGAAGAATCATGAAGGATATAAAGGACAGCTGATGAAAGGTGTGCAAATGAAGTATTTAATGTATAGCTTTCATAATTTACGACGACACTCTGTAATTTTGCACTAAGCAAATTAATTTCGCCCACCTGAGTTTCCGTTCACCACATTATTATGCAATACTGACCGGTAGGATATTAATGCCTCAGGAAAATTACTGAAGCGGACAAAAGCGTTTAAAATTGGTAAACCTTCAATGGGATGAAACATGTTTTCTAGACCTTACTATGGGATATTATTAAAATCTATTCTACACAGAAAGTAAACATACATGTATTACTTACTAAATAGTTATTAGTCAGTTTATTCCATCATTTATTCTAAGCTAATTTATTAAAGTTTCCAGTTACCCATGCACATAGACGGATTAACTTCCATTTTACGATATAACAAATGATTCGTGAATTGATTAAAGATAGGCATTAACACGGTTGAATGCTGGTGTGGTGGTCTTGAGGCTAAGCATTCCCTTGCAAGAATGATAGGTCATAGGTTCGAATCTCATGAGACTGGATTGTGGATGCGCACTGTTAAGGAGTCCTATACTAGACTCATGAATTCAACTATTAAGTAATTCTTTGACTAAGCAATTCGACAAGGTTATGGGAAGACATGTTAACAAGTTAAGACATTTATTGATAAATAATACATGTCAAATCATACATATCACCCAAGACTGATTACAATTTTACTCTTCAATATCAATAATGAGATCAATCAAATCGTTGCTTATTATAGTCGTGAAACGACTAACAGGACTCAGTAGTTCAGTGAATTAAACCTAATTAGTAAAATAATTTGTTATTTGTTGAATTTACAGGCTCCTTAAACAGACCCTACAATATAACTTCCAGTTACATGTTTTTTTTTTAATTTTTAAGCTAGTCGCTAATGGAAAAATAAGATGAAGGTTAGAGGTAGTCGATGGGAAACCCTAGACCTGTGGTTTCGTGTGACTTGGCCCTCGTCAGCAAGTTGCACTCGTAATCTTGAGAGAACTAATGTTCCCCGACGGATTCAATCCCATGTCAACCAGCTTCACACTCAGAGATGATACCACTGAGCTATCCGGTCCACGAGTGACCTCCTTTAGGACTGAGATGTAATCACAATTGATTTATTCCTGGGTGGTGATCAATGTCATGTGAGTCAAGTCCTTATTAGTGCAGATCGAATGCTGTTGATCAAATTGCAATGTAGCCTCTAGTCTAGGTGACTGGTGGTTGGAGGTAGTCGATACACATGACATTGATCACCACCCAGTGATCAATATCATGTATATCATATCCTTTTTAGTACAAATCAAATCCTATCGACTAAGTCATCACACTGGTTTATAACCCTTATTTAGTCCTAGTTATTAGGTGGACACTCTCAAGATCATCATAGCATCTCTTAAAGATCGTCCATAATTTATAGTCTCATTGAAATTTTCATGAATACAAGTTTACTCATCATGAAATTATTGATTTTCTTTTATTCTCTTTTAACCTTCTCCTACCAAATGTTTACTGCCAAATACAATTTACATTCATCCATTTCTAACTATATACATATATATATTCTTTTTCTAAGTTCTGGGTGTTTACCAATTTAATAAAATGTGAAGTGTTTCCTCCCAACCCACCCCACCCCACCCCCATCCCACTCCACCCCCATCCTCACCCTCACCCCGAAAAATCAATTTCTTTCCTAATGACCATAGTAACACTTCATAATAAATAACATTAGTCATAGTAAAAATAAGACCCAATTCTACTTGTTCCTTCTTTTATTTATTTATTATGTTACTCATATATTGACTGTATGAAGTAAAGTTATAACTGAATTATATATATATACAGATATGGTATTATTTACTCAATTGAATGCATTATGACTCATGACTACGCCCTATTGTATTTTTAATTTTAACACATTTACAATGATTATGACATTGGTGTCCCTGTATATTTGCAGAAAGTTTTTCTTAACTACTGATTGGTTCATAGAAATTTCAACCAATAATATGATTATTCTCAACATACAAGTCATATATTGGTATACAAAAGAAAGGAGTAAAACATTTAAAGTATTGTGCTATTATTGACTTGGCAACCAGAAACAAGTGATTTTTCGTTGTTGTTGTTGTTGTTATGTTATGTCTTTCTGTCTCTCTCTCTCTCTCTCTCTCGTTCTCTCCTTGAATGAGTTAGTGAATAAATCAGGTGATATTTTTTTTCTCTCTTTTTAGGCACCCACATATAACTGATTGTATTATGCATTATGATTATGATTATTACTATTACGTGATAAGCGGGTAACCAATATCACAAAGTATAAAAAATGGTCACAGAAAATCAATTTTAATGTTAGATACAATAAATATATAAGTCTAATTTGCATTCACAGTGATTGGTAATAATAGTCAACGTCGTTTTGTTATTGTTGTTGTTGTTGTTGTTGTTGCTGCTGTACACATAGTTTAATTGTGATATATTTCATTATTCATATGCAACGACGAATAGATGAATATATTGGAATATCTATCTATGTGTAATATAACAGTATAATCTATTATTCCTTCCTATATTATATCCATTGAAACTTATTATAATCCTTGATTACATAATAAATAGATCAATTGCTTATGAATAAGAATGCTTCCATTACTTGAAGAGATCAATTTAAATTGTCAATTATCAAATGAATTATGGTAAGTGTGCTATTTATATGTAGATTATTATTATTATTATGATTATGATTATTATCAGATGGGTTTTTTGTGGAGATTGTAGTAATTTCAATGGTTAAGATCATGAGTCAGTTGAAGCTAGACCACCATGGAAAACCTGGAAACACTGGACGGCCGTTTCGTCCTATTGTGGGACTCCTCAGCAGTGCGCATCCACGACCTCGCCCGGCTCAGTGGTCTAGTGGTTAAGTGCCCGGGCGCGAAACCAGTAGGTCCTGAGTTAGAATCTCGCAGGGGGCGAGGTCGTGGATGTGCACTGCTGAGGAGTCCCACAATAGGACGGAATGGCCGTCCAGTGTTTCCAGGTTTTCCATGGTGGTTTAGCTTCAACTGACTCATGATCTTAACCATTGACATTATGATTATATTGATCTATGTCGAATCAATGTGTTATTATCTTTGATTATGAGGAATCCGTTTAAAATTAAGCTGGAACTAGATTGTCAAATGAAATCTTGGATTAAATAAGAAAGAAAGATTAGTTCAGTGAAGAGTTCTCTTTTCATCGAATTCATTTTCAAAGCTGTAAGATATTTGTGTATTTTAACGCAATCTTTAAGAAAGGTAACGTTCACATTCAATTCCGCAAGTTTGACAGAATAATGCAGAAACTCATTAAGTTCCTTTACTGAGGAAGGGTCCTTGGAATTTTTTAATAAAATGGAATACACTCATTAAGACATTAAATAAGAAAACTTGGATTTACCAATTTCCTAAAATGTGGATTGTTTCCTCCCACAACACCCCATCTTTACTTCACCCCGAAAAATTAATTTATTTCCTTATGATCATAGTAACACTGAGATTTTATAAATATATTCTTTCTCTTTCATATCTAAATTTTATTTTGTTTAGAAAATTCAACTTAATTCATTAAAAAGAATTTATGGGTCAATTAGAGCTAGATCACTATGGAAAACCCGAAAGTACTGGACGGCTGTTTCGTCTTGGTATGGGACTCCTCAGTAGTGTGCGTCTACGATTCCGCCCGGTTAGATGCCAGCTGGCTTAAGATTAGGCATTCACATGTGAGACTGATAGATCCTGGGTTCGAAATTCATGAAGCGGGATCATGAATGCAAACTATTGAGGAGTTCTATACTAGGACGGAACAATCATCCAGTGCTTCCAAGTTTTTCATGATAGTCTAGTTTCAATTGACTTATGAATCCAACTATTGAATTGATTAAAATCTCCACAAAACTCCTTCTAATGCAATAAATTGAAATATATTTAAGTATCTAACTTAACAAAACAGTTAAATTTCCATGTTATCATGTTACATTTTTTGTTTGTTTTACTTACTTACTTACTTACTTACTTTAGCCTGTTACTCCTAATAGAGCATAGGCCGCCGACCAGCATTCTACAACCCACTCTGTCCTCCACCTTCTTTTCTAGTTCCATCCAATTCTTGTTCATTCTTCTCATGTCTATCTCCATTTCCCGGCGTAATGTGTTCTTATTTGGTCTTCCTCTTTTCCTTTGGCCTTCAGAATTCCATGTGAAGGCTTGTCTTGTGTCGTAGTTGGGTGCTTTCCTCAATGTGTGTCCTATCCACTTTCAGCGCTTCTTCCTGATTTCTTCCTCCACTGGGATCTGGTTTGTTCTCTCCCACAGTTGGTTGTTGCTGATAGTGTCTGGCCAACGGATCCGAAGTTATTTGCGTAGACAGTTGTTAATAAACACTTTTATCTTCTAGATGATGGATTTCGTAGTTCTCCAGGTTTCCGCCCCATACAGTAGAACTGTCTTGACATTTGTATTGAAAATTCTGACCTTAGTGTTGGTTGACAAAGAGTTGTTTTGAGTTCCAGATGTTCTTCAGTTGTAAATATGCTGCTGAACTCAGTAGCTCTATGAATAACTCCATGAGAGTTTAAAAGCAAACGTACTTAGTTCTAGTCCTAATATAAACATCAACAATGAGATGGAGGTAGGTCCAATTGAGTCGAGTTGGCTAACACGCTCAATCTAGATTCCATTGTTAACCACGAATCAATTATTTCAAATAAGTCATGATAATATAGGTATATTGTAGTAATTCGTGAAAGATGTATATATGGTCACAACGACCTATAATCATTCAGTCCTGAATATCAATAACGAGATAGTTCTAATCTTACTACCAATGATATTTGGAAGTAATGAGAGATCGTTCATAATGCTCTTTAACGACTCATTCATTACAAAATAAAGATAAACGTCAGAAATCGGTACGTATACGATGAGATCACTTTTCATGACTGAAAAATGTTCATTCTTTCAAGATATTGGACCATATAAGAAAAACTGTGAAATGAAAAGAGTAAAAAGCGGCTTCTTGAGCTACACCAACTTCTGTTAATAAAGAAGTGTAACACTCTCCTTTACAAATAGTTTACTGTTCTCAGTATTTATACCAATAATGTTACTGAATAGCATAAGTCGTGTGGTGAATGAGGACACAAGTGGGGATAATCGAATGTATTTGAATACAACATTATAGAATATCCTGGTAAAATTTAAGAATCATACAGTAAATACCTCATTTGCAAAATGTCAATCAATTGTTTCAGACTTGACTGCTCCTTCTTTTCCACACCAGTCACTTTCTGCTATCGTTGTCTTTTCTTTGAATTTCATCACCTTCTACCTCTAGACATTTCACTTTCAACTGATGATACATACTACTTATATCTATCGAAATCAGTAGTATACACCACAATAATCACCAGCTAAAATATACTTACCTGTTCTTTTGTTTGACTTTGAACACTTAAACATAACCATTAATAAAATGTTTCTTATTCTATCTCATCAATGTTTTACTCCATTTGACTTCTATTCCGAATTACATAACATGCTTAAAATGTCTACTGCCTGATGATCATTACAGAATGCTTAAAATTTCTCATTATCTATTTATAGTACGGTTATATAACAACATATACTCACCAGTGACTGGCTTTAAGAGGTATTTCCTGGAGTTCTACTGAGGAGCAATGATCAGTGGAGTTCAACCAGGTCTGTTGTGAGATAGTAACTAACTGAAGGCATTGGTGTATATGTTGCTCAATTTCGTGGACTAGTTAAAGTTAGACAATAATACCGTTGGATGCCGGTCAGCTCAATGGTTTAGAGGTTAAGCGCTCACACACGAGAACGACAGGTCCTGAGTTCGAATCTCGCAAGGGGGATCTTGGATGCGCACTACTGAGGAGTCCCACAATAAGGCGAAACGCTTTTCCAGTACTTCCAGGTTTTCCATGATAGTCTAGCTCCCATTGGCTCATGATCTAAACCATTGAAATTACATAACTGCTTAATCACATAGCTTATTGACAAACATAATTCATTTCTATTAGATGACAGTCTCTTTTTCAAGTTTTAATTTAAGAAAAAAATAAATAAATAAAACAAAATTCATCATCATCATCATCAACAACAACAACAACGACAACAACAAAACAAAACAAAAACAAACATCAAAGAGATTTAGCTAACCAATTTTGGTTATACAATAAAACACATTTACTTAGTCTCTAACTTCAAAACTGTTCGGTTCTGTTCGGTTCCGTTCGGTTCTATTTTCTTTGTTCTATTATCTCTATGTGTAAATTACTGGAATTCATATTGTTGCATGTATCGAATTTCGTAATTTATTATTTCTTTATATTGAAGAGTTGAATTGTGTTTCCTGTGTTTGTGCATATTTGTTTGTTTGTGTGTGTGTATGTGTGCGCGCGTGCGTGCGCGAGTACCTATGTGAGTGTATCTATGATATTACTCAAAGTTTTTCGTTAGTTCACAGAAAAAAAATACAAAAACAAACATTAAAAAAAACAAAAAAATGCTCAGATTTGTTTCTAAGGTGAAAGTTTTATCCATGAGAATTAGTTAAATGTTTTCATTAAATGAGATGAAGTTTTGTTTTTTGTTTTTTTCTGTTGTTTTTTCTTCGCAATTCATGTTATTCGTATGATTTAAACAATAACAAAAATATCATGCCAAGTTTAATTGAAACATTGTTCAATATACAATCATAATTGTCTTTTTATCTTTCTGAAATTTATTATGAATCTATAAAACATAACTAAAGACAAAGATGGTTGGTAACAAGCAATGGAATTTAAAATGTGCGTTTCATCTTATTCACAACTTGTCAACTGGATTTATCTACACCATAAAGTTAATGTTGTTCACTCTGGAACTCGAATCTAGAGATTGATCAATTGCAGGTCTTTAACATTCAAATAAACAATGTAAAGTGAGTTTAAACCTTAGATACATCCAGAACGAAATATACATTCTGGATTCCAATGTTAGCTACCATCCATCTTTGCTTATAAAACATATCACTTAAGGCAATATCGAGGCAGTCTTCACAGGATGCATATATATCATAAAGAGAATGATCTATTGCAGCCCTAAACTACACATATATTTCATTTTGGTTACGATCAAAGACATATTCCTTACATAGATCAATCAATTTCTGATCAGTGTTTTATCATCATCCATATTGCCAAATGCATTATGATTGTATTTCAGTGTTATAGTTGTTCTCTTAATCAAAGATTTAAAGTGTTCAAAGAAGAGAAATTTAAAAGGTTGACTACATGTTAGACAATTGAGACTAAAAGTAACTACCCATACGAAATTTTCCTATGAATTTAAAAACTATGTAATTAAGTTTTTAAATATCCCGCTAAATACAATTTCATCACTGATTGTCTGAAATATATATTGGATGTAACAGTTTACACAAAAAACCCCCAATTGCACTGGTACAGCCGAGAGTGAAGAGAGTCAGCTCTTCACCTAGGGGAGTTAGAAAACCCTGATTCTCTCGACCAATGGTACACATAGGATCCAAGATCCTGAAGGAACAAATCGAGTATGAACTTATTGTTGGTCACCGACTACCATGGGACTGCACTTTTTAACGTTAATCCACTGTCTTGTAGATTACACCATTAGGTCAAAGGCTACGGGTGTGACCCTTATGAAAACTACCTTCTGAGCACCCCAGGCGGTATAACAGCTCACACACAAATCAAGTGACTTGTGTGGAGTATATGTATTCGGTGACCCTATGTATCAATACTTATATGTTCAAATAAATATATAAGTAAACATAAAAACCTGTTACCAGTGTGTATCAGTGTAAAATGCATTGTTACTCACGTGACCACCACCTTTAACAGCTTCGTCGAATTTAGGTCGTTTAACTCTAAACTGGATATAGTTTACTCTTTTTATTTGTGACCCAGTTATAAGAATGTTTTAATATTTGATTGTCTACAGCCTACTCCATTTAGTTTGGTCTATAATGCTTATTAATATTCCTAAACCTTATAAATAATTCATTCATTATTTTGTGGAGAGTTGTACAGTTAAATAACGCTCTCTCCTCATGAAATAACCAGAACTATTGAAAATCAGGAGTAGTAAATCACAGATCCACTCTACCTTGGTGATCATGCACAGTCTTACACTCAATATAAAGTGTTGTAGTAACTTCAGTTCTAATCCAGGTTACAACTAACGTTAAAAGATAACCCTACTCTGTATTCGTTAACATAACTTCACTTACATTTTTTTGCTAGTTCACATGACTAATTTAAAGAACAAGAAATGTAATTATTTCGGTATATAAAGTACCGTTCACATTTGACCTATTCACTTACATACTCATCCAGTCAATGAGAAATATCATCAATTAGAAAATGATAAAGATAATACTTTGTCTTAAGTTGGTGATTGAAAGTAGTTCACACGAAACCCCTGACCTAGATTTCTTGCGACTTGGCATTCATCAGCAAGGTGTACCTATTATCTTCAGGGAACTGATACTCCCAGACGAATTCGATCCAATGTCACTCAGCCTCATAGTCAAAGATGTCACCAGTGAGTTATCCAGGTGACGACTGACTTTCTGTGCTGATCAATATCATGTATATTATATCCTTCTATAGTACATATCAAATCCTATGGACCAAGTCACAATATGGACACTAGTCTATATAACTTGACATTACATACACTATATAGAGATGATGATTAGAGTTGATTAACAGGAAACCCTGGACCTTAGGTTAGGGTTATGACCATATCGTAAATGTCATTTTGGACTATTTATGATAATAAATAAATAGAAAGTTATAATATTTAGGTTACTGACCTTAAAATTTTATATTTTTCTTCTTTAACAACCAGATAAAGAAAACACAATTTACATGAAGTATAATGTAACAATAGCCTATGGTAATACATTAGACATTCTATATAGAAAAGTTATATGACTCATTGTTTTACAGTGAATTTTATGCAAATTAAAGTAGGATACCACAAAACGGATGCCTTCTCTCTCTCTCTCTGTCACCCTCTCTCTCTCTCTCTAGAAACAACAACAACAACATGTTCATTTGCATTTGATGTAACAAAACTGTTATTTGTGAATGAATTAATTACAGGTATATAAGCAAAGATGAATAGTGAGTAGTAGTGGAATTAAGGAGGTTGATTTTGTGAATTGGATAATATGATGATATTTGAAGTGAACAATAATGAGTTCGAGTCCCAGAGTGATTGTCAATTTTGAGGTGTAAGTATATGCAGTTGACGAGTCTTAAAATAAGATGAAACGTGCGTTATAGATTCCAATGCTAGCCAATATCCATTTTTGTTTATAATGTTTGTGAATTACGACAATATCGAAGTAGTTCGCACAATATGCACATATGCCAACAGGGGACTGATCAATTGCAGTGCTAAACACTAATGGGAAGATACAAGTAAACAACATCAAGTGAATTTATTACAGGTGTATATTTATACACAATGCTTAAAATAATATAGTAGCAAACACTAGGGAGAGATGACTATCAGTCCTCCTTGAAAGAATGCTTTTGCTTATATGTATCCCATGAAGAATATGCGCGAACATTTTGTACAAGTGACAGTCAATTCCAGCAAATGCCTTGGAAGAAAGTGGTGAACATCTACCTTCACAGGTGGGTGAATATACTCATTTGTATGTTATTGGAATGCATGAGTGAAAACTTATGTGTTACCGGTGTGTATGTAGATTATACTTGCCCCTGGTAAGATATACACGTGCCTAGACCTGGAGCTATCGAATTTTTCACGTAATCACATCCACGCGATGGTTTTGTGAGCCTTACTAAACGGAAATCCATCCCACAAAATCCAATCGGTTTCAACGGATATGGTTTAATCAACCTTAACATGACTAGAACACCGTACAATGCTGAAATTGATTTATTCGTGATTATTTAAAGTAAAGCGAAATTCTTGAACATATATTTCATCAAAGACTGATAGTAGTTGGATAACCAATGTGAATCATAAACATCTAGATATTTGTCATATTTTAGTATCTAAGTGATTCATGTTAATCAACATCAGCATGAGTGCTTTGTGTCGGTGATTATCGTCTCCTCTAGTTGCAAAGGAATAATGTGACTTTTCAGCTTATGTTGAAATTACATTTCATGGTTAATCCCTAACGTAGAATAACCTCTCATGGTATCCAGATACTGTGAATACTCTTAAGACTACATAAGACCAACATGATATTACTGGAGAAATATTCTCGTAAGAATAGAGTACAGAAATATAAAGTGTAATCACTGCGGGACAATGCAGTTCATGATGTGCAATTCATTAATTCGCTATAGTCATTCATGACTTTGATGACTTTATATAGACTATGTAACGCTAAATGTTCACCCAGATAAATGATTTGTCTACAGCTTACTAACGTTTTCCCCTTTCTATGAACACATATAATTGTACAAGAGGTCAAATCCACAAAATTCAACTTTCTTGACGAGAACAATATGATTTTACTAGTAAATTACTTTTCAATTTCTGTGAATTGATCATTTGTTGTTCATTGGAACCCTCTTCGAAGTTTAAAAAGAATACTGACTGATCAAAATACTGTCAGCGTTATCCCAGCCTCTGAAGACCTTTACAAGAAATCATTGCGAGCTCCGGAAAAAAATTAAAATCCGAATATGATTAAAGGTTGTTTGTATCTAAAACAAGACTTCAGGTAGTTACGTAATTTGAAACTCCGCAGTTATCTAAAGCTATTGTTGAATATAGAATTTGACTTAAGAAATATGAGTCTTCATTAGATCATTCTATAAACTTTAGACCATTGATTCGGAATCCGGTACTTAAGTCTGACCATGATACAATGGTCAAAACTATTTTTAGTTTGCGGAGATTTTTGAATTTAATTGAAATCATGAACCAAGCTACGTTTGGCAACTATTGAAAGCCTACACACACTGGACGACTATTTCGTTCTAGAAAAGAACAGATCAACGGTGTGTATCCATGATCCCACAGCCGGGAATGGAAACCCAAGGCCTTCGGCCTCATGTGTGAAAGCTTACCAATTACTGAGAAATGAATGCCCACTCCCGAGCTGTTATGCACTATAACGAGACATTTGTCCCTTACTTCTAGCTTCCAACAGTTGTCCAACATAGATCAGTACGTATTTTTAAGTGGTCTGTTTGAAGGTCATATTTCCTTTTTATAATCACAAAAACGTTTTGGCTGTATCACTACCCCCCATAGATAAAATCTCACCAGTTTCAAGTCTTTAGTTCAGCTCTGTTGTGGCTATAAATAATTTCTTGATTGAGATTATGAATAGATCAATGTTAGACCATCATTGAAAACAAAAAATCAATAGACGGTCGCTTCATTCTATTGTGGGACTACTCAGCAGTACGCATCCACGATCCCACATCAAAGCGAATATAACTCAGAATCTCTAGTCTCACATCCGAACGCTTAACCTCTAGACCATTGAGCCGGTCGGCATTCAACGGTATTGATGTCTAACATCAACCAATCCGTAAAATTGCTCAACCATTTGCCATTGTCCTTATGTAGATACCTATCTCTACGTGACATGGATTAGCTCCACCGACCACAACTTCTCACTAGAAGTTTGAGAAATTCCCTCACAAAACTAGTCTAGAGGTTAGGCGTCCACTCGTGAAACCGAAAGTTCTGGATTCAGACCCAACGAACAATAGAGTAGATGACTACTACTGAGTAGTTTCACATTGGAACAAAACAACCGTCCAGTGCTACCAGGTTTCCTATAGTGGTCTATGTGTTCAATTGACTCATAAATTCAACTATTGATATGTTAATCTCTGATATAATGTGAATGATTAACCTACATAATAATAAGAATATTCCTTAATATATAAGAAAAACTAGATATGATTCATATATATACTTAACATGACATTAGATACATGCACAAAGTAGATGTTTTTTTTTTCATTATCACATACAGTTACCAAGGTTAATCGTCTAGTCAACGTAGCCAAAATGAATGATTCTCATTGAAAAGTGAAAAATCATATATTTACCAGATTTTTTTAATTCTTATTTACCTTATTGTGTCGTTATTTCTTGTTTGTTTTTCTTTCTCTTTTTAAGACTTGTATGTACAAGTTGGAAAATTATAGTAAATTCTAATACATATGAAAGTATGAATCATGTGTAGATGAGACTATTCTTTAAAGAAACTATTGAATAAACGATATAAATTAACAACTAGAAAGATAATTATCATGAGATCATGAATAGATTGATGTTAGACTACCTCAAAGAATTGAATGGTCGTCTTGTCCACCTCAACAATGCACATCCATGATCATGCGTCTAAGAGATTCGAACTTAAGACCTTTGGTCTCGTACGCGAATGCTTAACCTTTAGACTAGTTTTGTGAGGGAATTTCTCAAACTTCTAGTGAGAAGTTGTGGTCGGTGGAGCTAATCCATGTCACGTAGAGATAGGTATCTACATAAGGACAATGGCAAATGGTTGAGCAATTTTACGGATTGGTTGATGTTAGACATCAATACCGTTGAATGCCGACCGGCTCAATGGTCTAGAGGTTAAGCGTTCGGATGTGAGACTAGAGATTCTGAGTTATATTCGCTTTGATGTGGGATCGTGGATGCGTACTGCTGAGTAGTCCCACAATAGAATGAAGCGACCGTCTATTGATTTTTTGTTTTCAATGATGGTCTAACATTGATCTATTCATAATCTCAATCAAAAAAAAAAAAATACTTAAGATAATAAATTATGTTTTTTTTAGAAAGAAAAGAGATTGAATTTTCGATGGTCATAAGATATTGCTTTTGTACGTAGTGAACAACTAATTTACATTATCGTCATATTCCTCATCAATCAGTAAACAATATCCGAATACATCACTTCTATTATCAGAATGGGTTTTGCGGAGATTTTTAGAAATTTCACTGGTTGAAATCATGAGTCAATTGAAGCTAGACCATCATGGAAAACCTGGAACCTGGTAGGTTCTGGGTTCGAATCCCGCGGGGGGTGTGACCGTCGACGCGCACTGCTGAGGAGTCCCATACTGGAACGAAGTGGTCGTTCAGTGCTTCCAGGTTTCCCATGGTGGTCTAGCTTCAATTAACTCATGATCTCAACCAGTGATACATCACTTCTAGTTGAAGTTTTTGCTGATCATATCGTTCAGAAGAAAAATCAAAGCTCCACAATTAAACCACTTAGCTCAGAGAACAAAACTCCATTCAAAAAAGGATACCATACCTTTTCAAAAATGGTCCATGTCACTTGAAAAATACAACTTGTGTAAACTATGAGCTAGGAATTCAATGGTCTACATATTATACTAGGATGATCTAACAACTACTACTCATTAATGAAACACCTCAATATTATCATAATCATACCATTGAAATGCAGATCAACTTAAACTTAAAAAATGATCATATACTCACTACCAGCTATCTCTCAAGTGGACACACTTGACTATCTAAGTTCAGACGTATAGGGATTTTTAAAAAAAAGGATCCTTAAATAATTATCACTTAATAACACACATCAACTAAAAGTGTTGTACTCTTCTTCTTGTGTAAAATAATGAACTCCAAAAGTGTCTAACCTAGAATTAAATCTCAGCCTAGTGTTTCATAGAATTTAATGATTAAGATAATGAATCGACCAATGTTAGACCACCATTGAAAACCTGAAAGCACTGAAAACGGTCATTTTGTCCTAGTGTAGGACTCCTCAACAGTGCGCGTCCACGACACCACAGGCGTTTAACAAAGACTCGTGAATTGAAAACACGAGGAAAACAGGTTGGTTTCAGATCTGACCGTGGTTGCATCGATCACATATATTCACCATTCGTCAGGTTCTAGAACACTGACATACTAATCGGCATCCGACAATGGTGGTTTTTCTTGACTTAACAGCAACATTTGACACTGTATACCGTGAGATTCTGTGGTAGTTTTTGTCACTGAAAAGTGTACTTTAGAAGTACATAAACCTTGTGAACGTCACTTGTGATTCTTCATCAACTGAGATGGTTGGGCCACGTGTTACGTATAACAGAACACCGATTACTACGACGCGCACTGCTGACTAGTGTTGGAGATGGTTGGAAGAAAGTTAGGGGCAGCCAAATCAAAACATGGTATCAGTGCTTGAAGTCACTAACTTGTAGTTTTAGCTATGTTGGTAAATACAGACCACTTGGTTGGGGTCCGGGTTACTTTCGTAACCAATGGTTGGAGACTCTTGGTAACATGGCTCAGAATCGATCACAATGGCGTCAGTGTATACACTCTTTGTCTTCTTTTAAACTATGAGATTAAAATTGCTTCATATCTTTCTTTCTATCAACCATTTCCTGTACTGTATATCCTTATATTCGATCTTTCTTTTATATGTTACTACCATTGAAATGACTACTTCTCTGAATCTGGTGTTCATCTTGTTGTTGAGGTATGGTAACTTAGACCGATGCATATATGTGCCTGGTCCCACGTTGTAGCTGACTGACTGACTGACTGACGATCCCACAAGCATGATTCAGATCAAGGACGTTAGGTTTTGCGCGTGGTCTACTCCGCCTATAGACCATTGAGTCAGCATACAACGATATTAACTGTCTCATTATTATACATCATTTCCTAATGAAAACTTTCTAGTCACATCATAGAAACGTCTAGCTTATCACTAACCATATATATGATGAATACTAAATTGAAAATGTGTTTAAACACGCATATCATTATTCAATCATCACTATCATCATCATATATATTTATTCTGAATTATTGTGAAGTATTTACATAAAGATCTAAGTAAATATTTAAAGATAGTAGATAAAAATTGAAAAAAAAAAAGTTTATTCTTCAATGATGACATAACCATGTTGATTAAATTAAAATTTCAATTTTACATCAACATGTGAAAAACATTTATTGTTGTGAACCTATAGATATACATATATATTTTCGTCCATCTCTACTTCCAACCGCTTACCCCCCCCCCTCTCTCTCTGCATCTCTCTCCCTTCACCCTCCTCTTTCACCATCTCTCTCTCTCTCTTCACTCCCCCTCTCTCTCTCTCTCTCTCAGAAAAACCTACATAGATTTAATATTCATCATCTACAATTGTTGAACAATCTTTAACCATCATTTTACATGTTTCATTCAAATCTATTAAGAAATGAATCATGAATATGTTTAAATGATAATGAATTGGTCAAAGATACCCGTAGTAGATTATTCAACAACAACAACAAGAAAAAATGCGGGATTATTCAAAATAATAATACCTAATTATAGATCAGTGATTAAATGAATATTATATAATGAATGAATTATTGAATGAGAATATGATGTATGCTAATGATATTGATAGATATAAGTAATATGTGTCATATCAATAAAAAAAAAGTGAAATGCCTAATGGCAGAAGATTTAAGAACATAGAAGGAAAGAGTATGAGAACAAAGAATGATTAGTGTGGAAACAAAAGAATAATGAAGTTTAATATGATTGATGGATATTTTACAAATGAAGTATTTACTTTATGATTCTCAGAATTTAATAAGGCATTCTGTAATCTCGTATTCATATACATTTGATTGTCTTCACTTTTGTACTCATTCGCTAAAACAGGTAATTATTAGTTGAATTCATGAGTTAGTTAAACCTGGACCTCCATAGAAAATCTGGAAGCATTGAACGGCGATTTAATCTTAATATAGAACTCTTCAGAAGTGCATATTCACGAATCCAGGACCTATCGGTTTCACATGCGAACCCTTAACTTCCAGACCACTGGGCCACCATCCAACCGTATGATTTTCAGATTTGACTAAGACGTCCTGTAATTTTGTGTTCAAATACATTTGATTATCCTGCCTGTGTTCTCGTTCACTATAATAGTAATCTTATTAGGATGATAAAATATAAACTGTGATACATTTATTTGTCTTAGTTCATTACTCTAAACAATGGACATTACTAGGTTTTACCGAGTTCATACTAGTCAGTTATCATGTAGTAAAACATTTTATGTTTTCAAGTGCTTCATGCTGACCACTGGACTATATAACTTTACGTTTATGTGGATTTTGAATAATTTAAAGTTTGAATCTAGGCCTTCTGTTAGTTGAGATTCGTCTACTGAATGTATCTTCAATATAAAGATAAAAAACTCTCTCAAGCAATTTGGACACTTGCTAAATTTTGTCGTACGAACATACTTAACTGATAATTTGGTCTACATACTACTAACTCTTTGTAGTACTAGATAAGTTGTCATAAATTCCCATTGAGTAACTGAGTAGTGCATAAACATATCAGCTATACATGGAGGTCAGTTCCTAATCGGATTGCTCAAAATCCAGGTATCTGAATCTGACAATGAGCGGTATGAATTCCATCTCCATAGGGAACATCATATATCACCATAACACAAATATATCTTGTTGTTGACGAATCAACCAGTAAGAAACTAGTTCTTCCAAAAGATTAACTGAAATCGATCAATATCAAACTCTGACGAAGAGATTTTAATGAACCATGAAATTTTAGGGTCGTAGTGAACGTGAACACAGGTGAGGACAAATGACTTTTCATCGGAATCATCAAATGATAGGTCGCGATCGAGCGCTAAGATGCATTAATGACGTCTTTCTTGACCACAGCTGTATTAAGCTCTTTATGAAAACTAAGCTTCTGGAATTCTTCTGTGCTAAGAATAGCACCTAAAAACTTGACTACACAAAGCTCTGAAACGCGAGATCCTGCATGACCATCAAATATGCCGAAATACGACCAGTATTGTAAAGGACTGGGAAGTTCGGACTTCGCTAAATAGACATCTTCCATTTCTAATCGCCATTCTTGCATGCTTGAAATGGGATATTGTAGTGAACGAGAACAAAAATAGGGACAATCGAATGTATTTGAAAAGACAAATTATAGCATATATTGGTAAAATAATTCATTTGCAAAATGTCAAACAATCGTCACAGACTTCATTGTTCTTTCGTTTCCACACCAACCATTCTGTTCTCATTCTCTTTTCTTTGATCTTCTTAACCTTCTGACGTCAGGCATTTTGCTATCTATTGATGATACAGATTACTTATATCTATCGACATCAGTAGCATACATCACAATATGTAAAACTTACAATCAGAATATCTTTCTTTATTAGTAATCTAGAAAACAGGAATCATTAGGTATTTTGGTTTAAAATAATCATTAGAGTACAATAAATGAACTTTATTTTGAGTTTAATTGTTAAATGAATGGATTATTATTACAAATTGAATAATAAATATCAGTATGACGTTGTGGAGAGGTAATTTTCAGAGTTCTAATGAGAAGTTGTGACCAGTGGAATTAATCCACGTCAGGTAGAGACAGATATCTACTCCAGACAATTGAAGATGGTCATTCAATTTCACAGATCGGCTGAAGTTAAACATTAGCACTATTGAATGTGGAATCAGTGATTTAAAGGAGAAGCGTTCATGTGAAACAGAACGTCCTGGTTCGAATCCCGCTTGTGGAATCATGGATGCACGCTGCTAGGGAGTCCCATACTAGGACGAAGCAGACGTCCAGTGTTTTTTTTTTGTTTTCAATAGTGATTTAACATTGATCGATTCATGACCTAAATGAAAAATAGATATATAATTCAATCGGATTACCGAAATAGACAAACACGAAATTGACCGTTACTCAATGCTAACCTGATATAAATATCTCAATCATATAGGATGCTATTTGCAATCCAAATAGCTTAGTAATAAGTACTCAAACTGTAAAGTTAAGTAAGACAAGGATTATAACCTCTATTTAGATTCCTGACAGGTGACAATTAGAATAAAAACATATATTAATCAGAGCTTATTGCCGATCTGATCACTTGAACTAGTAGTCATATTGTAACTTGGTCTGCTAGAGTTCAGTTATCACTAAAGAATAAACAAAATGATTTCAGGTGGATAATATTTCATTAAAACACCATTGAAAACCTGGAAGTACTGGACTGTCATGACTATTGGGACTAATCCGTGTCGGGTAGAGACAATTATCTACCTCAAACAATAGATGAATGGTTGCACAAGCTCATGGATCGATTGAAATTAGACATTAACACTGTTGAATACCGAATCAGTAGTCTGGAGTTAAAGTGTTCGCATGTGAGACAGAAGATCATAGGTTGAAATCTTGAGTCCGGAATTGTTCACTGACAAAATGTTCCTTACTAGGGCGAAACCGCCGTCTCATGCAAAATTGTACTCACTATGCATAAATTAATCCGTTAAACAAATAGTCGTCAAGTGTTAAATTTTCGAAACAAGAGTAGTAGTAGTAGTGTTGGTAGTAGTAGTGTTGGTAGTAGTAGTAGTAGTAGTAGTAGTAGTAGTAGTGGTAGTAGGAAATGAACCTATGGTTGGTCACCGGTTACCATGGGACTGCATCTCCTTACGTTGCTCCATTGCCTTGTGGATTAGTCCTTCATACCAAAGGCTTCAGGTGTGACCCTCTAAGAGAACCACCTGCTTCGGTTTGGGCACCCGGGCAGTATCACAGCCCTCACACGAATCGAATGATTTATGTGGCGCATATATATTTTGTGCATCCTTGTGTTTAAATAAAATAAATGTTCATTGAGGGATTCGAACCAAGTACCGTCCGCATCAAAAACACCACTAATTTGTCCACTTAGCTATTGAGTCCAACTGAAGAGCCCCATATAGGAGGAAATGCGTGTCCTGGATTCAACTGCTAGTCACTATCCATCATCGCTTATAATGGTTGTGATCTATATATTCAGTATCAAAATCTTTACTAATCAAATTGTAACTTACATGAACTTATGATACCAGTAGAATAGTATGAATTCAAAGACGAATTACAATAATCCCTAATAATCTGTTAATATAAATTACATAATTCAGGCTAGAAATTTCACATAGATTAATTACGTCAAAATTTGTATAAGCGATAATATACTTTTCTAACCATTCTACCTTATTGACATGAATTTCACTTTATCAATATGTTCGACACGGAAGTGAGACCACATGATAGTTGACAACTATGACCTGGTCCAAAGCTAATCATAAAACTTTTAAGTCTTGTGGAAAGCGAGCAATTTGGAAGACTCTCCCGATCTCTCACATTGTACAACCATTCCATGTACCTAAATTAATGGTTGCTCTGGTTGTCAGAAGGGGCATCAGCATTGTGAGTTCCGAAGGAAGTCGGCTTTCACCATGAGGCGTCATAACCTCTAAATCCCGGAGCAGAGTTTAAATGGTTTGAATTATTTTTTTATGGTTAGCGTTTTTTTAGCGAGTTAGTTTTCTACATGACAGGGTTGCTAACCCCATACCCAATCCTCCTTTATCCGGGCATGGAACCGGTAGTAGTCCCAGAAGGAGTTTCTTATAGAAAGTGATACTTTAAAAAAGAACTAATAACTCGTAATGCAAAATCCTCATTTATTGTTGCTAATGAATAAAAGTCACACTAGAAATAATTCATTCCATAGGCTAGATATCACACATGAAACACCTTGTTAAGTTATAGCTACCTAAAGTTTCCGCTGATGATGTCGTTCAGAAGAATGATATAATCGCCACAATCAAACTATCCAGATCAGAGAACAAAACTCCATCAAAAAGCCTCTTTTTTTACAGTTCAAAACTGAGATGACATTGATACCCAGCACACTGTTTGTTTGTTGGTTTGTTTACTCTTAAAAAATACAAAAATAATTTTCCGGTTTTTGATCCATGGAACTGAGAATGAAAAACATTGATAATGTTCATTGATTACCTAGTTACAATCTTTATTTCATCCACCAAAAAAAAAAGAAAAAAAAATCTATAGTGAATTATCAAAGTTCATTATCATAGCTCTATTCCGTGGGTGGTTTAGACATTTTATCCATAACTTACAAGTATATGTAATATATTCATTTAGTAGAAATTAATGTTTAAAGGTGAAATATATAACAAAACAATACTTTATAGATTTAAACGTTTTAAAAAAATTAGGATTAGTTAAGTATATGATCGAGATCATGAATCGATTGATGTTAGATCATCATTGAAAACAAAGAAGCACTGGATAACCGTTTTATCCTATTGTGGGACTATTCAACAGTGCACATCTACGATCTTGCCTTGCGAGATTCGAACACAGAATCTACGAGTGCTTAACCACTAAACCATTGAACCGGTCAGCATCTAACGGTGTTAATGTCTAACCTCAATCAATCCATGAAATTTCGCAACCATCTTTCATTGTACTTAGGTAGATAACTGTCTCTATCTGATATTGTATTAGTTCCACTGATCACTGTGTCTCACTAGAACTCCGAGAATTCCCTCATTAAGCTTGTTACTAGTGAGTACATGATAATTATCAGTATGGGATTGTGGAGAATATTAAGTTTTTGATTGAGATCATGAACCGACTAATGTTAGGTCACTATTGAAAACACGGGATTCAGACCCATGTCGTTCGGTCTCGTGTGGAAGGCTAACCTCTAAATTATTGAGCTGGCACCCAACTATGTAAATGTCTAACTTCAACTAATCTATGATATTGTGCGGTCATTTTCCATTGTCTTCGGTAGATAACTACCTCACACCCGGATAACTGTTATTAAAAGACCAAACAATGAACGATATTGTTAACATCAGTATTACACAATCTTCAATTTCTTTATACGTCAAGAAAATCCATACGACAATCTGTATTTGTGTCAAAAGTTTATCAATCACAAGAATCTATCAAGGTTGGTGAGGTTTTCAAAGTCGGTAAGATGATCAATTCATTCAATTAATCTACTCCCTGTTCATGATCTCAATCAAAAACTTAACCACCTCCACAACCCAATACTGATAATTACAATGTGCTCACTAGTCACTAGCTTCTTGAGGGAATTCTCGGAGTTCTAGTCAGAAGCCATGACCAGTGGAGCTAATCCGTGTCGGGTAGAGACAGGTATCTACCTAAGTACAATGGAAGATGGTCATGCTATTTCGTCGATTGATTGATCTTAGATACCAACACCATTGGATGTCGGCTCAGTGGTCCGGTAGGTTAAGCGTTCACGCGCGAGGCTGAAGGCCCCTGGGTTCGAATCCCGCGGGCGGGGTCGTGGATGCGCACTACTGAGGAGTCCAACAATAGAACGAAACGGGCGTCTAGTGCTTCCAGGTTTCCAACGGTGGTCTAACATCAATCGGTTCATGATATTAAGCAAAATAAAATAAAAATCTATTCAAACTGAAATCGAATTGAAATGATTCAGATTATCCTGTTATTGGTATTTTTGGCTGGAATTTGATCACTCATGGTTAACGTACGACCATTCCGTGAAGATTGCCTCGATATAGATTTTATGATACAACTTAATATAGAATAGAAGGAGTGTGTTTAGCAGTGGGATGCAAGACGCGCGTTCCATTCTATTTAGAACTAGTCAGTTGGAGGTCCCTGCATCCCAGAGTTGACTTTCAAATTTAAATTAAAAGTATCAGTAACGGGATAATCCTAACCATTTGCACAAGTAAGTAGCTATCTAGATTCAGTGGCTAAATGGACAGCATGATGGCGTTTGGAGCAACTGGTACTGGGTAATAACTTGTTTTTCCAAAGGTTGAACTCTAGCTACAAGACTTGAAGACCTTAGTTTATGGATATAAGAAATTCCATACTAGACGGAAACAGCTACCCGTTACCTCCCGATCTACAATAGTACACTGAATGACTTCAGTTCCCGACAAAAATCCACCCTTATACCAAACTTACTTTCACAAAAATGGTCAAGCAGATTAAATAAACTGAGGTTGTGAACCAATCAATATGAGACCACCATTACATACACGAATGCATTGGACTGCCGTTTTGCACTAATATGGAACTTCTCAGTAGTGCCCATTCATGACCCTACACCAAAGAGACTCGAACCCACCGCCCCAAGTCTCGCGTGGAAACGCTTAACCTCTACACCACTGAACCATAGAGATCGTGGTTGGGCACCACTGACGAGTCCACATATTAAAACTAAACGGCCGTTCAGTGCTTCCAGATTTTTAACAGTGGACTAATATTGATCGATTTATAATCTCAATTTAAACTCAACAACCTCCACAATCCCATTATTGAAGATTTAGTTAATGTTACATACTCATTTGGAAAATAATATAGTCATCATTACATTATTTAAAAGCTATTTAAACAAATACACTTAAATATAACTTCTATTTTTCACAAAGTCATAGATATCTCAATCGCGGGATCGTGGATGAGCACTGCTGAGGAGTCTTGCATTAAACCGAAACGTCCATCCAGTGTTTCCTTATTTTAAATGGTGATCTAACATTGATCAGTTCATGATCTTATTCAAAAACTTAATAATCTTTACAACATCATACTGTTAATTCAAATCATTTACACTTTCATTTTCTTTTCTTTTTATTATTTTGAATTATTTCCATGTAGTCTATTTAAACAATACGATGATATTCAATGGTCAGTAGATGAAAAAGAAGAAATAAGTGAAACAAATGAAATAATAAACAATGGTAAGTTAAATGGTATACATAACTTTGAAAGCAAAGATGGATAGTGGCTAGTAGTGGAATCCAGGACGCGCGACACTTCGTCCTATTTAGGACTCATCAGCTGGATGCACCCGCATCCCGGAGTTGATGTTCACTCCGGGACTCGGACCAAGTACCGTTCGCTTCAAACACCATCGCGTTATCCACTTAGCTACTAAGTACTGATAACCAATTAACAAATTTTAATAAATATCTAAAGAATATTTGTACTCTTCGATATAACTGATTGGTATACTAACGAAAGGAAATAATAATAGTAAAGATAATAACTGTAAGATTCAATTCATTCATGGTTCCCCTTCATTTAGACACTTGTCACAATCAAGGGAATAGAGACAATGTACGGATGTCTTTTATCAACATTGACTGAGGTAGAAATTGTTTTAAATGATCTTTTTTATATCAATGACTTTGGTTCTTAGTATTCTCAATGATCATTTGAGATTTGAACTACTACCCCCCCCCTTTACTGAACTATACTGGTTAATTCATTTTCATAGTGAGAATTACCTAATCGGTATCATTAGTTCCCTACTTTGGAAACCTCTTTGATTCAATGTGCTTATCTGTTTCCACATCTCTCTACATCTCTCTCCCCAGTGTATTCAATTGTTTATCTGATGAATAATGAACCTTATGAATGATTAACCTATTTCAATCAATACTTTATTATATAACCTTATGTGTAAGTTTCTTCTAGATATTGAGTAGTTGAAGGAAATCTTAAGAACAAATGAATTCATTTTCTTTAAAATGGATGAAAACAAGAACTAATCAGTAAGATTTGAATTCGAAAAACCTTTATATTTTGATCTTAAGGAAAATAATGATTCGATTGATCGTAAATTTTGAAATCAAGCTAAATGTTTACTTCTGCCCCAAAATGTCTTGGTACAGCCGAGGGTGAGAAGAGTCAGCTGTCATTCCCCAAATACTTTTACATGGCCACATGTATACAACCATTGACATGGAAGTCCTACTCACTGCCTTCTAGCCGAACTACTGTTTTTTCCCGAAATTGAGAGAACGAAAACCGAATGTCTGGAGCTTTAACCGGGTTATTTGACAGGGAGGATCCACCTAGGAGAGTCGAAAAACCCTGATTCCAATCCAATGGTGCACCTGCAATCCAGTATCCTGAGAGAACCAATGACGTACGAACCAACTGTTCGTCACCGAATACCATGGGACTGCATCTCCTCACGTTGCTTCACTGTTTTGTGGATCCGATCTTTAGGTCAAAGGCTCCGGGTGTGACCCCCTAAGAAAACCACCTTCTTTGGTCTAGGCACTCAGGTAGTATCATAGGTCACACACAAATCAAGTGATTTATATGGTGTATATGTATTCAATGCAGTAAGTCCCATATAAAACGTTTACATTTTGATGATGTAATAAATGAATAAATTTCCAAAATGGATTATTCAACTTACCTTTAATAAGTCACTATATTTTCTATTAAAAAAAAAAACAAACAATATTATTCCAGATTTCCTATCTCAAACTGAAAACACTACACAACATGATGATTTGAATAAACCAAATGATTATATGAATGAAATATTCACAGATATACCGGATGATTTAGCTTGGCAATCCACTTCACCATGTTCATCTGAATCCATTGATTCATTTTCATGTAGTCGTAATGATTTAAGAAATGATGTAGAAGATCATTTATTATCAAATCAAAAATCATTATCTTCAGATAAATCAATTGAATGTATGAATATAGATAACAATATGTCAACAATGAATATTTTAAGTATATCAAATCATTTTGAAAATACATTAGATCCATCATTGTTTTATGCAATGGATTATACAATGACACATAATTATTGTTTAAATGAATATGATAATCATCATAGAAATGATGAAGAATTATTCAATAATATAAAGGAACAAACAAAGATCACTTCAAATGATCTTAATGAAGATGAGTCTCAATTGGAAAGTACAGATATAGCTTGGATGGATACATTAGATGTTTCTAGTAAGTGATTATTATTCATTATTAGAAGGAGGTTTTTGTGAATATTATAGTAATTTTTTAATAGTTGAGATCATGAGTTAATTGAATTTAGATTATCATGGAAAACCTAGAAAGATTGGATGGATGTTTCGTCCCAGTGTGGGACTCTTCAGCAGTGGGCATCCATGATCCCACCTTGTGAGATTCGAATACAGGACCTATTGGTGTTGCGCGCAAACGCTTAACCTCCAAACCATTGAATCGGTCGGCATCTAATGGTGTGAATGTCTAACTTCAATTAATCCACGAGATTGAGCGACACATCCATGATTGTCTTAAGTGAGTTACTATCTCTCAATAGGACGAAACGGCCGTCCAGGGCTTTCAGGTTTTTCATGGCGGTCTAGTTTTAATTAACTCATGATTATCATTAAATTGATTGGTTTTGTAGCAATTTAGTTATCATATGCAAATTCATACCTTTGGATTTGTTATGCATTATGATGTGATGTTTAATGATAGTATCAAGACTAAGCAATAATGGCATTCAAACGTCAAACAGTAATTAAAATTTGAATATTTCAGCTGTGAATGATAATGATCAGCCGAAAATCTACTGAACACTAGTGAGTACTAAAAATATGTCAATATTTCAAGACATTGGTGAATGAGGTCGAAATTCCACGATTTCCTATTTGGGACTCGTCAGCTGGGTGTGCCTGAGTCTGAGTTGATGTTCACTCTAGGTTTCCAAATCACCACCGTTAGCTTCAAACACTACCGCAGTATCCACTTAGCTACTGAGTCCTGATGTATACAAATTTGTCAAATCCATTTATGAAATATCACATAGAGGTGGAATTTAAATACGAAACTGAATGCATGATTATGAATCTTATCAAGTGGATATGATAAAAGAGTCAGTATTTCACACCAAAGTATGAATAATCTTATTCAATAATACATCATTACCTTGTTGAATTAATTTAGTGGCCCAGAATCTGACTCCAGTTAGATTGAATGAATGATCATTATCGAATGATCGTTATTGAAATATACATGTCGTCAATCGTCGTATATCATTGTCGACTTAACTCGCGCTAGTAAACAAAAAACGGAATTGAATAAGTCAAATACGAGAATGAAGTTTGAATGGGTATATTTCATACAGTCGTTGATCTGAGAAACGAAGCTAAGAAAGCGAAGCAAAATGATATGCAATGGAGAAAGCAATTGAGCCAAATTCATTTAACCAAGCGTGAATCGATATTTATAGTCTGACAAAAAGAAGTTACAGACATGTGATGGGTAAGATAAGAAATGTATACAACTTGAGCTTGCATAAAAACAGTCAGGACTAATAAGCGAATAAATGAAAGGGTAAAAATGTGTCTTGAGTAGAGTAAATAGATTGATCTATTCACAGGTTAGAATAACCCATGTGAGCTTGATATAGTACCAGCCTCTACATCAACCATTCACAGTGTTATGATCTGATTGCATTTAATAATGTAGAAATACGAACCGAATTAGTGAATACAAACCTAACATAATGAGATTAACACAAATACTCATGAACTGAACTTTCACCATACTCCCAATAACTTAACATCTAGTTTTCAATTACTGAGAAGATAAAACGTAAAAGACAATTTATTCCCTGCTTCAGCTAATAATTCTAAATGACAAAATACTTAGCTATTTATAAATGTTTAGGGTATGTATGCAAATCAGCTAGTCAGTATGTAAGTTTTATGGTGTACGGGTTTAAACAGATTTTGGTCAGAATCATTATATGAGTGAAACTGTGAATTAAGAGTTTCATTCATACATTCATGGATCTTCTAAGGTTATTATAGTTTAATAAGGTCTAAGGTAAGAAAAAGAATAAGATGAGACTATAATTTATGGATGACCTTTGAGCGACGTTGAACTGATCTTGAGAATGTTTACCTAATAACCAGGACTAAATGAAAGTTATAAATCAGTATGAGGAATTAGAACTATGATTTGAGATTGATGATTAATGTTAAGAATTAGATTTGGGGGTTTTCATCACGAACTGACATCAGCTATAATGCCAAAATTCTATTTAGCCAAATGGATGAATGAATTTCGCGCCAAAATCTGAGATCTGTTATCTTATACTTGATTGGTTTGTTCATAAATGATAGTCTCGCCGAAATAATTGATTATTGAGAATATACTTTAGTGTAATTCACTGTATATTATGGTGTTGTAGTGAATAAGAACACAATTGAGGTCAATTGAATATTTACTCGAACACACAATTACAGAATCACTTAGTAAAATCTGAGAATCATACAGTAAATACTTGACTTGCAAAATGTCAATCAATCGTATCAGACATGATCGCTCCTTCGTTTCCGCATCAATCATTCATTGTTCTCGTTCTCTTTTCTTTGATCTTCTGCTTCCAGGAATTTCACTTTCTATTGAAGATACATACTACTCTTATCTGTCGATATCAGTAGCTCATACCACAATGTTAGTACATTCATTTTCAGAAGGGGTTTGTGGAGATTTTAAAAAATTCGCAGATTGAAATCATGAGTCAATTGAAGGCAGACCGCCATGGAAAACCTGGAAGCACTGGACGGTCGTTTCGTCCTAGTATGGGACTCCTCAGCAGTGCGCATCCACGATCCCGCGAGATTAGAACCCAGGACCTGTCAGTCTCGCATCAAGCGCTTAACCAACTAGACCACTGAGCCAGCATGGTGGTCTAGCTTCAACTGACTCATGACTTCAATCTGTAAAATTTCTAAAAATCTCCACAAACCCCTTCTGATAATAATCATCTGCTCACTAGTGATGGACTTCAAGAGTCATTTCCCGTAGTTCTAGTGAGAAGCCGTTACCAGTGGAGTTCAGCTAGGTCTGTTGTGAGATATCAGCTCACTGAAGACAATGGTATACGGTGGCGCAACTTCGTGGATTGGTTGAAGTTAGACATTAACACCGTCGAATGCCGGCTCGGTGGTCTAGTTGGTCAAGCGCCTAGCGCGAGACTGGTAGGTCCTGGGTTCGAATCCCGCGGGGGCGGGGTCGTGGGCGCGCACTGCTGAGGAGTCCCATACTGGAACGAAGTGGTCGTTTAGTGCCTCCAGGTTTTCCATGATGGTCTAGCTTCAATTGACTCATAATGTCAATTTGTGAACATTCATTTTCATTAGCTTTCACATCTTATTAATAGAATCTTCAAACATAAACCAAAATGTATTGTTTATTAATTTTAAAAGAACATAGCTTAGCTGTAGATCATTAGAATTGTATGTTTCAAGGGACAGACTATTGAAAACATGTTTAATCATGTTCAAAGATTTATATACTTCCAAAAACAATATCTTATTATGTAAATTACAAAATATGGACGTATTCATTTGTTTGAAACATTTGTTACTTATCAAGATGAGGAAACCTTATATATTTAAGAGATGAAAGCAATTCAGTTATTCGAAGCTTTGATTATTAAGGTTGCTATGTCCTAAGCTTATAAGATTCTCGCGAAATACGATTACCAATTTAGATAGGTTGACTTGAACGACCAACCAATGATGCATACATCAGTATGAACAACCCAGAATACCGACTGGTCCCTTTCTCGTCTAGCTCTGCATGTTAAGTTCACAACATCAATCTCAACATCCGTCATACGAATTATATATTTCAAACATACTGAGTTTAAATACAAACAAATCAGACTACATCATATCATCAAATAGAAAATAACAATTGTATAAGATCAAGCCAAAAGTGGCTGTAATTGTAAGAGACTCTAACTGATAGATTGGAAATAACTTAAGAACAATAAATCCTATAGTAGTAATCAATAGGTTAAATGGAAGCTTATAATGATAGGAATATGAATATACACATAATATAATTACTTAATAGTTATATAATGGGTATATACGTATAATATTAGTCCATAAGTAATTCCTAACAGTTATCACTCATTCAATCTCGTCCGGAGATAAACAAAAGTAATCAAATCAATGAGATATTCTGCTAAAGAAGTACACAGGAATGACACGCTACAGCTCTTACGGATTAGTTTCGAATCGCTTTATATCATTTGAACTAGGCATTTATAATGTTAAGACAATTCAGCCCATTTGATGTAGGATCATCCAAGACAACCACTAGAACTATGAATCGTTTCGATCTTGTCAACAGAAGCTTTACATTATGTCTGGTTTCTTCATTATAATGCACGTATATTATAAATACTTACTTGTTAGATAAGTTAGTGAAAGAAGATATTTTGCATACGAATGATTTCATGTTAGAATAGAATTTTTTACATAAATGCCCTGGTAGGGCAGACAGTGGGAAGAGTCCTCTCTCCCTCTCCAAATGCTCTCACATGGTCGCGCGTATATAGCCTCTGTCAGAGAAGTCCTTCTCATTACCTTCTCACACCAGGGGTGTTGTTTACGAAATTCAGAGAACAAAAAGCGAATGTCCGGTGTTTTAACCAGGTTGGTGGACATGGAGAGTCCACCTAGGGGAGTTTGAAAACCTTGATTCCATGTCAATGGTGCACATAGGCTATAGGATCGTTAGGGAAAAAATGGCGTATGAACCAATCGTTGGTCACCGGCTACCGTGGCATTGCATCTCCTCATCTTGCTCCACTGCCTTGTGGATCAGACCTTCAGATCTGGGTGTGGCCCCTTCAGAAAACCACTTGCTTTGGTTTGGGCACCTGGGTAGTATCACAGCCCTCACACATATCAAATGAGATTTGTGTGGCGCATATGTATCTGGTGCCTACCTGTACCAATATCTATGTGTTAAAATAAAAAAAATAATAAAAACATAAATTACTAGTTGTTCTAACTGTGGAAGTATTACTTTTTATGGACTATAGACATGGATTTTTCTATCTTCTATCGTACTGGCACTTGATATGTTATGATATGTTTTCTCTCTACTAGTTAATAAGGATCAATTTGTTACCCTAAACCTCATGTTCAGACTATATTTACATTTTGGTCACTTGTTCGTACTGACAATCCAAGTAAGTAGTATACTAAACATATTGTTATTGAACAGGAATATATATATATAACTGTCAATAGTGATGGTCTTCCCTTTCAATTACAGTATTAAACACCAATCGAAATATTTGGACAACCAATAAAAATACATTTAAATCCACTCTATTGCATTTACCAATGTCCATCTGTGCTCATAACTAAGTGGATATCACTGTGGCTTTCGAAAAGGATGGTACTGAGTTTGAGTCCCCGGATGAACATCAACTCAGGTACAAATGCATCCAACTGACAAGTCTCGAATGAGATGAAACGCGCCTCTTGGATTCCAATGCCAGTCGCAGTCTAACTCAGTTTATAATATTCAAAACTTAGCGGTATTATCAAGACGATCCGCATATACAAAAAGAGACTGATCAATTAAAGTCCTAAACACTAATGGGAAGATTTAAACAATCAATACACATGGATAAAATAGAGTGCTAGTAATTGAAACGATGAAAACATTTCTGACTAGAACTTTTTAGAAGAATCTAATCTTTCACTTCCCGAAATTCATCACTCTTCTCGTATTTATCGAATTAACTTGTCCACAATTTATCAAATGCCTTGATTTATTTAATCTGAAGATTCTATACATGAAAGATAAATACCCTCAGGATGAATAATTACTAGTTATATCGAAAATAGTATAATTATTGTTAACTAGACTCATGTTCCTATGTGAGATTAAAACCAGCATATTTCAATCTTGTGTGGTATGAAATACCATTGATTCAATGAGTTGGTATTTAACAAATCTACATTTTCAACTTCACTTAAACTATGATGTAGTATGATACTTATTATTGTAGAATAAGTCAACGCCATACTTCACGATTTCATAATGAAACTGTGGAATAATAATATCGACGCTAGTTATCAAAAATCATATGACTTCTTGTTAATTCAATTTACAATCGATTGAACACTAGGTGGTGATCATTGTCATGTATGTCAGGTCCTTCTTAGTACAGATCGAATCCTATCGACTAGATTGTAATGTGCCCACCGGTCTAGGTGACTCGACATTATGTGTAGTATATTGAGATAAGATGGTGATTGGAGTTAGTCAACAAAAAGCCCTACACCTACGTTATGTGCTACTTATCACTTGTCAGAAAGGTGTACCTGTAATCTTAAGGGAACTGATGCTCATTAACGGATTCAATCCCGTATCACCCAGCTAATTAGGTGTTTTGTGTAGATGTTGATAATATGATGCTTGATTTTGTCACAAACTAACACTAATTGAATATTACGTTTTTCCAGCACATTATAAAATAAAACTCATTTTTGATCTTTATTCACTCTTGAAAAACAATTAGAACAATATTGAAGACATTTCCAATTAAATCTTGTTCCATTTCACTAGATCTGCTTAGTGTTGAATAAGATTTCTCACTCTTTCACTTCATTACATGCACAAAAATGTTAGTTTTAGATACTGCTATCACCAACCACTTCAGTTTGATGATGTCATTAACAAAACTGACAATTTTTATATGATTTTGTCAGTAATTATATGCATTCGTAATCCCGAAGACTCCAATGGAAAAGATTCTATGTGAATTCCATGAAATTTATAGAAAACATTTCAGTTACTTGTAAAAATATTAAGTAGTATATAACATTTTCACAAAATTTCTGAACGATGTGTACACAACTCGCTTGGTATAGTTTGTTTGAATCTTCCCATTGATGTTTAGGACTGCGATTGGTCAGTCTCTTATCGATATATGTGCATACTGTGCGTATTGCTACGATATAGTCTTAAGTCTCAAGCACTACATACAAAGGTGTATAGTGGCTAGTAGTGGAATCCAGGACGTGGGTTTCGTCCTATTCGGGACTCGTCAGCTGGATGTGTCTGAGTCTCAGAGATAATGTTCACTCTGAGTTTCGAACTCACTAACGTTAGCATCAAACGCCACCGCGTTATCCACTTGACTACTGAGTCCTAATGTATACAAATCTGTCAAATCCATTTATGAAATATCACGTAGAGGTGGGATTTAAAAACGAAACTGAATGTATAATTATGAATCTTATCAAGTGGATATGATAAAAGAGTCAGTATTTTACACCAAAGTCATCGAATAAAGAGTTGAGGACGGATGATTAAGATTTCATATGTCAATATATATGATATACAAGATCGATAGAAGTTAGACAATAACATTGTTTGATTCCGATTCAGCAGTCTAAAGGTTAAGCATTCACTCGTGAGACCGAATGTATTGAGTTTGAGCCCCTTTGATGAGAAATCATGGATGCGCACTGTCGAGGAGTCTCATACTAGAATAAAAAGGCCGTCCCGTTCTTCCAGATTTTCAATAGTAGTCTAACTTATATTGAATCGTGGATTCAATTATTAAAATATAAGAAAGAATCGGTTGTATAATTCTGTCTAAATTTCAGTAATATTCCTATTTGATATAATCTTTTCCGATGGTACAGTATCATGATAGAATCCATTTAAATTGATAATATCATACATTAAAAAGGCAGAATATAGATTAGTAAAATCTCAGCGAATGAATATGAAGTAAATCCAATGTTTTCGCCTGACAATCTGGTCCAAGCTTTTTCAAGGAAAATATAATCCAACAACAAAACTATCGAATATAAACAGGTACATAGTTCTCTGGTTTACTGTATACTGAATACGTTATCCAATCAACGTGAACAATGTTTAAAGTAGGTATTTGCATTAGTGTATAACAGACTTGTGGTATGAAATGAAAAATGTGTATACATAAGTAGTATGAGAAGAGATTTCATTCATTCACATATTGTCCTTTGGTCGGTGAATATTCAGAACAACATGTAATATAGAGGAAGAATGTATTTGTCACTGAAAGTTTGTGTTACTTTTATTGTTCCAATTAATTGTTTAACATATTCAGATAAAACAGCTGATTAGAACCGTTCAATGTGATTGCTGTTATTCAAATAATAAACGATAGAGTTTAGGTTTACTTATTAATTATTAGTTGCCATGGGACACCTGATTGGATTCCATCTCTCCTATTTATACTGTTTGGATTTACCTATATGTATAGGACTTCAGCTGTTACTCTTTCTTTGTAAGAATGAAAACCTTTTTGAAGGATTTTTATGCTATTGAAATCAATCCTATGACCTGATTCTATGGAGTGTAATGATATAGCTGATTTGTGTTCGAGTTTCCTTACATCAACTGAAGATTTAGAAATGTACTTTAAGCATAATTTGTACTCCTTCACCGTCACATTCAGTTGCCTTGATGTTTCACCTACATACATTGTATTACAGTCATTATATTTGATTTCATAAACACAATTCTATTTTTCATCCTTGTGTATTGGAATCTTTGATCATAGAGTATTGTTTGTTTAAAAGAATACTCTTATATTTTGAAGAGAATATCATATTTGACAAAGATTCTTTACTCGAAAAAGTTTTTCTTCTATGAAATTTATTCAGATTTACGTATGGATGATGTTGTACAAATTTTTTCAACAGTTAATTCATTAAAATCTACATCAGAAGAAATCAATAAATTTGATTATTCAATATCATCACCATCATCATCTCCATCCTCAACACCATCATCGTCGTCATCATCACCATCATTATCCTCAACACCATCATCGTCATCATCACCATCATTATCCTCAACACCATCATCGTCATCATCACCATCATCATCCTCAACACCATCATCATCATTATTTCAACATAATTATGATCGGAATAATAAACGTTTACAATTGAATCAGAATTCAATATTCAATGATAATGAGATCATTTCGAATGAAGAAGAACACGTTGAACATAAACTCCCATATAATAATGAAAAGAATAATGATGAATATAATTCAGATAGTACATTAACATGTTCCGAAGCTGAATATTATAATAATTTAATACGTCAAAAACGTTTAAGAAAATATCGAACTAATAAACGAAAATTTAAGCATAGATCTTTAATTTCAAATGATCAAGATGGATCCTATTCACCATCATCATCATCTTCTTCTTCTTCTTATAATGATGATGATGATGAGGAGGAGGAGGAGGAAGAGGAAGAGGAGAAGGAGAAGGAGAAAGAATATGAAAAGATAATAGATAATCAATGTAAAAAGTTTACTTATCATTCAATTACTACTAATTTACATCATCGAAAAAAACCTCCTTCACCAGAGCATTATATACAATCATCAAATGAAAGAAATGAATATGAATCATGGTGGCCTAATCCTATTACACGACGTATGCATAAAGATTTTCGTTCAACACTTTGGTTATCTAATGAATTATTAGATTCCAATGATAAAGAGATACAACAACAATTTACCACTTCAATGAATAAAATAAAATCAAGAAAACATCGTAAATTTGCCCATTCACATTCACATAATAATCATGATCGATATAAAAATAAACAAATGGAATTATGGCAATTTATATTATACAGTTTAGAGATTAGTAAAGATAGTGCATTTCAATGGGTTAATAAATCAACTGGATTATTTCGTATTGTAAATACACAATTAGCAGCAAAAGAATGGGGTTATTATCGTAATAATAAATTAATGGATTATGAAAAAATGGCAAGAGCTATAAGGTAAATGAAGATTATAATTTATAATTATAATAAACTTATTTATATTCGAAGCACTGGATGACTGTTTCATCCTATTGTGGGACTCCTCCTTATCAGTGTGCATTCATGATCCTGACTTGGCAGATTCGAGCCCAGGACTAGAACGGTTAACCTCTAGACCACTGAGCCGACCGGCATTCAACGATTTTAATGTCTAACTTCAACTAATCCATGAAATTGAACAACATATCCGCCATTGTCTTCAGTGAGTTACTATCTCACAATGAGACGAAACGGCCGTTCAGTGCTTTCAGGTTTTCAATGGTGGTCTAACATCAATCGGTTCAAGATCTCAATCAATAATTTAATAATCTCCACAATCCTATACTCTTTAATTGTATTCATTTATACTCAACTTACTGTTTTGTTCTAATGGTTTGTTGATTATAATCCGACTAAATCATCAATTGGAACACTGATTTATTTGACCTTGGTACTGTGCCAAACCACGACTCGAGCACAACCCACCGCAGCATCTCAATCAAGTCATCTAGACCGGACTAGGCTGTGGCCGGACTATTAGGACGGAGCCTTTGACCAGCAACCCGCGTTGATATGCGGGTATACACGCCGGCAGGCACTCGCCCAATCCACGACTCAATGTGCGCCGTGATAGATGAAACCACCAAACCACCTGCTTCGGTTTGGGCACCCGGGAAGTATCCCAGCCCTCACACAAGTCGAATGATTTGTGTGGCGCATATCTACTTGGTGCCTCCTTGTACTAATGTTTATATGTTTAAATAAATAAATAAATAAATAAAATACTGTGCCAAACCAATGATACGTTAACCAGTACGAACAGCCTAGAGTTACTAGTTCTTTTCACCTAATCCAGCCGGTTCAGTCCAGAATGCCAATGTCAGCTTCCACTGTATGAATCATGTATTTCAGACATATACAGTTTATATACAAACAAACGAGACCGTATCATACTATAAAATAGAAAATAACAATTACATAAGAAGGGGTTTTGTGGATATTATAGTAATATCAATAATTGAATTTATGAGTCGACCCAAGCTAGATCACCATAGAAAATATGAAAGCAATGGACGTTCGTTTCGTCCTAGTGTGGGACTCCTCAGCAGTTCGCATCTACGATCCCGGATGCCGGACTCGAACCCAGGCCAATGGAGTTCATCCATGTCTATTGTAGAGACAGTTACTCATTGAAAACAATGGTAGATGGTTGAGCAATACCATGGATTGGTTGAAGTTAGACACTAACACCGTTAGATGCCGGCCGGCTTAGTGGTCTAGAGGTTAAGCGTTCGCTCTCGAGACTAACAGGTCTTGAGTTCGAGGTGGGATCGTGGATGTGAAATAATGAGAAGTTTCACGACAGGACAAAATCGCCATAAAGTGCTTCCAGGTTTCGAATGATGGCCTAGTTTAAGTCGATTCATGAATTCAACTATTGAAATTACTACGATCTCCACAAACACTCATTTCAGAAATACATTACCGCCGTTCTAGAAACTATGGTAGAACTTAAAAACATTCCATCAAATATAAAGCAAGTTAAACTGATTGAAAATTAACTAACGGTTAGAGAGAAAAAACGGCGGGAAACGATCATTTTTGAATAAAGAACAAAATATTTTATGACTTAAAATGGTCTCTTCAATTCAGAAACAAAAATTAATGCTGGCAAGACTATAATTAATGAACTAACCAATCAGATTTAAGATAGCAGGTCTTGAATTTTGGCTTGAAATTCATTCATCCATTTGTCTAAATAGCATGTTCGTATTTTAGCTGATATCAGTTTATGACGAAAACATTAAATCTAATTCCTAATCCTGACGTCCAACTGTAAATCCTAATCCTAATTCCTCGTACTAATCTCTAATCTTCATTTGACCCTAGTAAGTAGGTGAACATTCTCAAGGTCACTTTAGCGTCTCTCAAAGGTCATCCATAAATTACAGTCTCATCGGTTAAAATGTATCTCAAGAAGAATGAATAAATTAGTCTCTATAGAAGATACAATAATCCATGTAGGCTTCACATGGATACTAGACACTACAATAATAATGTAGGTCCAATATTAAAATCACGAGCCATGTGAAGCTAGACCACCATGGAAAACCTGGAAGCACTGAACGGCCGTTCCATTCTATTGTAGGACTCCTCAACAGTGCGCATCCACAATCCCGCCCCCCTGTGAGATTCGAACCCTCAGTGGTCTAATGGTTAAGCGCTCGCGCGCGCAAGACTGATAGGTCCTCGGTTTGGATCCCACAAGGCGAGATCGTAGATGCACACTGCTGAGGAGTCCCACAATGAACTCATGATCTCAACTATTGAAATCCCTATAATATCCACAAAACCCCGACTGATAATAATGTAACTCATTTGATTTCTATTCATTCATAGAATAATTAAACATTAAATCATATTTCACCATCTATTTACTTCTCTAATCACTTTGATTTGTATTTTTTTTTCTTTATTTCTTCTACATAATGAATAGATTTTATTATAAAGATTCAATATTACGTAAATCACGTCAACAATTACATTTTCAATTTGCTATGCCTTATGTAAAATGGGCTGAAAAATTTTATGAAAATAAAAAAATGTTTTTTTAAAAATTCCACTTCATTTTGAAAACAAAACAACGACAACAACAACAAAAAAACACCACAGCAACAACAACAACTGTACATTTTCATTGTATTCCTTATTGTTTCATTCAATTGTTTATATTATCTATTACAGTTTTGTTTAATTCTTGTGAATATTATTGATTCATGTTATCCAACAAAAAAAGATATTATATATTAATAAGAAACTAGTGGCTGGCTTCAAGATATATACATCCTGGAGTTCTAGTGAGAAGTAGTGAACAGTGGAGTTCAACCGGGTCAGATGTGAGATAGTAACTCACTGATGACAATGGTGGATGTGTCGCTCAATTTCGTGGATTAGTTGAAGTTATACATTAACAACGTTGGATGTCAGCCCAGTGGCCTAGTTAGTTAAGTGCTTAACGCGAGACTGATAGGTCCTGGGTTCGAATCCCGTGGGGTAGGGTCGTGGATGCGCACTGCTGAGGAGAAACTCTATATCTTAGTGAGATGGGTTTGTGGTTATAACAATTGAATATAGAACGAGTATTTTATCTAATTTAGGATTGACCAGTGGAATTGATCAATGTCTTAGTATCTCTAGTCTGAGTGATGTTGAAGTTCACGTAATTATCATAACTAATGATTGGAGACTGAGTGATATGACATAGAATCGATCACAATGACGTAAATGTATACAGTCTCTGTCTCCCCTTAAACTGTGAGACTGATATTACTTTATATCTTACATTCTACGAATTAAGTCTTTCTTCCTGTACTATATCCTTATATGCAATCTTTTTTTTATATATATTACCACCATTGAAGAAACTACTATGGTGTGAGCTACTTATATCCACACATGTAGTATAAAACGATAGTCCGAAATAGAATGTATTTCAGTAGAAGATAAAGAAGGAGAGAACGGGAACGGTAAGCAATTGCTATGGAAATGCACGAACAATCAAATCTGAGACGATGGACTGATATTTGCAAAAGGAACAATCAAGTTTGAGACGATTGATATTTTAAAAATTAACTATTTACTGTATGGTTCTCAGATTTTAGTGAGAAGTTCTGTAACTGCGGGTTCCAAATACATTCGATCGTACCCACTCATGTTCTTGTTCATTACACTACTTCTATGAATTCGGCGTTCATCTTGTTGTGATAATTATTTATGGCAACTTGGACCGATGCATGTATATGTCTGGTCCTACGTTGTAGCTGACTAACTGGCAGTATTCCTCTTTACTCTTAATTTCGGATTTTAATAGCTAATGTCTTATACGACAACGTTCAGATTACTACTTACTTATTGAATAGATAGGAACACAATAGTAAGGGATTGTGTTTTCGCGTCATCGATATTAAGGAATTTGATTATTAAATGCCTATCGGTTTATGATACATTAGTCTGACAGAGACAGGTCCGTTTCAATCCATAACGTCAATAACAGGCAAATACAAAGTTTTACAAATGAATTTGTCACAATATGTTATGAAGAATCATAGAAGACTTAAAATAGTTCAAATATACATTCGTGACGATATATGATGATAATAAGAAAAGAGAATTATTCCTAACAATTATAAACATTCCAAACGCTATATATAAATATACTTCTGCGATTGAAATCCTGAGTCAATTGAAGCTGGACCACCATGGGAAACCTGGAAGCGCTGGACGGTCGTTCCGTCCTAGTAGGGGACCCCTTAGCAGTGCGCATCCATGACCCCGCACCCCGCGAGATTTGAACCCAAGACCTGTCAGTCTCACGCCAGGCTCCCAACCAACTAGACCACCGAGCCGAAATCCAACGGTGTTAATGTCTAAATTCAACCAATCTGCCATGCTTTTTATGTAATGCACAATAAATTTGATTTATTTGTCAGTCCCACGAAAAAAGTTGAAAGTCATTTTCGTAACATAGATGGGTTAATCCACGTATTATGGCTGCACACACTTTCTGTTTCAGTCAGTTTCCATTATTATAAGCAAAGGTGGATAATGGCTACTAGTGGAATCCAAGACGCGCGTTTCGTCCTATTTGGAACTCGTCCGCCGGATATACCTGCATCTCAGAGTTGATGTTCACTCCAGGACTTGAACCCAGTACTTTATGCTTCAAACTCCATTGCGTTATTCACTTAGCTACTGAGTCCTGTTAGCCACTTGCTTGTGAAATAGGGTGAAGTTTATATTCATTTAGTATCGTTAGTTTGAATCTTCCCATTGACGTTTAAGAATGCATCATTATTTATATTATCGAATTTTATTTAAACTAATGAGCATACGATTTTCAATTTTGTTACGTATATCAAACATCACTGAATATCGATGAATCAACAGTTGTACAAAACTCCAAGTCTCAGTGTTAAACTGAAACAGACTTAGGATAGATCTAATAAATACCTAACGATAGTATTTAATTGAATGTCATCCAACATCGTATGAAGGTCATGAAATTTATCACCAATCTATAGAATGATTAAAGAACTCTTGTAGTGAACGAGAACACAAGTGGGAACAACCAAATGTATGTGAATACAAAATTACAGAACCTGTTAGTAAAATCTGAGAACCATACAGTAAATACTTCGTTTGCAAAGTATTAATCAATTGTCTGAGACTTGACTGTTGCTTCTTTTTCACATCAATCATTCTCTGTTCTTGTTCTCTTTTCTTTGATCTTCTTAACCTTTCTGCCTTCAGACATTTCACTGTCTATTGGTGATGCATACTACTTATATCTATCGACATCAGCAGTACACACCACAACATGACTTATAAATTAAGATACAATTCTCTAGATATATTATTGATTTGTGATTAAGAAAACTTGGTCATTTTAGCTATGATAATGCGATCTGTTTAAAGATTTAGGTCAACTAATTTACAACTGAATAAATAGTGCAATTACCTTTTTCAGTTGTAAATTGATTTGAAATGAATGATTATAAATGATAATTGTAGGTTTGGACGTGCTACTTATAAGATGTCAAATCGAAGCACTCAAACTGTTGACATATTTTCTTGTTTGGCTATTATTTGATGAAACGATGAACGAATATATTGAAATTCATGTATCTTACATATGATAGATGTAAAAAGGTATTTGTAAAAGCTGTCTGATTAAAAATAACTAATCCATTGAAGATGTATAAGAAATACGGGCAACTAAGCCGGAGATCCCAAAAATTTCCCGGAAAATGCCAAAAAAAAGCTTGGAAAACGCTAAGAAACACCTTATCTAAACAGCATTCCATAAAAATTTTACCAGAAACATCCAGAAAGTGAAAAATCACATGTGGCGTTTCTGATTGGATGATTACCTATATTTCTACTGTGTTTAGAAGGGTTCCAGAAATTTCCAGAAGCTCATGGCCATCTAAAATACTGTAAATAAACTGTTTTCTCTCATGTCAAGTTCAGTTCACCCGAAAAAACAGCAACCAGAAACACTATTGGAACTAACCAACTACACATAGGATTAAGGCCTAATTTCGGTCATTGAATTCAGACTTTACTAGTAGTAATAAAAGACCAGATGATCTAGGTTAATTTTGTAATTAGATACAGTGTGTTTCGAACATAGTACACAGTAAATAAAAGTCATATGCTTTAACCAATGAACTAATCCCTACATGAAAAACTACTAAGAAGCATTGAAAAGGTATTTGCCTAAAAACGTCTTCGTTACATAATCTATTTTGCATTGTAACCTGATGAATTAAAACATTTTCGATTGATCCTACTAAAGCGATTGAATAATCCCTTTGAGGATATTGTTCTGTCATTAAACTAAACCAACTCTAATCATGAAACTATTTTTCTATGATCATTAAAGATAATTAACCAAGTGAAATCAAGAATAGTCTTTTTGATGAGAAGTGGTTGAAGGTACTCGACTGATCAGCTTTAACTTACGTTTCGTCCGATTTAACACTCATCATCATGAGTTAACTGAAGTTTTTAGAAAATAGATCATTCTTGTGAAATTCGAAAATGCATCTGGGTCTACAGTGTTGTTACAATTTTCTCTTATTGACACTCAACTATACCTATTGTTTAGTATTATTGAACACCAATTCACCCGATAAGTCCTCGAATCAGAACACGATTGAACAGGAACTAAATTATATTTCAAATAACAAGAGTAGATGGAAGTAAGAAGCACAATAGGAGAAACGTTAGTATATTTTTAGTTTTTACATGAGAAGATTCTACAGTTTTCTCCAAGTATCCACTAGCGCCGACTGGATAAGAAATAACCAATCAGAGTGCACCAACATAATCGTGCACGGAACGTGCTTTAATCCAATCTATATCCCACTAATAACTGTCCTACTAATTAGGTCCAACTACCTAACAATAACAACATGGTGCAAACGATATTGAGATTTGTGCTCACAATGTAATCTAACTGACAGAACTTGATCAATATTTAATGAGCCAGAAAATTATAACACTAGTCACTACTAAATAATCAATCGATTAATAATAATAAATCTAATAGTTCGTCCAAGATATAGACCTAGCTGCTGTTTTCTTCTATTACTGTAACAGTAAAAAAGGCCCCTAAAAACAATTGTATTGTGGTATGAGCTACTTATACCGAAATATATAAGTAGTGCGTAGCAGAAATTGGAAGTGGAATGCTTACCGGCAGAAGATTGAAATAAAGAGAACAATTGTAATAACAACAGAATTGAAAGAATTAATGTGTATGTAAAGGACAACTCAAGGAAGATGTATAAAAGATGTATTTAATAAATGATTTTCATATTTTATAAAGATATCGCGTAATTTTACATAAATCAAGTGGTCTACCTTCTCGTAGCGGGGGTGTTGTTTATAAAATTGAAAGGGAGAAAAGCAAATGTCCGACACTTTAACCGGGTTAGTGAACACGGAGGATCCACCAAAGGGAGTCGGAAAACCTTAATTCTCCAAACCACTGGTGTACATGGGCTCCAGGGTCCTGAAGGACCAAATGGCTCATGGACCTATTGTTGGTAATCGGCTACCATGAGACTGCATCTCCTCATCCAGGATTCCAAGTTACGACTTGCTTCGTGATGCAATCTGATCATTTTCGTAATCTATGTCCTACTCATGTCTAGCACATTTTCTTCATTTCCTCTTCGTCTGGTAGTTGGTCTGTTCTCTCGCAAAGTAGGTTTTTGCTGATGGTATCCCGCCAACGAATATTGAATGTCTTGCGTAGAGAGTTGTTTATAAATACCAATACATTTTAGATCATGGTTACAGCAGTTGTCCAAGTTTCAGCTCCTCACAGTAGAACTGTCTTGGCGTTCGTTTTGATGATTCTGATTTCGATGTTGGCTGACAGTTGTTTTGAGTCCCATATGTTCTTCAATTGTAGGAATGCTGTCTTTGTTTTACCAATCCTTACCTTTACATCTGCATCCAGGTACGTAAAAGTATCCACCTGTCCTAGAGTTTCTCGATAAAGTGTGACTGGGTTGGAGTTCTCCGTGTCGTATTTGATTATCATACTTTTTCCCTTGCGTATATTGAGGCCTACTGATGCAGACGTTGCTGCCATACTGGCTGTTTTCACCTGCATTTGTTTCTGTGTATAGCTAGGTCATCTGGAAAGTCCAAATCGTCTAGCTGTACCCAATCTGTCCATTGTATTCCATGCTCCTCCTAAGTTGTGGAGATCTACACAAACCAGTCGATCACCAGTAGGAAGATAAAAGATGAGAGTAATCAGCCTTGTCAAACACCGGTCTCCACTTGAAATACATCTGTGAGTTGTCCTCCATGCTCAACTTTTCAATATAGTCTGTCGTATAAATCCCAGATGATTTCAATAATCTTCTCAGATACACCATATTGTCTACTAAGGTTCTCCCATACACACTGTCAAACGCTTTCTCATTATCACAATTTGGTTTGAACACAACCGATCTATACGGAATCCAACCTGTTGATCTCAAAGTTGGGCCTCTACTGAATCTTTCATCCGGTTCAGTAACACCCTGTTGTAAACGTTTCCTCGTACTAATAGTGAAGTTATTTTATTTTATTTCAACACATACATAATGGTACAAAGAGACACCAAATACATATGCGCCACACAAATCTCATTCGACATGTGTGAGGGCTGTGATACTGCCCGGGTGCCCAAACCGAAACAGGTGGTTATCTTAGGGGGCCACACTCCGAGCCTTTGACCTGAAGGTTTAATCGACAAGGCAGTGGAGCATCGTAAGGAGATGCAGTCCCATGGTAGCCGGTGACCAACAATTGGTTCATACGCCATTTGTTCCCTCAGGATACTGGAGCCCATGTGCACCATTGGTTTGGAATCCGGTTAAAGCGCCGGACATTCGCTTTTCGTCCTCTCATTTTCGTAAACAACACTCCCGCCACGAGAAGGCAGTGAGTAGGACTTCCCTGGCAGAGGCTATATACGCGTGGCCGTGTGAGAGTATTTCGAGAGGGAGAGCGGACTCTCCCCACTCTCGGCCGTACCAGGGCATTTGGGGGCAATAGTGAAGTGGTGCTTCTCTAGTTCTCATACGTGCTCAAACGATCCCCTTTCTTCGATGATGATGATCTTGATAAGGTGTCCTTATTTCCAGTTTGTCGGCACTCGTTCTTCCTCCCAAATCTCCCTAAATAGAACGTGGATTATCTATGAAGTTACGTCTATGCCTGACTTTAGTGCTTCGACTGGTATATTTTCAGGTCTTGCTGCTTTCCCACTCTTCATCTGTCTGATAGTCATGCTGATTTCTTCGATCATCGGTGGTGTATTAAATAATAATAAGGTCTATAGGTTCTGCTTCGATATCCGGCGGATTCAATGGGGTTGGTTTATTTAAGAGTTCCTCGAAGTGTTCCATCTATCTGTTCCTCTGTCCTCGAATTTCAGTGATTGGCTTGCCTTCTTTGTATTTGACCGGTCTCCCTGACTTACTATATTTCCCTGCCAGTTTTCTCATCGTGTAACATAGTTGTTTCATATTTCCTTCTCTTGAATTCTTTTTCCACTGTCATTGCTTCCATGTATCTCTACTTATCGGCTCCAATGCTCCACTTAACTTGCTTATTTGCTTCTGTGTATTCAATTTATGCCTTGACTTTCACTTTTCTTGTTCGGCTGTTATTAATTACTGTCTTTTTGTTCATCCTTTCTTGAATACATACAAATAGAATCAAAGTAATCACCATGACTATTTAGTGGTTAATACATGTACCTATATTTTCCAATGTTCAATCGATGACTTAATAGAGAATATTTAAATTTATTGATTTCATTAAACACTACTTAGTGACAATTTATATTACATTAGACAGAATAAAAACAATTAACTACACCCTAATAATTAATAATCGCTTACTCTGATGTATTCTTTAGTGAAAGAAACAAGAAAAGGTTCAATAAAACATGTTCAATTAGATGGGTATGTTTTTTTGTAGATTTTTCAAAGGAATTTACATTATTAACTAGCATCAATTGAATTACCATTGTAAGATCATGGTAAAAATTTATAATGACACTTAGACACCAGAATATCAAAGTTCATTTTTTTTGCTTTCAACCCAGGACACTCTAAAAGGTTTATTGCTAACTATATTTTTTGTTATATCCCAATGAGTAGAAAGATTGTATTCCCGGAGTTTCGTAACTTAATGTAAACCGCTTCTTCACAGTAACTTTCTAGCCAATACTTACATTATTTGAATCTATCAAGTTCAACCATTGGCATTGATAAGGACATAAAAGAATTGTCATAATGAATAAACTATCATATGAAACAATAAAAACCAACATTCTACTGAATGAATCAATACCAAAGTCAAAAATTACATTGAATCAATACATGATTTTACATTTAATTTTCCCCTAATAAATTGTATTTTGGGATTTAACATTCCCAATAGATTGAAAACCAGTAAAAGCTGGGACTTATCAACAGGGTCCAGCTACGGCATGACTTCAGGTGATCAAGCAAAACTAGAAACTTGATCTTTCTTAGTGAGACGATACAAGTAAGCCATTGAGTTGGAACTGTAAACTTTAAAAATACACGTGGATCACCACAAATTATCCATACTTGATATCGTCTATATGCTTCCACATGAATTTTCAGTAATTCGTGAGATGTGGTCTGTGGAGTCAAATAATTCAATAGTAAGTCAAAAACTGACCAGAAATAATGTATAAGTACTCTGTTCCACTAAAAATCGATTTGAGAATGGTAATTACTGCAATACTGACTTAGTACAGGTTCGATCACATACGAGACTGTAGCAAACTCACAAAGATATTTGCAAAATTTCCTTGTATCCAACAGGTAATAATTCACAATGGTAATTATTTTTTTCCATAAACGAATCTTCACATGAAACCATTAATGTGTACTATCAATCGATTGCGTTTTCGGTACTTAATGTTGAATGAATTCCACTAGTCAATTGGCTACCAAGATAAATGACGCTACACATCCAATCCTGTTAGTCCAACTTACTGAATTGAAAATCCCTTGGTTAGGATACATAAGGACTAGCTTACGAAAAATAATTGAATTCTTCACAGGATAACATAATTTTCCATAGTATTTGATGAAATAAAAGTTTCTTCGAGTTTTTAAGTTATCCTACAACATCCAGTTATAATCTTTCTAGAGTTTAAATTAGCTAACTATAATATCACCTGAAATCATATCCATACCATTTTGGCATTTAGAAAGCAAACTATATATGACTACCACGATCGAAAATTATTGTCACATTGGGAGCAATCCTAACTTTTGATCTAAAAACCCCAGTGACAAATGTAGGCTACTGTCATTGAGGTTGGTGAATAGTTACATAGAACAAATATATAGGTTGCATTTGGTTCGCTTTATTAACTTCATAGAGGGTAAGAACAAAGAATTGAAAAGAAAGACATGAATTCACTCTATTTCGTCACGTTTTCACAAGCTGCTTACAACCTACTATACTTTAAAATCAAAATTATTGTAAAGTCCGCATACATAAAACAGTAAAATTGGATATGTATCAACGTAATGGAGGAGTGAGATTGAAAACTATATTTTTGCCCTCAAAAAGTTATGACTTAGTCTTTCGGTACCGAATACTGGAAATGATGACAATGCCAGTTTAAGAACAAACTGTAAGAACTTAATCTGTTACTCAGTCGTTTGTGACTCATTCCTAAAATAAAATAAATTACATCATACCCCTTGGAAAAACCAACTGAATGGAACTCATTACTCTAGATCAACTTCATTGACTACTAGAAAGCATTTGATAGCGTGGACAGGACTATACTATGGAGGCTTCTTCGGCACTACGGCGTGCCTGAGAAGATAGGCAATATCATACAGAATTCCTATGATGGATTAAAATACAAAATTGTACATGGAGGACAGCTGACAGACTCGTTCAAAGTAAAGACCAGTGTCATGTAAGATTTCTTACTCTCACCATTTCTCTTTCTCCTCGTGATCAACTGGATCATGAAGACGTCAACATCTGGTGGAAAGCATGGGATACAGTGAATAGCTAGGATGCAGCTGGACGATCTAGACTTCGCAGATGATCTGGCTCTTCTATCGCACACGCAACAACAAATGCAGAAGACGATCAATGTAGCAGCAGCCTCAGCAGCAGTAGGTCTCAATATACCCAAAGGGAAAAGCAAGATTTTCTGATACAACACAGCATGCACCAATCCAATCACAATTGACGGAGAATATTTGGAAGATGTAAAAACCTTTACATATTTGGGCAGCATCATTGATGAACACGGTGAATCTGATGTAGATGTGAAGGCATAGATCAGAAAAGCAAGATCAGCATATTTACAAATGAAGAACATCTGGAAATCAAAACAACTGTTTGTCAACCAACACCAACTTCAGAATTTTCAATACAAATGTCAAGACAGTTCTACTGTATGGGGCGGAAACCTGGAGAACTACGAAATCCATCATCCAGAAGACACAAGTGTTTATTAACAACTGTCTACGCAAAATACTTCGGATCCGTTGGCCAGACACTATCAGCAACAACCTACTACGAGAGAGAACCAGATCCCAGCGGAGGAAGAAATCCGGAAGAAGTGCTGAAAGTGGATAGGACACACATTGAGGAAAGCAACCAACTGCGTCAAAATGCAAGCCCTCACGTGGAATTCTGAAGGCCAAAGGAAAAGAGGAAGACCAAAGAAGAACACATTACGCCGAGAAATGGAGGCAGACATGAGAATAAACAAAAATTGGATAGAACTAGAAAGGAAGGCCTAGGGTAGAATGGGTTGTAGAGTGCTGGTTGGCGGCCTATGCTCCATTAGGAGGAACACGCGTAAGTAAGTAACATCATATGAGATACAAGCTTTGAAAAATTTCCGTTACAGAAACACTTCAAAATCCGAATCAACATACTTTTTATTTGACCAGATATTATAATACTCGTCAGAAAAATATCCCACTGACCACTAGTTATCTTTGAGATACTGTGGTGTATACTACTTCTGTCAACAGACATAAGTAGTATACAACACCAATCACAAGTGAAATGCCTGGCAGCAGAAGGTTGGGAAGATCGTATTCAAGAGAACGGGAACAGAAAGTAGTTGTTATAGCAATGAAAAAAAACGGTGAGATTTGAGATAATTTATGGAGGATTTGTAAATGAAGAATTGAATGTATGGTTTTTCTTATGTCCTTATGCTTATACGATTGTCGATTTAGATAAGTTGACTTGTACGATCTAACCAATGACTCATACACGAGTACGAACAGTCTAGAGTTCTCATTAGTTCCTTTTCAGTTTCACGTTAAAGTTGCAGATTTTTATCCTTTTAATTTTATTCTCATTTACACTCCTTAAGCTGATATAAAGGAGAACACTTTGAGCTCATTGAAGATCATGTCATATATGAACGTTAACGTCAAAATTACGAAACCAAATTTTCTGTTGTGATATGATTAGTAAATAATAAACTTTAGGTTAATTAGCAATAAAGTATCTATATAAAATCCTAATTAAACTCTTTTGCTAAGACAGATTTATCTAATTCTCATCATCAGTCAAATAATGATCAACAAAGATTGATTGTAATAATAAGCATAACACGTTTTCTTAATTTGATTTTAGACCATACTTCATGGCTCTAAACTAAGATTAAATGTAGTTTGTATTATTTTTTTAGGATTTCATTTTTAAAGAGAAACCAGTTAAAATAGAATTCTCACCTTTGAATAGGTTGTTGAAAGCTTAGTCAACCACTGACTTACATAGTTTTGTACGATAATGATTGTTTAACATAATTTATCCCCTTGCCAAAATATAAATTCATTGGATATTGCGTTAACTTATCACATCTACTTACAAGCCTATTTATGATTCAAATATAACTACATAATAGTGGATATAAAACTTCGACTAATCTGGAGACGTAACTTGAATAGTCCTCGACAAAATTTGGATAATCACCATGATAGCTCATAATCAAGATCTCAACTATTGAAAAGATAAAAGAATTTCGATTTTCTACTCCAGAAGATCGATGATATATATATATAATACGTTAGGCTATCGAGATTTTAGATGGTGGTTGGAGGTAGTCAACAGGAAACCCTGGACCCGGGTTTCGTGATACTTGGCACTCGTCAGCAAGGTGTACCTGTTATCTTGAGGGAACTGGTGCTCCCTGACGGATTTGATCTCGTGTCACCCAGCCTCACAGTTAGAGACGTTGCCACTGAGCTATCCGAGCCGCGACTAACCTCCTGTGGTGATCAATGTCATGCGTGTCTAGTCCTTATTAGTGCAGATCGAATGCTATCGATCATGTTTCCTGTTGACTACCTCCAACCACCATCTAAAATCTCAATATATAGTGCCCGCAGTGTCGAGTCACCTAGATTGGTGGCCACATTGCAACACTAATAAGGACTAGACACGCATGATATTGATCACCACCCAGTGATCAATCAATTGTGATTACGTTAGGCTATCTTTTAGAATCAACCATTTAAATTGTGATTTCTATGGGCCTAGGGTTTAATCGTACCCAAATGATCTGGGGAAAAAAAAAACTAAGATAGAGATTATTAAAATCCTATTTTTGGCTGATCATGATTAAATAGTATAGTTCCCAATACAGATTAATACAATTAATACGAAAATATTAACATTTCAAAAGGGATATTAGTTGAAAATAGTATATTAATTGGAAGGCATTATAACTATATATATATCACCATGATAATACCAACAACAATAACAATAACAACAATCTTATCAACTCAAAATATCTCAGAATATAAAAACAAACAAAAACAAAAAATGAAGAAAAAATAAAAGAAAATGAAAAAAATTTTTTATTTTAAACAAAAAAAGAAAATAATCAATGAATCAATTATTGGAGAGAAATTTCTTGAACAACGTGAAAGAACAATCTTAAAAATAAAAGAAGGGGGGGTTGAATTGTGATGAATGAACAGAAGTCAATTGATTCCCCACTCCCCGCCACCAAAAAAAAAAGAAGAAAAGGAAATTGTATAATTCTCTTTTTTTTTAAAAAAAGAAGAAACTAACATTTAAAATAAAGTGAACAGTAGATTGATCACCTATCTACAGTTGAACGTATATATGCTTATGAAATGTAGAAATGATTTATATAAACATGAAAATCAATAATTTATCACAGACATAATGATTCGTATGTTGAGAATACCATACACCCCGAAAAATCTTTATGTGTAAAAGTAAAAGACAACTGTAAACAATAAATAAAAAAGAAACAACATTATAATAAACACCATTAGATTCATTGATAATGATTTACAACTAAATATTTCATGATCTTAATCAAAAAGTTAATAATCTCTATAACTCTATACTGATAATTACTATGTACCTATACTAGTGATTAGTTTCGTGAAGGAATTCTAGGAGTTCTAATGAGAAGTCATGACCAGTGAAACTAATCCGTGTCAAGTAGAGACAGGTATCTACCTCAATATAATGGAAGATGGTCGCGCAATTTTGTAGATTGGTTGAGGTTATACATGAACACTGTTGGGTCCCGACTAGGTCAGTGCTCTAGAGGTTAAGCGTTTGCGCGCGAGATTGAAGGCTCTGGGCTCGAATCCCTTTGGCGCGGGATCGTCGATGTGCACTGCTGAGTAGTCCCATAACAGGACGAAACAGCCGTCCAGGGCTTCCAGGTTTTTAGTGGTAGTCTAACACCAATTGTTTCATGATCTCAATCAAAAACAGAGAACCCTATTAAAACGATAAGACTAACTTACGGACAACCTTTCAGCGACGCCAGACTAACCTTGAGAGTGTCTACCTAATAACTAGGATCAAATGAAGGTTATAAACCTGTGTGATGAATTAAAATTATGATTTACAGCTGATGGTTAAAGTTACAAATTAGATTTAGGGTTTTCATCACGAACCGACATTAGCTATAATTCCAAAACTTTATTTAACCAAATGGATGAACGAATTTCTCGCCAAAATCCGAAACCTATCATCTTATACCTCATTGGTTCGTTCATAAAACTCCATTAAAACTACTTATTCTTAAATTTTTAATTATTTCTACCATACTACCTACATTTCGTTCCAAAAGCTACACTTTTCTCAACAAACAGAAGATTTAATAAATAAGAACTTTCGTCTAAATTTGAACGAATAGTTTCACAATATTTGGGCGCCGAGTTAATTTGAGACATTAAAAAGAAGAATATATTTGTAAAATCTCAGCGAATGGATTTTAAGTAAATCCAGATTGCCAGGCGAAACGTTGGATTTACTTAAAATCCATTCGCTGAGATTTTACAAATATATTCTTCTTTTTAAACAGAAGATTGATATAAAAAAACATAGTTTTTAGCATTGAGTTCTTTGAGTTAGATAGTTGGTAATTGTGAATTATTCATTGTCACTCAAAAGAATACCACCAGAGTCTAACTTTATGTAAGAGTAGAATCTTGATTCACAAATAGATACGATTATTACTGTTATTGAATGTTGTAACACGACGATAATTACAGTTGATAATGATTTATAGTGATAAAATGATACATTTAATGGATACAATTCCATGTATTTGAATTTGAGCTAAACGATATGCAAAGGATAGTGATACTTAACCGAAATCAAATAATGAAACAAGGCTATTTGAACGCTTTAATTTTTAAGCTACTATACTTTATGCAAATTAGATTGATTATTTTGAAGTGAAAAGAGAACAATAAAACCACCAATTTTATATGTGTATTCTGTTCTATACACAAACTGATTACTCACAAAATTATGCAATGAGTAGAACTTCCCTGGCAGAAGCTGTATATGTGTGGTTATGATCTTACACGACTATGCGTATACAACCACTGTCAGGAAAGTCCTGCTCACTACCCTCTCGCGGCACGGGGTGTTGTTTACGAAATTGAGAGGACGAAACGCGAATGCCCAGTGCATTAACCGGGTTGGTGGACACCGAGAATCCACCTAAGAAAGATGGAAATCCCTGATTCTCAAAACAAATGGTGCACATAGGCTTCAGGATCCTAAGAGAACAAATGGCCTATGAACCAATTATTGGTCACCGGCTACCATGGGACTGCATCTCCTCATCTTGCTCCACTGTCTTGTGGATCAGACCTTTAGGTCAAAGGCTCTGCGTGTGGCCCCCTCAGAAAACCACTTGCTTCGGTTTGGGCACCCGGGTAGTGTTACAGCACACACACAAATCAAGTGACTTGTATGGTGCATATGTATTCAGTGCCCCTTGTACCAATATTCGTGCGTTCAAATAAGTAAATATCCAGAAATAAGTGGAAAAGAGTCTAAGACAGAAATGACTGGAGATCCATGGTTGGTAGCCCATAGTCTAATGAGACGTAACTGGCTTAACTAATTAAAGTGGGGCCCAAAAATATATAGTTTATATCAAACCGGAAAGTTAGTATTTATATTTCGATGGTGTACGGAAGTGGGACTTTAAAAACCAGTGATTGGAGCCATTCGACAAATTACGTCTTGTGAGAAATTGCCCATTGACCTGTTGTGATGATAAAGAGTAATTAGGAAACGTTCGAAATAAATGCTTACACTCCCACTGATTTAAAGACGTGACCACTGTTTGTTAACATTAAGGTAAACAATACACTAAATCTCATTTAACACGGTCAACTCATCACCAATCTTTAAGCTGGATGAAGATAAGTTAGAGCAATATAATGAGAAAATTATCAGATTAATGGGAAACAGACAATTTGAACATACTATTAGTATTCCAAAACGGAGTACTAGAATGAAATAGCGAAAGAGTAAATATCGAATTTAATTTTGTGCTTGTATTTGTTTCTCACAACATCGTACAAAGTCACTAATACATACATACAAATATGATGAAATGTCGATATTTATGGAAAATACTTGTCTTGCTTCGATTAACAATCAAACGATTCACATTATTATTATTATTATTATTATTATTATTATTATTATTATTTTACGTCATTTATTCAATCTCTTTTATTCCCATTATGTGTATCCTTATTTCTCGACTTATACAGCAGCTCGTCTATGGTGGGAACTCGGTTCTATCTAATGTTCTCGAGTCACTGTCCGGTTGAAAACTGTATGTTACCACCGAACATGAGTACTGAAGCAGTTTTTCTAAAACCACGTGCATCATTCGAACTGGCTGCCTTCAACGTTCGCAAATTTATGCAGGTCGGACAACAGGTAGGGCTGGCTATGTCTTTAGAAAGTCTTAATATTGATGTTTGTTGTCTATCCGAGACCCGTATTCATGACTCTGGCGAAGTACTACAAATTCGATCTCCATCTGTCGCTTCGAAAAGCTTGTTTTACGTCTGTTTATCCGGGGACCCTGTGGCATCTTCGTCTGGTCTTGCTGGCGTTGGTGTCGCACTAAGCGCTAGAGCTGAGGCAGCACTAGTCGATTGGACCCCAATTAACAGTCGGTTATGTGCTGTTAGATTAGAAAGTTCCATCAAAGTGAGAAGAAATCGGCGTGAGAAACGATGTCTTTTCGTCATCTCCTCCTATGCCCCGACAGATTGCAGCCCGGATGCAATCAAGGATGAATTTTACCACTAGTTAACTGTTCTTCTCCAGAAAGTGCGTCCGACAAATATTGTAGTCCTAGCCGGAGACTTGGATGCTCAGGTCTAGGCACAGAAGAGGGTCGTTTAGGTGGCCGATGGGGACTTGTTGGTCACAGGACAGATAACGGAGACCGTCTACTGCAACTGTGCACAGACCACAACCTGTTTCTGGCTAGCACTAACTTCCGGTACAGTCATCGCCGATGTGCCACCTGGCGTCCTCCCTCTGCATCTCAAGCCTGAACTCAGATTGATCACATCGCGATCAGCTACCACTGGCGTGGTTGTGTACGAGACTGCCGCTCCTTTCAGAGTACCTATCTGGACTCTGACCATACTTTGGTCTGCGCCAATCTTACCTTACTTTTCAGTGGCCAACGAAGTGATCGCCACCAAATGATTGATGTCAGCAAGTTGGTTGCAACTTCTGTTGCAACTAAGTATCGAATCGAGCTAGTTTCTAGGCTAGCTACCATACCACAGAAAACTATAGATGGGCATTGGTTGCAACTTCACGAAGCCATGAACATGGCAAGTAAAGCCGCTTGCGGCTTCGCGAAACGTCCCGCCTATAAGCATTGGGTTTCTTCAGGCTCTTTACAACTCATCGAAGCCCGTCGGTCTACTCCGGGTGACCGTGAGTTTGACCACAAATGAAGGATGTCACGTGATGAAATCGGGCAAAGCTTGAGTAAGGACCGAGAAACCTGGTGGTCGGAGCGTGCTAATGAGCTGGAAGCAGCAACTGCATCTGGTAACTACCGGAAGCTTTTTCAACTCATCCGAGCCACTGGCAGCAAGAAGTCTGGTGTGAATGAAACAATCTGCGAGGATGATAGGATGCCAACCACTAACATCCATCGACGTCTAGGACGAAAGGCAGTCCAACTGGCCTGTCGCTCCGGCAACGTCGATCACTGTCCTGCCCTCCATGGCCGGTGACGACTGATCCACCAAATGAGGTGGAAGTCTGCAAGGAACTCCAAATCTTGAAGCGCTACAAACCACCGGATCCAGATGACTTACCTCCGGCCTTTTTCAAAGATGGTGGTGACTTTCTGACTAAGGAACTGACGACGTTGTTTACAAAAGTCTGGGAACTAGAGAGTGTACCATCGTCATGGAATGAGTCGATAGTTGTCCCCATCTTCAAAAAGCGTTCACGTCGTTCCTGTAACAACTATCGGGGGATAAGTTTACTTCCGATTGCGTCCAAGCTATTGGCTTCCGTCATACTTCGTAGGTTGTTCAAAACCCGAGAAAGATTGACTAGCGAAGAGCAGGCTGGTTTTCGTTCTGGTCGAGGATGTGTTGATCATATCTTCACCCTCCGCCAAATGTTAGAACACCGCCATACTTATCACAGACCGACAACCGTAGTGTTTCTTGACATTAGGGCTGCCTTCAATTCGTTGGATAGGACTATTCTCTGGGATTGTCTATTGAAGAAGGGTGTGCCTGAGAAGTTGATTAACATCCTAAAAGCCCCATATACAAACACCCCAGGCAGAGTGAGGGCATACAACCACCTCTCTCCATTGTTCCGTTCAAATAGATAGGTTAAACAGGGTTGCCCAATCTCACCATTCCTCTTCAACTTTGCCATCGATGACATTCTGGAAACAGCTCTGATGGATGTAAGTAATGGTGGTGTGGATCTGTTGCCTCGAGAAAGACTTCTCGACCTTGAGTATGCGGATGATATTGTCTTACTGTGCGATAATGCCCGAGCCATGCAATCCGCACTTAATCAGTTGGCAATCAGTGTCCGTAGGTATGGTATGTGCTTTGCACCGTCGAAGTGCAAAGAACTTCTACAAGATTGGCAGGATTCTAATCCTGTACTCACCCTGGATGGTGAGCAGATAGAAGTAGTCGAGAAATTCGTGTATCTAGGTAGCTGAATAAGTGCTGGTGAGGGTGAGTGGTGAGATCGATGCACGCATAGTGAAAGTTAGAGCGGCTTATGCCAATCTGGGCCACCTTTGGCGCCTACGTGGTGTTAGTCTGGCTGTAAAAGGTCGGATCTACAACGCGTCGGTGAGAGCACATTTGCTCTATGCTTGTGAAACCTGGCCTCTCCGAGTTGAGGACGTTAGACGACTCTCTATGTTCGATCATCGTTGTCTCCGAAGGATTGCTGGCATCTAGTGGCAACAGCATGTCAGTAATGCAGAGGTTCAGCATCGTGTGTTCGGGCACAGAGATGATAATCCAATTGGTGTCACCATCTTGAAACACCGACTTCGGTGGCTTGGGCATGTTCTACGAATGTCGTCCCAGAGAATTCCACGTCATGCATTATTCGCCGATGCTGGGACTGGTTAGAAAAAGCGGAGGTGGTCAGTGTATGATATGATGTTGTGGTATGAAAGAAAGCTGTAAAGGGCTAGCCTCTGTTGGTCCTTCACGACTCCCTGGCTGGGGTCCGTCAGTCAGTCAGTCAGCTATAACGTAGGACCAGGCACATATGTGCATCGGTCCATGTTGCCATACCGCATCAGCACAACAAGATGAACACCGGATTCATAGTAGTGGTTAGGTCAAAGGTGGTAATAAATAAGAGGAAGATTGCATACAGAGATATAGTACAAGAAGAAAGAATTGGTTCGTAGAAAGAAAGATATGAAGTGATTTTAATCTCTTAGTTTAAGGGAAGACAGGGAGTGTATACACCGACGCCATTGTGATCGATTCTGAGCCATGTCACCAAGAGTCTCCAACCATTGGTTACGATAGTCACGCGGACCCCAACCAAGTAGTCTGCATCTACCAACATAGTTCAGACTAGAACTTAGTGACTTCAAGCACTGATGCCACGTTTTGGTTTGGCCGCTCCTAACTTTCTTCTAACCATCTCCAATACCGGATAGCATTGCACGTCGTGGTAATCGGTGTTCAGGCATACGTAACACGTGGCCCAACCATCTCAGTCGATGAAGATTCATAACCTCATCGACTGATTTACCATCATTTCCTAATACCCTGCGTCTAACCTCACTATTACTTACCCGGTGATCCCAGCAGACGCCAGCAATATTTCTAAGGCATCTGTGGTCAAATATTAATAGCTTACGAGTGTCTTCTACTCTTAATGGCCATGTTTCGCTGCTGTAAATTAAAACAGAACGGACTGCCGCGCAGTATACTCGTCCTTTTATTGATAGACGGATATCTCGCCTTCGCCAAAGGTGACGTAAGTTGGCAAAAGCCAAACGAGCTTTTCGAATCCGTGCTGAGATTTCGTCAGACACCAACCCATTAGGGCTGACCAGACTTCCAAGATAAGTGAAGTTGTCAACGCATTCCACTACTTCGTTCCCTATCCTTAGTTCAGGTGTTGACGCAGACCAGTCCTGAAGCAACAACTTGCATTTAGAGGGAGAAAGGCGCATTCCAAACATTCTGGCATTGTTGCTCAGTGCTACCAAAAGACTCTGCATTTTGTCAGCGTCTTCACCAAACAGGACTATGTCATCTGCGTATTCTAAGTCGATAAGTGGACCTCCTGGATGGAGATCAATACCCGAGAACTCAGTCGACGAGAAAGTTATTTCCATCGGTAGATCTATGATGAAGTTAAACAAAAATGGGGAAAGTGAACAGCCTTGACGGACACCACTTGAGGTTGCAAAAGTAGATGACAGTTCGCCATAAGCTCTGACTCGACTAGTAGTGTTCGAGTAAAGAGCCTTTACAAGGTTTATGTACTTCTGGGGTACGCCCTTCAATGACAGACACTGCCACAGAATCTCGCGGTCTACAGAGTCAAATGCTGCTTTTAAGTCGAGAAAGACCACCATTGTCGGACGCCGATAAGTATGCCTGTGTTCTAGAATTTGACGAATGGTGAATATGTGGTCGATGCAGCCACGACCAGGTCTGAAGCCAGCTTGAGTCTCTCGTGTTTGCAGTTCACGAGTCTTAGTTAGGCGTCTGATAATTATCGAAGCTAGTATTTTAGATATTATATTAGTTAAACTAATCCCTCTGTGGTTGTCACAGGATGATTTCGACCCTTTCTTATATATTGGGACGATAAGTGATTGTGACCAGTTAGATGGGATAACGTCTAATTCCCAGATCTTAGCTAAAATATTAGTCAACCTAATCGCTAAAATTGGACCACCATCCTTAAAGACCTCTGGAGCCAGTCCATCTGGACCAGCTGCCCTTCCTCGCGATCCTGCTGTAACCTTCTTTTACTTTCTTCATAAAAAAATGGTTGTTTCTTCCTTAACTGAAAGATTTCTTCTGATTGTACCTTTCCGTTTCCCCCATTATTATTATTATTACACTACCTTACACTAATCGGTTCGCTATTGTTTTTTTTACGCTCCTTAACTTCTTTTTTTCCTCTCCAAATTCTCATTGTTTTGTGTGGTGCATATATATTTGGTGCCCACTTGTGCCAATATTTATGTGTTCAAATAAAATAAATGAATAATAAACTGATACATTAGCTTAAATTTCAGAATCCAATTGGAAAAACGTAAGTTTTCACGTTTATCATTCTATGCTACTAATCAGTTGAGACGTATTTAATACACCCAAGTAAACACAAACATGTTAAATTCAATTTATAAATTTTATGGACTTACCTGTGATGCAAAAATGAACAAACACTAAGAACGACAACATAGCTTAGATGACTTTGTACTGTTAACAGATTCGTTTGATCCAGGAAAAGTTAAGTGAGCAGGGCCGATTCCAACTGGATAGGACATTTGGTTTGGGTTAGAACCATTTTGAATTTGTTCTAAAACACTTCGAACAGCAGCGGTAAATGCATCCAAAACATTTGAACCATTTTTAGCTGATGTTTCCAAAAATGTATAAGCTCCATTATCAATGGCACACTGTTTCCCCTCTAATTCAGTGACCTAAGTGATATAATGAACCGCACATACGCTGTGGATTAGTGAAAGGATAATGTAACTTTAAAATTGCAACATATAGGTACTATAAGGCTTTATAATAATTTGTACACGCAAGATCCGTAATGATACGACGTCTAACAGTCAAGTTTATCAATTGGGAAGTGCGTGAATTACGAACTAGTGTCATTCAGTCGTTCAAAAAATTAATCCATCTTATTTCATGTTTAACTTCTATGTGCAAACATATATATATAGAATGTCTGATCATCTAACCAGCAGTGTTGTCCTTGATTTCTAATCATCCGGAGGATTACGTTGACCCGCACGGTCTCGTGAGCAGCCTTTGCTCAGCCACATCACATCACTGCGTTTATGTATCGACATTTATTCATCTATCTACTTAAACGCATAAACATTAGCACAAGATGAGCACCCAATACATAGTCGTATTATGTAGTTGTCACCAAATAAGTGTCCAGAGCGATAGAGACCTGACTTTAATGAATGATAATTTCACGAAGTTACAGCCTACCCTGAAAATGAACTTTGTATCTGGCTCATCTCTATTCGTCTACTGTACTGAATATGTGCAAAAAAACATGTGTAGCCCTCGTTTACATGTGATGAACATATTTCTTAGTGATATACCTACAGCTTTGCCTAAACATATGGTGATTCTACCGAGTGTAAGACATTAAAACAGGATTCCTAGCAGCAAATCTCCAATACAACAAGACAACTGAACATAGCTACTACGTGGTTCCTTTTAGAATAAACGATATCTGGCTAACGTAAGCTGGCGAACATGTCATTGATCCATGCACCTTAATTGAAGTTGTTTGGTCGACCTAAGTGTATAGCCTTTCAGCCAGACAAAATCAGGTGTCATTTCACTTACCTCACGTAAATTCGCTTCCAAATCAACTTTGTTTCCTATCAGTATAACTGTCAGGTTTGGAAGAGCTAAATCTCTAACAGAGGAAATCCATGAATTAATTGCGTTAAATGAATCTCGGTCAGTGATATCGTAAACTACTAACGCACAGGCTGCACCTCGATAATATGAGCGTGTGATACACTGGAATCTCTCCTGACCTAAAAGAAATTACGTTTACTAGATGAAGCATACCAGCCGTATCCCATATCTGTAACTTTACAGACTTTGAATCAACTTTAAGCACTTTTGTTCCAAACTCAACACCTATTGTGTGTAGTGAATCCTGTTTAAACTTCCCCTCAAGAAACCATCTCATCAAACATGTTTTGCCAGTAGCAGCATTTCCAATAATCAGAAACTTCAGCAGGTAATCATACCTCTCCATAATCTTCAAGGTTAGCCATCCGTCAAGGTCGTAGAGGTTACGCGTTACTAAAATCCAATATCGAAAATGTGTAAGATAAACTAGTACATAGTATTTATTTTGTTTCGAGGGTAGATAACGAGTATCAAAAATTTCATCTTGTCCTTTGCCTTAAATCACAAGTTAATTAGAATTATATTAATCTTTCGAAACTTTCTATCCTTCTGACTGTTATAAACCTATTGATTTCTCTTCATTCATGCCTGACGTTAGAAGGCGACTCTAAATAATCGCTTCCAGTAAGCTTCTTTTCACTGGTTGTCTGTCTTCTTTGTATGACAAGTAGTCTGTTTTAGGCGGTATGTATATCACCCTAATAAACAGACTTGTAAGTCTTGGACGGTGATGCTGACCTCATTAGTTTTAATGGACAAACCTAGCTGAAATTTCTCGATCACGCAACCGCAGCAGATCACGAGTGGGCACGTCATGTAACGTGTCCCTTGCAAGTTTTAGCCAGCTTACATTAAACGCTTCTTGACATATTGAGAGCCTCCCAAATGTATGTTCCAACCATTTCACTTAGGACTTTTGATTTGTATGGGTTGGCTTTCTGCGATAACACAGATGTTACGAGTAGTGAGTCGTTGAACTCTAGACACATGTGGCGTCCGTAGAATTGAGATTGACGTGATCTGATGCACCAATTCCTAGACACTGAGTCTGTTTATTGTTCAAATATTATTCATCACTTTCTAAATTTGTATTTTCATATATTGTGATAGGGTTTTGTATATTTTCAGATGTTTCCTTTGCATATCATATCTACACTGCGACGGAACAGAAACCTAGGCTATTTAATATCAAAGCTCTTGTAGCGTGGTGTCCAGTCGAGTTTGACTATGAACACCGCTACCAAAAACCGCGGAACAACGATGGAACGTAATGGAAGCACAAAATGGCTGTAACTAGCACAGTTAAACAACAGCACATTAGAACAAACACTGGTAGAGTTGGTTATAATAATAATTGTTTTTATTAAACCAGTCGTGTTCTCGTGATAAATGTGAGTCACTACAGGAGCCCCCCACTAGAAAGGGTTTACACTTTCGATAAATAGCGGTTTAAAACGTGGGACTGATCGGCTGACGAGCGATTGTAGGACGGAAGAATTGGCGAACAGGAAAGCGATCGTTTATCGACGAGTTGCCAACGAAGGTCGTTTTCGGAGAACGGTACCAGGAGCGATGTGCTGTATTTGTTGCTTGAGTTGGTATGCCACACGAGTGGTTTGTATCCAGAATCTGAAGATTGCGTTCGTAGGGGTCCGAACCAGAAACGCTGCAGACACAGGACGAAACCACGCTGAGCCAAAAGACCAGGAGCGACCGTAACGACCAAGTTCGAGACCAAGCGTATGCCAAGCACTCGAAACAAAAATATCGACTGAGTAAGTTGACAAGAGCGTGGGTGGCCAATCCAGCTTTCGCCAAAGTTGACTGAAGTCGACGAAACCAAACGGAGAAGGTCGATGGCGTGGGCTCAGGAAACAAAAAGAAAATCAAAAAAGAGAAGAGTGTAGCATGCGTGTAGCATAAGAATAATCCTACACCGTATCAGTTGTTCACTGTGCGACTAGTCGCGAAAGCGTATGGGTAACCGTACTCGGCGACCGGAACGTGAGACGGTAGTCTCATTCGTATCTCGTGAGCCTACAATCTCATCCGAGGTCAGAGGCGACGTAGTCTGCTGGTCTGGACGTGAGACTGTCGTCTCGTCCGTAGACGGTGCAGATGACGCGTGCTGTTGACCGGGACGTGAGAATGAGGTCTCAGATGCATCTGGCGTGGGACCTGAAGAAGATTTAAGGATCCCGCTAGGTTTGATAGGTCTAGCATTGAATCTCAGGGTGTCAGATAGGGCACTGTCATCGACTTGTGTTGGTTTGAGACGATCAATGCTGACGATCTCGACGCGGCCGTGTCGATCAACCTTGAAGGTCTTTTCGTGACGAGCGATTACGTGAAAAGGGCCTTCTCAAGGTTGTTGCCAAGGTTTGCGTACCGAAGATACTCGTATGAAAACATGTGAACAGGTAGATAACTCTCGAGAGAGAGCGACCTGTCGATGATGTATTCGAGTTGAGACCGGAGACAGCGTTCGCATAAATGCAGACAGTCGATGGACGTAGTCTGATTTGCCGAAATTAGGTCTGCTCTGTGGTGTGAAGAATTCTACGGGCAGACGCAATGTCGTGCCGTATACAAGTTCAGCGGCGGAATATTGGATATCTGCGTTCAAGCTCGTTCTGATGCCTAGGAGAACGAGCGATAAGGTTTCGTGCCAGTTGCCGTTTTCGTGTGCTCGTAGAGCACTTTTAAGTTGGCAGTGAAACCGTTTACTTAACCATTTGGTGCTGGGTGGTAGACGTAGTGCGTATGCGTATGCATTCCGTACCAAACAGCCGGGTCAGCGAGGAGAATAGTTAATAGGGGAAAATTTCTCGAATAAAGCGTGGAATTTACCGTCACGCAAAAAAGTGACAAGGATTCGGTACACGTACATGGGAGTCTATTATATTATTACTATTCTTATCGTTATCCGTCATGTCGCGTATATTATATACTAAAAGATAATATGAAAATATACGACAGACGTGGATAGATAAATAATAGACTCACCGAATTGGCTTCTTTGGAAGATTCGACCAGGGGTTGAGGCGTGTTCCAGAATTTGGCTCACCAGTTGTAGCGTGGTGTCGAGTCGAGATTGACTATGAACACCGCTACCAAAAACCGCGGAACAACGATGGAACGTAATGGAAGCACAAAATGGCTGTAACTAGCACAGTTAAACAACAGCACATTAGAACAAACACTGGTAGAGTTGGTTATAATAATAATTGTTTTCATTAAACCAGTCGTGTTCTCGTGATAAATGTGAGTCACTACACTCTTTTACACCCCAAACCTATCAACTCATGCCATTCTGGACAAAAATTATAAAAACTGGTTCTGCTACTCAGAAGCTGATTTCCGCAAGCGCTACATGACTGAGCCCCGTGCATAATTGCTTGAAACAGCAAAGATACTGCTGCACGATTTTAAGAGGTACGTCACACCTAGCATGTTTACTGGCGACGTTTCAGAAACTTATGACACTTTGAGAAGGCTATACTTAAACGTGAAAACCTAACGGACCAGCAAAGGTTAGACCAACTTTTCCACAACATCAAGCTGTAACATGGCCCAACAGCAGAGATTTGTCTGCGAGTGAGAGAGTTCATTGGTCAACGGACCTTTAATGAGCTAGATAACTTCCCTTGTCTAAGCTTCCCAAACTGGTGCATACAGTCCTCGTCTCCATCCAAAATAACGCTGTTGATGTAATAGTTACAACTGAAAGCTGGATTATGAAGATCACCAGGACCCCTCAGTGCCGAGACTTGATCTGTCAAAGTAAAACCTCAAACAATAGAAAATAACATCATAGACCTCTGTCATACTTTCCGTAGCCATCATAATATTCATCACAATCGTAAACGTTCGATACAGAAACGATCCGTCTTTAAACCACGAGATGCAGATAAACTGATTGATGCTGGTGCCACAATAAGTATGGTAAGTCTTCGTGAATTCTCAGAAAACCCTGCAGTCTCCCGAGCCTTAAGACGTCCAACACGGAAAAACTTTCGGGAAACGTCCTAGCCGGCACGCGTTAACAGCAACCGTAGCTGGCGAACATGACCCTCTGTTGCACATCATTGACGTAATCACGACGGTTCGCTATCTCGTCGAATCGGGGGCGGAAGTTAGCGTTCTCCTTGCAAATCCTAACAACCGACCGAACGAACCGTTTTACAACTCAAAGGAGGTAAACGGGAAACCGATCGCTAAATACGGTCGGCGACATGTGTATTATAATAGGGTCTGCGTGAACCTATTCACTAGATTTTCGTCGTTGCATATGTTTCCGTGCCAATCGCCGGTATAGACAAGTCACAACACCATGATCTGCTTATCAACACGCACAAACGGAGGTCAGAAGGTAACAACACTAATCTATCTTTTTGTGTAGCATCTTTTTTCAGTGGTAGATTAGCCGTAGTCACAGTGTGGCACATAACCGACCCATCTCATCAACGGATACTCGATAAATAGACTGATCTGTACCAAATGAGACTAAACGTATCATGTGTAACCAGTAATTTTCAAATCACGACCACAGGACCACCTATGTTCTCGAAAACGCGCCGTCTTACTCGCAGAAAGCTAAGGTTGGCCAAAAGCGAATTCGACTAGATGATAGACTTGGGAATTACTTGGCCACTGAATTGCCCATGGATATGTTTCTCGTACATGGTCCCTTAAAATAACAATGGCTGTAGTCTAAACATTGACTATTGACAACTCAATACGAAAAGTCGTTAACTGTTGCTGCACATTCACGATTTGACAGCTACCTCAAAATGTACAATTTTTTCAAAAATCGACTCGGTTAAAGCATGCAACTAAACTATTAAGGCTTCCGACGTTATTCCTAAAACATTTAACATCATCCCTAATGGACTCTACGAATTTTAGCGCTACATTTCGGGTTATGAAATGCAGCACAAACTTTCTAGAAATTCATGAGCGACGTATTCAGAGGACTGTGTGGAATAGTTAGAGTAGACCTATTCTCTAATTAGTTTGTGTTAATACTTCCATTTTCCATCACTTCTCAATTTTTTTACAACTACCATTACTGCAGGCATGCCTGTAAACTTGCCGTCAAAAAATGACCTATGACCTTCCGTTTCGGTTTGTAAACATACATAACATGATCCACTGAATATTGCTCACAGATACCCGGCCGCACATATAGACTTCTCTAGTTTCTGGATAGGCGAAGCCATTCACTCTTCTTAAGTCATTTATATATCGTGTGTGTATTGATTGCTTATCATATTCATCATGTTTGCAACTTATTTTTAGTCGGACTATAAATAGTAAGTAACGCTTGATTAAATTTAGTTGGTTCATTTGCCTTCCCTGATCCGCTTTGCTTTCCTCCCTTTGTTTTGTTACCTTGACTGTCTGTCCAAATCAATGATTGCATGAAATGTACGTATTAAAAACGCATTTTGTGGTTTCTATTTGGCTGATTACAAACATATATGTACTGAAAGGCAATATTAAGGTATGATATCATGTGAAACAATTAACACTCATAAATGAGAAGTGAATTGTATCTTATGTAAACTCTTCATGACTTCCATAATTATCATACGATCAATCATATCTGTTCCCGGACTTCATTCAGTTACTGCCTCGTCCCCTATATTTTTTTTTAAAATTCCGTTTTCAAATGACCTCGTAACTGTTCGATCACAGTTATATATATTGGTTTTTATTGATAGCTTTGTGATTCTAATTCTTTTCAGTCAATAATGTCAATTGCTTCACATGATATTGTAACGTGGCGTCGAGTTGAGATTAACTATGAACACCGCTATCAAGAAACACGTGCCAAATAGATCAGAAGGCGTAAGAAGCTCGTTCCAAATGACTCCATAAAATCCCCGAGAAGCCGAATACCAGAAGGCAATTAATGGACCAAGTCGAGGTGTATATTTGCTGGCGATCTCGTGGCATTGAAAGGATACCGGGATCGTGCCAGGATACAACCTTGGTTACAGAAGGTAACCGAATTCGCGCGAAGTTACAATCGAAGTGTAAGTATAAGAATGGAAGCAAAAAATAGCTGTCATTAGCACAGTCAAACAAAAGCACATTAAAATAAACACTGGTACAGTTGGTTATAATAATAATTGTTTTTATTAAACCAGTCGTGTTCTCGTGATAAATGTGAGTCACTACAATATCATACCACAACGTTACACTTCAATACATGTATGGTTGTAATCAGTTGACTAAAAACCAAGAAATATAATGGATTCATATTAATCTGCCTCAATTTTTATGTAAGCTTTGTTCAAAATCGTAAAGGTAGGTAATTGCATGGGATGTCGATCAGTTTACCGATCCCCATCAAATTCAAGGATTATTAACGTATATCAATCAATTGAACTCCACAAACATGCTCATTTGTCAGTGGTTCCACCTTGTACTTAGTTAAAATGTCTATAGTAATATGTACAGTTAATGAATGACAGTATTTATTTCACCCAGTCTTTCAGGAATCTGATCCATCTATTTATCAGATTGGATAAACTAGGTTGAATATTAACCGCGAGGTGTGAATTCGACTCAGTCTAGGTTGTGGAAATATGCATGACGAGCTTATTTTGTAAATAATTTTTAATGTTATTTGTATTCATTCTGTTAGTTTTTCATAGCCTTTACATTTACCATTATATGATTGTACGTGTTTTTAAAGTGTATGACACATTTTCTTCCGGCGTGTCACACACATAGCATGACACACGCTGTTACCTACTAACAAATACACTGATATACACATACCTCTTGTTCTTCATTGCTCGTGATTCTGTTAACTGAACTCTAAATCAACTACCGTTTACATTTATAGACTAAAACCAAATTATACCATATTCTGCATTTGGTTATATCACTGGAAGGACATCAATCTCACTGGAATCTTCAATCATCTATAATTGTGGATTTTGGTACCAAACTCAACCGGAACACGCACAAATCTGCTGAATTAAGCAACGTCTCTAACTTTTGTTGTGTTTATAACGTTTAACTGATATATACTAACATTACAGTTTGTACTTCATAACTCTGTTATCATTTTTGAGTTCATATATTATTTGGTCCACTAAAAGGTCACAAGATCTCTACCCAACTCCAGTAGACTCCGGTCATCGACAGAGATCAATACCGATCAGCAGAAAGTGATATGAACACACAAATTTCTCATGGTATATATATTAACATTCCTATTTGACCAGCCAATCTGTCATTCCTTTCAAAGTTTAACCATAAACAAAGAAAACTGAACCGAAAACTCACTGACCTAACAATCGATTTTTTTTAGATTTCCAGATAAAATCCGAAGGTTATTTTTATTAAAACTAAACTGTACTGGCAACATTTAACAACTTACCATTCAGAAAAAAATGTTTCATTATTAAACAATTAACGATTGAAGGTATTAAATTTACAATGGATAAGTATTTTTAACAAGATTATTGAACCTTTAAATGTTGGGTTATTTATTATGGTAAACGAAAAATATCTGAGATTATGATTTTGATCACGAACTGATATCATCTATAGTGTAAAAATACTTTGTAGTGATATGGATGAATGGATTTCATATAAAAGTTTGAAAGACATCATCTTACATCTGATTAGTTCATCTATAGATTATAGTCCCATTGTCCTGTTTGTAAACTTATAAAGATCGGAATTAAGAATCAAGTTTAGGAGTTAAAATGGGAGAACACTTTGTAGCCACATAAGCAACCTTGAATATGCTTCGTATTACAATATGTCTTTCCAGATACGATCTGCATCAGGAGCATGTATTTTTGCAGTTTGGCTTGTAAGCTATTTCACATTCTCCGTTTATTCGCATAAGAGGTGTTTTATCACTTTAGTATCAACTAGGTATATACAATTCCTATTTAGTTCTACATAAGGCACAAACTATCTTTCAATAACCTTTGAAATTGGCGAAAAGATCATAGAAACGCTAGTCCGTACAAGATTATTACTGTAATAAGAATTTACCTTACTTTTAGATCCTGTTTGTCCCATTCATATGTTGTCGTCACGCTATGTCACGTTTGAAAATGAAGATCAAATATTGAAAAATTGAGTTGGTATAAAGTTTACCAACTGAACCTCAAACGTAAACGTCCGAGCAAATCATCCTAACAGCATACTTTCAAAAATATCCAGAGAATATCAAAACGTTAGATAATAATGACAAACTTTAGATCGAGATGGAGACCTATGAAATCACCAATCAGAATGACGCAATGAGGAGGGTTACTGAGTTCTCTAGGTTGATGAAAAATTACGTAACTCATCACATATTAGACAAAGTAATGCTATAGGACTATGAGGCACAGTTTAGCTCATGAAATTAAAAAGTGTAATAAAAACTTAGGAACGTTTCCAAGGTTATGGTTGAGTAATCAAATATACATAAGATATCCAGATATAAACAACACAGTGGCTATTTCAGACAGAACAGAACAAAAGCCTGGATCTGTGCTAAATAAAGGACAGATTGCTTCTAGTCCTTGATATCAACAACGTAAAAGAACAGACCCTTTGGAAGTGATAATTGCCATAGACTTCCTGTTTTAAAAATGTCACAATTCGATAAAAGTATTGTGTTAACATACAAGTATAGTGTAAAAATTTGTACAATATAGCATACCTTGTATTTAGATGGTTGGAAAGAGTTCACATGAAACCTTCATTGACTTGGAGTTCGTGCTAATTGACACTCGTCAACAAAGATTCACATTTTCACTCCTGAAAGAATTAATGATTCCTATTGGATTACATTATCAGTCTATGACTATTTCAAATAGATCTAAATGATTCACATACTATATTCTTGCATATTCAGTTAATTTAAATCAAATTGTAATTACATGGATATCTCGAGCAATAACACAATCTTATTCAAAAATATCACATATGAATATCCGTTAAATTCTAGCAAGTTACGCAATACTTATAACCAAAACATCTAAAATTACATAGTGTCATCTGTGTGTTTTACAAAAAATGATAACACAAAGCAAAAAGAAAAAACAGTTTATTACGCTTGTTTAGTTTTGAACAAATACGCACTGTTGAAGAGCCCCACAACAAGACGAAACGGCCGTCCAGTGCTTCCAGGTTTTCCATGGTGATCTGGTTTCAACTGACTCATCATATCAACTATTGAAATAGTACTATCAAAATTTATTCCGTCTATTTTGATAGAAGTATAAATAATATAACTAATAGATCAGATGGATGACATAACTGGATGGTTGAAATTACTAAAACAAACTTAAATTATAATGTAATAAACAAAGACTTCGGTAGGATAAACCAATTGTGTGGTCAATAAACACAGACTCTAAAGACAATATAAAGAATCCTAAAGAATAACCAGAAATCTATAATTCCGGTCATGTGTTAATCAATAAACACATAGAAATCCAGTTCAATTATCAGCTAATAGAGAAAAAAAAACAATAAACATCTCCAAAGTCAGAGATTAGGTTAGTGAAGAATACAATTAAATACAAATATGTAAACAACTATAATAATGCACAACAACCAATTAAACTCCAGGTTAGTAGGATAAACTACTTATTCAAAATATGCACTGTTGATTTAATTTTGAAAGATTATTAAATCTTCATGACTAAATGATCCAGCTCAAAGAACACAATGCTATCAAGAAAAAATAGTCATGACCAGTAGAGCTAATCCGTGTCGGGTAGAGACAGGTATCTAGAGGTTAAGCGTTCATGCGTGAGACTGAAGGCCCTGGGTTCAAACCCCTTTGACACAGGATCGTGGATGAGCACTGTTGAGGAGTTCCACAAGTGGACGAAACGGTTGTCCAGTGCTTCCAGGTTTTCAATGGTGGTCTACCATCCATCCAATCAAAAACTTTATAGATTTATTTAATTTATACTACTGTGCTCTTTAAAGCTAAAACTGGATAACTTTCCAGTGTTTATCGGTCATTAAATTGCTTTTTTCAAACGATGATTAGTCATTAAAATAAATTGCAACGTACTTTTGTTTCCAGTTGTCATTTTTGGATATTTGGCGCTAAGTATGGAATTGAAAGTAAATTATGATTGTACCATGGCATTGTTGTTATTGTGAAATGTCATGTTGTTATTAAGATTAAAAGTTATATTCATTTCTTTTTAGTTAAAACCCATTAACCTAGAAGGAATAGCAATATACATATCACTTAACTAATTTTGATGTTCCGTGTATGGATTTATTGGGATTCGGTTGATTTTCAATCATAAATCGATTAACAGAGACCAGAACACTTTTAAAACTTGGTGAAATCTTTCTTTTTCTAGACAAAGACTCCATCATAATGATGCTATAATTCTCCCTTATCACGACCCAGCTATTCCTATTGCTTAGTATTCTTGGACACTAATTCACTCAACAAGTCCCCAAATTAGATGGGAAAAGAGGGTTGAAGATATTCGCCTAAAAAGCATGAACTTAAGTTTTGTACGATTTGACACTCGTCACCATGATTTAACTGTAGTTTTAACAAAATAGATTCTTCATGTGAGATATGAAACTGCATTCGGGTCTACAATGTTGTTACAATTTTCTCTTATTGACACTCAAATATTCCCATTGTTTAGTAATATTGAACACCAATTCACCCGATAAGTCCCCGAATCAAAACACGATTGAACAGGAACTAAATTATATTTCAAATAACAAGCGTAGATGGAAGCAAGAAGCACAATAGGAGAAACGTTAGTATATTTTTAGTTTTTACATGAGAAGATTCTACAGTTTTCTCCAAGTGTCCACTATCGCCTATAGTTTATCAGCGTGCTCCAAAATAATCCTGCATGAAATGTGCTTTAATTCAATCTACATTGCGCTAATAAATGGTAATATTTGCCGTATATATGTACTAAACATAGTATAAATCAATTCATGTAGCTAAAAGTATTAGGAAATCATAAAGATGAGACGGCAACGAAAATAATAGTTCACAGTGTTTAATGAACTATGTTGACACTCAACCATAACTGAATTTGTAGACTATTGGATTATTAACATACGTGTCTAAAGTTTACGTCCTCAGTCTTCGTATCAATGTGAAGGTGTGCTTTATTGAAAAACATCATGGTAAAATGAATCTGTTATTCTCTATTCATTCATTCTCACCAACTTTTCAAGTGATCTAACTCCAACGATTATTAATATTATGATGAATTATGAGAATGACTATGTTTTGTAGAAATACTCTATTCTACCTAATCAATTTACCCGTTTTTACCCAAAATAATAAACCATAACAAATTGAAAAATTATTTTCGGAGTTCTAGTGAGAAACCATGACCAGTGGAGTTCAGCCGTATCATGTGTGAGGCAGTTACCCATCGAAGAGAATAAATGGTAGGGAACTATCTTGGACTGGTTGAAGTTAAGTATTAACATCGTTGGATACCGGCTTAGTGGTCTAGAGGTTAATTGACTGTGTATCCTGGGTTTGAGTTCCCCGTGATGGATCGTGGATACGCAGTGGTAAATAGTTTCACACTAGGACAAAACGGCCATCCAGTGCTTTCAGGTTTTCAATGGTGGTCTAACATCGATCGGTTCATGATTTCAATGGAAAATATAAGTTGAGTGTGGAAATATTTCCTTTCAATTAGTTCTTCATCAGGGTTCTACACTAGTAATGTTTAAGTTTTATAACTGATTAGAAAGTTGATAGCAAATAGATGGTGGTGAGTCAAACAGGTTACATAAGATTCAAAGTAGGAATTAAAACGTTAATGAAAATCAAAGTTTGAAAATTGTTAAAAGAAAAAGAGACAAAAAGACTTCTGGAATAAAGATTATAGTATCTAGATAGGAATTATTTACATACACCTGTTATCTCTCAACGAGGAGCATAAGCCTCTCACTAGCATTCTCCATCGCACTCTGTCCTGAGCAATCCTTTCCAGCTGCTATTCATCCTTTTAATGTTCGCTTCCAATCCCCGATACAGTATGTTCTTTAACCTTCATTTTTTCGTTTCCCTCCAAGATTTCAAGTTAGTGCTCGTCTCATAATGCAGTTTGACTATTTCCACAATGCATGTTCTATCCACTTCCAGTGTCTTTATCTAAGTAGTAGGCTAAGCTAAATTCAGAGTCTCCATAAATTTTTTTCCGTATGCAGAGGTTAGGTTTAGTAATTGACTCGATTATGCATTTGCCAGCCGTCCTCCATGAATGTCTTTCAAGTGTAGTCCGCTGCATGAGTTATTTATGGTGTTGACAATCTTCTCAGGTACTCCATAGTGTCGAATAAGGTATATTATTTTGAAGGAAATAGAGATTAAAGACAAAAGATCCAAAACATTTATAATTTCAATTTCATTTGCCAGATTGATTTATTTTCACTATTGTGCTATATTGATAGTAATTAACTAGGTAATTGTACTATATTTTCTTACATTCTTCTTTTTTGCACTTTATTTTTCACATCCACACACACACATCTTTGCATTCAATCAAAGATCGCAACCTGGTAAAAAGAGGTTCAATGGTACAAAGGGCAGTAATTTGTTCACTAGATAAGCTGTGCATCTCTGATTTACTATTATGTTGGTTAATTGTAAACTATAAACTCTAATAGCAGGATATAATAAGTAGGTAAACGAAGATTTTATTTAGATGTAGCAAAAACATTCCGTTATAACTGTTATATCCCATTGAGAATGATGAATAGTAACTTTGGGGATCCATTCATGGACCAATACTATGCGTATATTTATATCGTATAATTGTTAAGTAGCTAAGCTATGCATATTCGTGTCCCTCTTATCATAAGCTTCATTTTGACATGTGAACTATTACTATACGATTTACCATTCTTGAATTAGGCCCAGTCTATAAATTACTATCTTCCACATTTACAGCTGTTTTCGGCTAAATCTTGTACAAATTTTATCCTATTTTGTGGTACGATGTGGTCTGTCTGGTTTGTATATAAACCCGGTATGTTTGAAATAAATGATTCATATCACAGAGGCTGAGCTTGGTGTTCTGGACTTAATAGGCTGAGCTAGGCAAGAAGCAAGACCGATAAGGACTCTAGACTGCTCGTACATGTTTTATGCGTCATTGGTTCGGCCGATAATTCACTATTCCCTAATTAGGTGTATCATTACGTTATAAATTGATAGGACACAGAGTACAAGTTATAACAATAACACTAGATATTAACATTAATTCAATAGAAGAAAAAGATTTCTACTCAATTTATCTATTCATATTACAATGACGTGAAGTAATTCATCGGTAATTTATCTTATCAACTTCGCCTATACCTCTTCTACGGTTATTGCCAGTCCCAAGCCCGGATAAAAGAGGAGAGTTGGGCATGGGGTCAGCAACCCCATCCTGAGATATCCGTCTATCAACCAAAGGACGTGTTTGTTGTGCAACAGTTCGTTCCACTTTATGGCAGGTAAGAGTAGAGGATATTCGAAGGTTACTAGTTTTCGATCATAGGTGTCTTCGAAACATTGCTCGTATATCATGGGACCATCGAGTAAGTGATACAGCTGTTAGGAAACGGGTACTAGATAAGGATGGCAAATCGATTGATGAAGTGATGAAACTTCGTCAGTTGAGATGGCTGGGACACGTGTTACGTATGCCCAACCACCGACTGCCTCGATGTGTTATGTTCTTTTGTATAGGAGTAGGTTGGAAGAAAGCTAGGGGCGGCCAGATCAAAACATGACAAAAGTCCATGAAGTCACTGACAAGTGGACTGAGTCATGTTGGTAGGTGTAGACTACCTGGTTGGGGACCGCGAGATGATAGCAACCGATGGTTAGAGACCCTGAATCACATGGCTCAAAATCGTTTGCAATGACACAGGTGCATACACTCTTTGTGTTCTCCCAAATTCTAATCTCCTGATTCCTCCTTGTCTCTTTTTTCTCTTCACAAATTCATTTCACTGGATTATACTCTTTAAATAACATCTCCAAACCCTAATCTTCTCGATCACTGCTTATACTCTTACTACCTCTACCACTATGGGATTTGAATTGACAACTGCATCTCTGTGCTAATGTTGTATGGCAACTCGAACTCCTGTACGTACGTACGTACGAAGTTCTACGTTGTTACTGACTGACTGACTCCCGTAGAAAACAACATTGCAAAAAAAAAAAAAACGCTAACTAAAATAAACTTTACCCATACATCTAGTAACTAATAATTTATTTATGACTAAATCAATTGATTATAACCGAAAGTAATTAGAAATTAAATTAATTCATTTGATCTATAAAGTACAATATTGTTAATAGATTCATTCATTATAGTCTATTAACAAATGACATTTCAATATCACTAACAGTACATAAACTGATTTTAATAATCATTTTAACTATTACGAGAAGAAAAAAAACCCAATAATCTTAACTGAAATGACAATGAATAATAAACAATTGTATGATGATAATGAACTTTAATATATAAAGTTAGCAAAATAAACAAAATAGATTATGTAGGTTATAAGTTGTATAATATATGCACATTAAAGATTTGCTACAAAATAGAACAATAATTTTGAAACAAATATTTATAGGAGATATGTGTCCCCAAATGCGGCCAAGCGTAGAGATAGTCAGCTCTCCCTGTGCAAATGCTCTCACATGGCCACACGTGTACAGCCAATGTCAGGGAAGTCTTAATCATTGCCTTCTCGCAGCAGATGGTGTTGTTTACGAAATTGAGAGGACGAGTAGAGAATGTCCAGCACTTTAACCCGGTTGGTGAACACAGAGAATTCACCTAGGGGAGTTGGAAAACCATGATTCTCCAAACCAATGGTACACATGCGCTCCAGGATCCTGAAGGGATAAATGGCGTATGAACCAATTACTGGTCACTGAATACCATCGGACTGCATTTCCTAAAGTTACTCCGCTACCTTGTGGATTAGACTTTTATGTCGATGGCTCCGGGTGTGGCACCCTATGAAAACTACGTGCTTCAGTCTGGGCACTCGGGCAGTACCACGGCACACACACAAATCAAGTAACTTGTGTGGTGCATATATATTCACTGCCACTTTTTACCAATATTTATGTGTTCAAATAAATAAATAAATTGTTTGGTTGTATAAATCCCTTGACTTCCATCTAATTATAACCTTTGGTTTTCAAAAAATCAACGATTAGAAATATAAACTATTGAATGATAACTCAGGATTTTTAATGTTAAGAACTTGCCGTGATCTAAAGGCTATAGGTTCATCTCCACGTGGTGTCGGGAACGATCGCTACTTAAGATCCTCATACTAAAATGAGACAGCCATCTAGTACTTCCTGATTTCTAATGGTTGTCCAGTTAAATTCAATGTATGATGAAAATCAAAACTTTCCTTTACAGTTCAATCCATGTATTTAATATTTACTGGTATTTGATATTCTTACTAGTGTTAGGAGATTTCCGTTCAGATATTGATCACTCTTGTATTACATAACTAAGTATCCGATTATTCCTAACACGTAAAACGAGAATTTATCTGGTGGCGTTTCTCACCCATATAATAGGAACAATAATCACTCGTTTGTTTTATTACTAGTGGCAAACAGGATATCATTCAGCCACTGTGTCAGTACATATTGTCCCACACTTTCCAAACTTACGGTAATCCGTTGTGCGAAAAATCGATATAATTAGACGTAATGCAACCTTGGTGGTTAATTTGTGTGATTAGATATAGTTCCTATAGTCATCAAAATGATCTGCGCTAAATAATTTCGGATTATAAGACATTCAACTTAAATAGTTAATGTGTTTGTCTATACACGTACATTTAACTGCTGGGATCCATCATTTTAACATAAATAAACATTGCAGGTAAACTGTAATCTATACATTTGTGGCCAATAATTATTCATATTTGATATACCATCATTAAAACAAACCATGGAATTCAGTAAACACGATACATACAATACAAAAACTCTACTCATTAAATCAAAGCACGTGTGTTCAGTATTATTATTTCAAAATATTAGTTATATTTAAATCATATTTTATCGCCATAAACACAAAGTATATTTCTTATTAAGATTGTGATCCCATCAATTCTTGACCACCATTGAAAACCTGGAAACACTAGGTAGCCGTTTCGTCTTAGTATGGGACTCCTTGAAAATGTGCACGCATGGTCTCACATGCGGGACTTTGACCCAGTACCTTCGGTCTCTCATGAACACTGAAATTCTAGACCACTAAGCCGGTCATCTGTGTTATTGTCTAATTTCAACCGAGACAGTCGTGCAATATTGTGGATAGGTTGAAGTTAGACAATTACACCGATGAATACCTGCTGAAAACAGTTTTCGTTCGTAGGTCACACATTGGGGATAATCCTATTTCTTAAAGTGGCCTTAATGGTAACAAATAATTATTGGTTGGACAGGCTGTTAAGAACATAAGTCGGAATTAATCACAATGATGTATATACATTCACTCATTAGCTTACTTGAAATACTACAGATAATGCCTTAATGTACCCCCCTTCATACCTTAAACCAAGACTTTTCACTGAACAATTTCAATTAATAATATTTTTATGATGATTCTGTTGAGTAGTACTGGATAACTCTCGATGAAATACACAAATAGTCAATAACCTCAGCTATATATTCTTTCAAACAATTATCATTGTACAAAATAGGCTATTGATATAGTTATGTTCAGTTGGAAAAAAATTTTACTATTCAGTAAAACAAAAACTAAAAAAAGAAAGAAATTCAAACAAATTAAATGTATATAAGTGATTATGTAATATAATGGGAAAAACATTTCGGAATTATTTCGTTTTTGTATTGGTTGTTTGAATCTCCCCATTGATGTTTAAGACAGAAATGGATCAGTCACTTATTGGCATACGTGCATCTTGTGCACAAGCATTGTGAGAAAAGATGGATGGTGGCTAGCAGTGGAATACAAAACACACGTTTCGTCCTATTTGAAACTCGTCAGCAAGACGTACTTGTATACCAGAGTTGATGTGGCTATCTGGATTCATTTTAATTTACATGATTATTTGAACACATAAATATTGGTACAAAGGGGCACCGAAAACATATGCGCTACACAAGTTACCTGATTTGTATTTGGGCTGTGATACTGCCTAAGTGTCCAGGCCGAAACAGGTGGTTTTCATAGGGGGTCACACCCGGAGCCATCGACCTGAAGGTCTAATCCATAAGGTAGCGGACTAACGTTAGGAAATGCAGTCCGATGGTAGCCATTGACCAATAACTGGTTCATATGCCATTTATTGCTTCAGGATCCTGATGTTCATGTGTATTATTGGTTTGGAGAATCATGGTTTTCCAACTCTCCTAGGTGAATTCTCCGTGTCGACCAACATTAACTACTCATCCTCCCAATTTCACAAACAACACCACGCCGCGAGAAGGCAACGAGCAGAACTTCCCTGGCAGTGGCTGTATACACAAGTTTATGTGAGAACATTTCGAGACGGGGAGCTAACTCACCCCACTCTCAGCTGTAACCAAAGAATTTAGAGGCTGAACTCACTAACCAAATAGATAACGTGATAACGTTTGAAGTGAATGATACTGAGTACAAGTCCGTAAGAGAACATAAACTCAGATACAAATACACTTAATTAACGATTTTCAAATAGGACAAAACACTCATCTTAGATTCCATTGCTAGTCGTTATCCAATTTATGTATTATTTTCATCTTTAGTATTTATATTAGAAACAAATTTCTTTCATTAAAATAATATAATATACATCGTATTTACAAATATAAAACAAAAGAAAAAAAGAGCCAAATGAAAAAACAGGTGGAAGTGGTAGTAATGTGGTGCGTGCTACTTATATTGATATAAGTAGTATATAACGCCAGTCAGGAATGTAATGTCTGGCAGCAGAAAATGAGGGAAGATCAAGAAAGCAAGAGTGGGAATAGAAAGCAATTAGTATTTAAAAAATGCAAAAACAATGAAGTCCAAGACAATTATTGAACATTTTTGCAAGTTAAGTATTATAGTATGGTTTTTCTATTTAACTAAGTAACTCAGTAATTTTTTGTGCTAAATAAAAATTCGGTTGTCCTTACCTGTATTCTCCTTCACTACAATGGTAATAATAGTGGTGGTGGTGGGGGGAGATGGTGAAATCATTAAAAAGTTAGATAATTATTCATTTTCTCTTCAATTGAATGTATATCTAATAAACTTTTTAATTGTTTCATTTTATTTCTTAAATATTTCAATATTTCATTATTATTATTATTATTATTGTCATCATCGTCAATTATATAATGAATAGATTTATTTAATTGTGGATAATTAGATAATTGAATTAGACCTGGTGATTCAATTAAATATTGATATAAATGTTGTGCTATTTTATAAATTTGATGATTTTTTTTCATTTTATCTAATTGTAATTGAGTATTAGAATTAGTATTATTAGTTAGATTGAGATTATTATTATTATTGTTACTATGATCATTGGGGATGACATTGGAATATGGAAGTTGTTGTCTGGTAAAAGAAAATAAAATATAAAAAATAAAAATTAGTATTAAATTATATAATTAAATTCTGAAAGGGATCTGTTTAACATATATCTGAATTGAAAGTTATTATGCAATCCAAATACCGTGATACAATGGAGAGTGAGGAGAGTATGCTCTCCCGCTCCAAATGCTCTCTCACATACAACCACTGACAGAGAAGTACTCCTCACTGCCTTCTCGCAGCATACGGTGTCGTTTACGAAATTCAGAGGATGAAAAGCGAATATATGATGTCTTAACCGGCTTGGCTGCCACGGTGGACTTATAGCGACTCACGTGCAAATGGGGTTTATTCTCATTTAACTCAGTTAAGCCCTTTTGCTAACTTATTTAGCGGACAAAGCCATCCGCACTATAACAATTAATTGTACCCTTATTATTATTTTGTGCTTGTATGAAATACGCATGCTTGAATATTGCTTACGGCCTACGCATTTATGTCACTCTGCTAGTCTCACTACTAACCGCTTATTTGATTCGATTACTCATTAATTTCACATGCTATATATATGTCCACGTTATTCATATGGTTGACTCTGCTTTCTCGCTCGCTTGATTGTACTCGATTACTTACATTCGCTCAGTCGCTCGCTTGCCTGTTTGCCGTTCGACACAACTCTTAATGCTCGTTTAATGCATCTGTAATTTTGGACATCTGTGTGTGTGGTCTCGAAATAAACGTAATCAACGCTTCGTATTCGCCTTCTGAATAATATACCGTTGGGGTTAAATAGGACGGTTATCAAGACGAATTGTATACGAAGTTTAAGGGATATATCGAATACCGACCACCACAGACTTACGGTTGAAAAACTATGATTTCAAACCAATGGTGCAAATGAGCTCCAGGATTTTAAAGGCTCAATTAGCGTGTGAAATTTTTCTTAGTCACCAGCTACCATGGGATTGAATCTCCTTTCTTGTGAATTAGACCTCTGGGACAAAAAATAGGAGTGTCCCTCTAAGAAAACCACCTTCAGTTTGAGCAACCGGGCACTATCCTAGTTCATGCAAATCCAAAGATTTCTGTAGCGTATATATATATATATATATATATATATATATATATATATATATATATATATATATATATATATATATAGTGCCCTTTGTCATCAATTTTTATGTGATTAAATAAGGCCGCTATAGTTATGAACACATAATTAATTGGATTTCTGATATTTTACGGACATATGTTTTGAAAAAGTCTAAAGGAGGCATGGTGGTAGTGCTTTTTACTTCTACAAACAATGAAGATAGACATATAGATAGGACAAAGGTATGGAATCGAATTTTAGATGGAACTTGGGAAGAAATTTAAGGAAATTCATGAAATGGTAAGAGCTATTTAAGGAGAAAGCATATTGTTTGAAGTAAATCAACCATCTCAGTTAAGCTCGGAAATACTGAAAACAAAAGTGGAAAGTCAAGGTGACTGAAAACAAAATGCCTGAAGAGCTTAAACTTCTGAGAACTTGCAGAGATTTCTTGAACAACGTAAACGGATATAGAACAAATGTGTTGCAATAAATTGAGGGTATTTTGAAGTATCCTGAAGTTGATAAGTTTTCAGCGAACTCCTTAGTAAACCATAACAAAACTAGTTACTAGTGAGGAAGCAGTTTATTATTATTATCATTATTAAACATCACAGTTTATGATGAACAGTTCTTTAAGCATCTGTTGTCGAATAACACACTTGATCTCTTCTCTTATGAATTTTCGGACAGTGAATAAGAATTTCAATTTCATAAAATTTCAGACATTGTTTAGCAAAAGTGGAACTGTACATTAGTTGGGTTGAAAATCACCTGGCTTTTAATCTATAAGTCTGGAAGTTAAAGCTGTGCCTCAACTGATGTTCTATAAAAGTCAAACATCAATTGGTCGTAGATCTTTTATCGAAGGTGTCTTTGATGCATTTGTTGCATATCGTAGAACGACCAATTAAGCAGTGCTGAGATTAGATATAAGGTGCTAAGCAAAGACGATATGTTATATCTAGAAGGTTGTTCTTGATATACCGTGTATAACATGAGCATTAGAACGCCAGAACCGTTCCAAGTCGCAATGAGAAGACTAATAAAAGAATATTGTTCCCAGACAGTGTTAATTATAGCACAAAATTGTCAGGTATTTATAGTTCTTAGTAAGAACGAAATCATCATTACAGTCCTCCAATCCGCATACAGGGGGTTATTAGCATTGTCCAATCAGGAAGCTACACGTAGGAATTCTAGAATATTCTTCCAAAAGGTGATTGGATGGAATATCTTCGGCTTCTTCTGAGCCTCTTACAGCTTCCTCGAGTTCACCCGTGGTCCGTCGTCACACGAAATATCAGTTGGTGAGGTTGTAAACTTTTATTTACTGAAATGGTTGGAAGAGATGTTATATATGTTCACTATCCCCCACCTTAATTAACGGTGTTCGCTCACGTAGAAATAGGTTGGAAAAAGCTAAGGACGACCAAATCAAGAGATGACATCATTCCATGAAGACATTCACCGTCAGAATGAACTATGTTGATAGACATGAACTACCTGGTTGAGGTCTGCAGTATAACCACGATCATTGGCTGTAGACATTTAGTGACATGACTTAGAACCGGTCGCGATAGAACAGGTGCATTTACCCTTTATCATCGTCTAGATCTTCAGTTCTGGTATTATACTTCATACACAGCTTTTCATATTTTCATCTCCAACCATGTTATCAATGTTTAGTCTTCTCTTTATCTTTTCTACTCCTATACTACTCACCTAGTTTATTTCATCTCACCGTGGTAATGCAATATGATAAGTTGGCCTAGGGCAAATTTATCCCAGGCTTTATGTTGATTCTAATACATAGTTTAGTTTGGGAAGTTAGGTATAGTGGAGTTGTTAATCTTTATAAACAGTCAGGCTAAAACCCAAGTGGATTAGCTTACATTTGTAAAAGTTATATTAAATAATAAAGAAAAGACAGTTTACCTAGAAGTGATAATCTCCAAAACCATTCCATAACAGAAACCGAATTCTGAAGCCAATTTTACACCATGTACTATACCAAGTTGACGAGCTTTTGTAGCATTACTAATATCAAAAACTGAGTGATTAGTATTGTTTGAATTAAATGCCGGTGAGAATTCAGTATCATATGCTTCATTAAAAACATGTTCTTCACCGCATGCAATTCGGTTGAGAAAATCCTCTTGATCTGAAGAATTTTCACGTAACTAAATGCCCCCCCCCAAAAAAAGAAATTAGGATACAAATGACTAAAACATAATTTGAGTAGAAGGGTTTCACTCATCACAAGTCATGTGCAAAAAAAATAAAACAAACTATGCACTAACACTGAAAAACTATGTAACTTGTTAAGCCTGCTTTTCAAGATGTTATTTACAGCGTTACGATAATCAGGGAAACTCTCTTTTAAGTACAACCCCGTAAAGTCGACTTCAAGTTACATATTTTGTACGATGATTGGTGATAATCTCTAATTATTTAGACCAAATTAATGTGAGTTTGAATTCACAGGTCAATAACTACAAACCAAGCTCCTAAACCATCAAAGTACTTACTCCGCTTCCATTCAAAATAAACGAGAATAAATTTGGACTCATTTACAGATAGGGGACTAAACCTTTGCATTGGTTAAATGCAAAATAAACTGATCAGTGATAAAAGAATTGGAGATTACTTTTTAACTAAGTACTGAATAACCAGAAGGGGTTTTGTGAAGATTTTAGAAATGTCGCTGGTTGAAATCATGAGTCAATTGAAGCTAGACCACCATGAAAAACCTGAAAGCACTGGGCAGCCGTTTAGTCCTAGTATAAGACTCTTCAGCAGTGCGCATCCATCTCGCGAGATCCGAACCCAGGACCTGTCAGTCTCGCGCCAGGCGCCTAACCAACCAGACCACTAAGCCGGCAACTAACGGTGTTAATGTCTAACTTCAACGAATCCACGAAGTTGCGCCACCGTATACCATTGTCTTCGGTGAGCTGATATCTCACAACAGACCTGGTTGAACCCCACTGGTAACGGCTACTCACTAGAACTCCAGGAGTATCTCTTGAAGTCAGTAACTAGTGAGCAGATGATTATTATCAGAAGGGATTTTGTGATTTTAGAAATTTCACTGGTTGAAATCATGATTCAATTGAAGCTAGACCACGATGGTAAACCTGGAACACTGGATGATCGTTTCATCCTACTGTGGGACTTCTCAGCAGTGCTCATCCACGATCCCGACTCGTCATATTCGAACTCAGGACCTATCGGACTCCCGAGTGAACGCTTAACCTCTAGACTACTGAGCCGGCATCCAACGGTGTTAATGTCTAACTTCAACTAATCCACGAAAATGAGCGACACATCCACCGTCCAGTGATTCCATTTTTTCCATCGTGGTCTAGCTTGAATTGACTCATGATCTCAACTATTCAAATTACTATAATATCTATAAAAACCCCTTCTGATTTTTCTGTTTATTTAGTGAGTGTTGCATATTAGAGAATAATTTCCACTGGGAATTACGGTGCAATCAACTTAGGCTATACACATACGTTTTCTATGAACATAACTGGTACGTACACCCATTCATCTGATGAAAAAGTGAAATTTAGAGCTTGGAATAAAATCGTCAGTGAATATTACACTTTTATAGGCAGCACTCTCACTCGCTAACTATACAGAAAAATGTCCGAAAATATATCCTACCACATATACATTAAACATTGAAAAACATATGAGCTACAAATTGACGGATACATCCTATCCCTTTTAAAAGTTGCAATATTTTTGTACTGTCCAAAAAATGGCAAACCGAAAAAAAAGGTCAAGTTAAAATCGATCGAAACACACTTTGTTTAAAAATCATGTTTATTTAACTAAAATAGCTTAGCACTAAGAACATAAATTACATCAGATGTGGTTATTGGTAGAAACGGAAATATGATAATGTACATACTCTTCGAAACACGTGACTAGCACATAAAAAATGATTGATATTGTAAAACAATAGTTCGTATGACTTAGTGTAAATATACATTTGTGAACTATATCTGAACACCGAATAGTTAGGTTAAAATGGATGATAAGATTTCATGTAACTAACGTTGGTATGTCACTCATTCCGGGAAAATGTTAGTTTTTCCACTGACGAACGCACTACAAAACGCAAATTATTATAATCACAACGGTATCAATATTGTTTTAACCAAATATTATTTAATCAGATTCAATGAAATCTATATGTGACTTTAGATGTACTCTCCTCGTAAAATAAAAACGAAAAGTCAATAGGTTCCAAACAAAAAAAACAAACATTGTGGAAGGAAATTGATTTTATTTAATGTGCTCCAAGTCATCCACATTTCTTAAACTCGGTTATGTCACCATCCCACTTTCTCTCTCACTCTCTCGCTCATGCTTAAAACATCCATCACTTAACGAACATGCCTGAATATTTCATATTACATATAACATTACAATTGTAAAACTTTCTATTTATTCATACAAATCACCGCGTATGTGGATGAATTACAGCACATGAACTGAAGTGACTTTACTTCATTCCACAATGTTCAGTATTATTGCTTTACAAAATTTTACCAAGGAAACCAGTTGCAAGGAATTTCCAACATCACCTCTATAGAAAAGTTAGAAATCGTCACAGTCACAAACTGAAAAATAATTAGCTCAATAAACATTCGAAAGTTTGTCTCAATCTAATTCTGACGAAATATATTGAAGGTAATTAATAATACGGTCACTTATAAATATTTTAGCATAAGTGCTCTACGAATGTATACACGTTTCAGTTAGCACTTACAGATTATTTGTTTAAGAAGTCAACAAGAAGATATCCAAGAGGAACATAAAAACTGTCGATCACTTGTTTAGCAGAACGCCGATGCTTCTAAAGCTACTCACATCAGCTAATTTATTAATCTGTAATGTTAATAGTTAATCAAGAGTAACTGTTAGGAGTTACTCTAAGACGATTTCCTCGTTGTAGTAAAGAGATAATTCACACTCTATAAGTAAACTTGCTAAAAACAACCTTTTTAGTTATTCGATGAGGTATGTGAGTTTAAAAATCAAAAAGAACGGAATCGAATTCATTCTCTGTCGGTAACAAATAGAATTTATAACATAAAGTACACTATACAGGTTTCTTTACTTCTTATCTCTCTCTCTCTCTCTAAATATGTTTTTCATCTGATCAACTGGAGATTACTAATTGAAGTATTATCTTTCACTGAAAAATAAAATACACCATAAGTAACTGATTTTGATTCAACTCAAAACAGTATTCTATACTCTAAACAAAACACTATCATTTTAATCTATATGAGATTATGCATTAAATATTCAGTCTTTCATAACTTTAAAATTTTCTAACAAACTGAAACAAGAAAAATCTATACGTGTGGTTAAGCAGACAAAACTAAGCCTGGGCAAACCATGGGGTCATAAAATTCACAAGATTTTATGAAAAGCTTATAAACTCAAAAGTAAAATAAATTCAGCTAAAATATCACATGATAAAAAGAAAAACATCATTCATAAAAGATACTTGGTGTGTACTGGTGGGTAAGAGATCTGGTCAATTTGTTCAACTAAGCGTCGTTAAATACAGATCTCAGATTTCACAGATGGTAGTACAATTTGAACATTCCTACAAAAAAAATTTTTAATTCAGAAAACGATTTTACCATAGCCGATTAACGGTACGAGCTTAACATACTAAAATGATCATATAATTATTATTAAAGTGAATGATCACTGTTAAGTTGAAGGTGAGCTGTAAACCAATTGGAAAAAGACGAATATATAACGCTAGCAAGTCAGTCAGTCAGTAACAACGTAGAACTTCGTACGTATGTACATCAGTTCGAGTTGCCATACAACATTAGCACAGAGATGCAGTTGTCGAGTCAAATCCCGTAGTGGTAGAGGTAGTAAGAGTATAAGCAGTGATCGAAAAGATTAGGGTTTGGAGATGTTATTTAAAGAGTATAATCCAGTGAAATGAATTTGTGAAGAGAAAAAAGAGACAAGGAGGAATCAGGAGATTAGAATTTGGGAGAACACAAAGTGTATGCACCTGTGTCATTGCAAACGATTTTGAGCCATGTGATTCAGGGTCTCTAACCATCGGTTGCTATCATCTCGCGGTCCACAACCAGGTAGTCTACACCTACCAACATGACTCAGTCCACTTGTCAGTGACTTCATGGACTTTTGTCATGTTTTGGTCTGGCCGCCCCTAGCTTTCTTCCAACCTACTCCTCTACCACTCGCTAGCAACAGCTTTAATAGTTGTTTCCTAGAATAAGATTTATTAGAAACATATGCCTTAAACTGTAGAAAACCACTGGATTGGACACTACCTACAAGAATAAACGTTAGATAACTTAAGTCCGTGACATAACACAAAAAATCGAATTCCATTGAGTAAGATACCTCAAGCTAATGTCTCATTCAGGTGAAAACTCAATGGTGAAGGATTAAAATTTAGCCAAAAAGTTATTTAATCCTTCAATAATCGGTTTCAAACTAAGTCTTTAACTTGTCTGAATGTTTCGATATGTTCCAAATGTCCTGGTACGGCCGAGAGTGGAGATAGTCCGGTCTTCCTCTCCAAATACTCTTACATGACTACGCATATACAGCCACTGCTAGAGAAGTTTTACTCACTGCCTTCTCGTGGCATTATTGTCGTTTACGAAATTGAGGACAAGAAGCGAATGGCTGGTGCTTCAACCGGGTTGGTGGACACGGAGGATCCACCTAAGATGGAGATCCCTGATTCTCCAAACCAATGGTGCACATGGGCTGCAGGATCCTGCGGGAACAAATGGCATATGAACCAACTACTGGGCACCGGCTTCCACGGGACTGCACCTCCTTATGTTGCTCCACTGCTTGTGGATCAGACTTTTAGCTTGAATGTTCGGGGAGTGGCTGCCTAAGAAAACCACCTGCTTCGGTTTGGGCACCCGAGTAGTATCACAGCCCTCAGGCAAATCAATGATAACTACTATTGGCTTCATTGTCATTGTGTGACGTACATGTATTTAGTGACTCCTTGTACCAATGTTTGTGTTCAAATAATGTATGCATGTATGTATAAAGCTACGTTATCCCAATGTCTTTAACACTACTTTTTCCGATTATTGCTAATGACATTTTCTACAAAGGTTTACTTCGTATTTCCGCTTAATCTATGTTTTTGAGCACCGGTAAGAATGAAACTCTGAATACTCAATAGTCAGAACGAGGGTGCTACCAATATCTACGGCTTTTCATAATTGCTTGGATGTGAATTAAATGTTTAACAGATGATTATGATGAGAATCAATACTCAGTCATTTTGTTCTTCAATTCATTCTTCCATCTGTTTTATATTTCTATTGACAGAAAGCACATGAACTATGAATCTTATATCCAGTAACAGAAAACCATTAAGTAAAATGTGATATTTAGTTTCTTAAGATAAAATAATAATAAAAAATACTTAACATGGTAATACGTCAATATCAAACATTTATACTAATGACTTAGAAGTACAATGTTGAATGGATCAAAAGAAATCTAGTTGTTCAAATCATACAATTTGAACGAATTCACAGTTTTCTATTGAAAATTTAATTATGATTAAATAATTTATTCTTCAATTATTGAATTGTAGGCTTACAACTCATAACAGTCTACACTTACATTGAGTTTAAAATCCGAAGGGAAGGATTCGTAGTGAATTATATGATGAATTTTCCCTTTAAGAAAATCACCTCAACAGTTACACACAAACAAACAACTATACTTAGACACATGAATATGATTTTTTGAAAGCAATGGGAAAATAATGCAACAAGGAAGAACAAAAGAAATATTTTCATTACATGAATATATATTTCCTGTGTGGATATACATCATTTTAGGAATACTAAAACTGGTTAAAAGGTAAATTCTACAAATACATAAAACAAACAAAACATAAACAATTGTGAATGAGTTGTTAGAATGTTCTTTTCTACTTAAAAGAATAACCATATGTATTGTTATGCAGTAAGATATCGATGGAGAATAAAACAAAAAAAGTAGTCTTGACTAACTATTAAGATGATTTGTTCTTAAGTTTGAAGTGGAAAATATTAGAAAGTGGAGAAATAACCTTACTGAATATGTCCAATAAAAACAGATATGGATCCGAATTGAATAAACCATATTTAACCTTGTTTACGTCCAATATCATTCACCAATTTCATTAATGCTTCAGTAGATAAAGATTTGGGTCGTTCAATTGGCAAGCCTAATGCTCTATCCCAAATTAACGAGGCTAAAACACCTAATGCTCGAGAAACTCCAAATAGAACTGTATAATATTGCATTTCAGTAAGACCATAATGCTAAAATAGAATTGAAAAACAATCACAATAATTTTGAGCAATTCTGAAGTATTCATGAAAAAAACTCTTTACTATGAAAATTATATTGCAATTTGAAAAAACCGGAAAAATCTCGAATTCAATTAGTTAACGAACATAAACCAAACTACAAACTAGGCTTTATCACCTTGAGTAGCTCTAACGGATGAGTAGGTCTTATAATGTCGTTGTGAATATATTTTAGTTGTTAAAATTATCGAGAGAATGTTAATCGATAGGTCAGGCAGTCAGCTACAACGTAGAACCAGGAACAAATATGCATCGGTCCAAGTTGCCATACCTCATTAGCACAACAAGATGAACACCAAATTAATTGAAGTAGTTACTTCAATGATAGTAATATATAAAAGGAAGATTGTGTATAAGGATAGGTGTTACACAGTGATCCATTGTATTCTATCAGTAAATGCTTACGAAACTGATCTAATGTAGGAGTAAATTAAAAAATTTCCAAATGATTTTCAACATCGTGGTTAACCAGATACCTGTGATTACCGATGTTCTAAGATCATTCAAGTCAATATAGAAGATGAGAAGACTAAAACGCAAATTTATAAACGTAATTTACACAGGCGTAACAGTTGAGTAAATGTGAAATATACTATTCAATAAAGTATAGTACGACTGAACATGTTAACCCAATCCAAGACTAAATACTTCGTCGCTTTAGAGAAATTGCGAGACTTAATTATTAATCTAACAATAATTCGTTAGAGTGATATATAACATTATCAATTTAAGATTAATAATGCTATTTTTACGACACGTTCGTTATATATGCAAGAACTATGTAAATTAAAGTGGTATAAATCCCATCAGCTTCTTCACAGACTGCACTGATATAAAAGCTTACTCAAGATCGTCTCACACATTAATAGGATACATTAATAATAGTACAGTACGTTGGTCTTTACATCAGATCTAACTTTTGGAGAATAAAAAAGTTATAATTCATAATTTTATGGTGAAGATTGGCACCTACCTACCTACAACCTTAAATAAACATGGCCAACGACAAGACTTTAGAGCAACCATCTAACATACTGTCCACTATTTTAAGGAATATGAAGAGCTGCAATTTTTTCATAAAAATGGATTAGATTACGATTGTTTTGGAGATAATACCAGTCGCAACACTTCTTTTTCAGTACTTCTCTGAATATAACTCAAGAAATCAGTAACTAGAGTGGTTTGATATGAATTTCGTTTTTGAAATTCTCAGTCTTATTAATTCCATACTTCATCACGGTAAAAAATAAACTAGAGGATATGAATCACTAGATAAATGAAACACTTGGAAAAATAAAGTGAAACTCAACCTAATCGGTGACAAAAAAGGACGAATTTTGAAATTTACATGTTCAATACAAAAATAGAAATTGACCTCACCTGGAGCAAAACACCACTATGTGCATCCACGTTAGGCCATGGATTTTGAACTTTGCCAAGACTTGTCAAGATTGGAGGAACAACTTTATACAATTGAGCAACTAGTTTGTACAGAGGATCATTTGGAAAATGCCTTTCACAAAATTCTTGTGCACAAGTAAATCTGGGGTCCGTTCTTCTAAGAACAGCATGACCATAGCCGGGAATGACCTGAAAGAACAGACGTGACAAGATCACTAAGTAGAAAAAATCTAATGAATGTAAAAGTCAAATGCTATATACAACAGAAGTACATGTTTAAGCCTAAAAAAAAAACACAAATATACGAGCATGGCTTTGTTTATTAATTTAAATCACTGTAACTATCGGAATCATCACGATATATATACCTTCAGGTAGCTAAATTACTAGCATTTAATGTAGATTGATTAAAATTAAACGTCTAAATCTCAAGAATGTACCAGTATTACCCTGATATTCAATTACAAATACAGCCATGAAACGAACTTAACGACAATTTTAAAGAGTAACTGATACTAGATGAATGCTAATTTATGCGTTATTTTCTGGAATACGCTCAATAGTATTTACCTACCAATCAAGTAAATCTAGACTCTCATGTTACGTAAAAGATGCAATTTACTGTGAAGTTGATGTGAATTACACTTTTATACAAAAGCCAAAATTATCAGGTTCCATAAATCTCGCATCGATCGGACCATTAATCCTAGCCTACTGCTATAAAGTTCCTCAAGATAAACATAATTCCTAACAATGTAAATAGTAAAGAAATATCATTTCCCACAAGTACCTGAATATACAATGACAGTTTTTCATAAACCAATTGACTATTTTTGTTCCCAATAAACTTTTCCACACTTCCTAAGACCTCACTTTCTTACTTATAAAGATTCCAGTTTGTGGAATACTATCACATTTCATATCGACTTTCTCACTGTTCATACTACCTCAATCCGGAAATAGCTTTGTAAACTAAAACCCTCGCATCTTCTGAGGTATAAATATGACAGCTTAACGAGCATATGTAGACCAATTAGCTATCAGAAATCTTTCGAGTTATCACCACTGTAAAAATTTTCCCAAGCACTTCAAGTATAAATGTTAAGAAATCGGTACGGGTTACTTTTATTAGACACAAAAATCAGTACATAGTACTACAATTTAAAATGGGCAGTACACTTGTGGTGATCTAAGTGGAAATTACGTTAAAACACATGAAAAGGGGACAAAGATAAATACATATAGGAAAATGAATCAACCGAGCATTTGAAATATAGGAATTTTTTAACTGTTAATCTGTTATACGGATAAACCAAAAGGGGGACTAATAAAAGTGATAAAACTAACCTGTCCGGCACTAAGCGTATCCATTACATACTGTTTAACTTGTTCGTCTGTTGGATTTTTGCCGACTTTCTCTTGCATTTTATTCAGGAAGACTAATACTTCTTGGTTGGCCAATCCATGCAAAGGTCCAGCCAAGCCACACATAGATGCGGCAAAACTAAGGTATGGATCGGAAAGTGCACTACCCACCAAGTGACAGGAATGTGCGCTAACATTACCGCCCTAATAATGAAGTTGCAAAATAAAATCTTTTTTAGTGGTACTGAGAAGGAGCAGGAATACAGTAATTTATTATATTACTAATTAATGCAGTTTGATCTAGATCCGAGAACGTTAGGTATAGTTCAGTGTGATTTAAAAACATGATCTTAACAGGTTCTGTCTTGAAAAAGTACAAAAAATATAAGTTTGTGGCAAACAAAGAATGCAAAACATCTACTCACTAAATGACCTAAATTTACCGTTTTTAACAATATATGCGAGGAATTAGATAAGTTACGATGACTTTTTAAAAAATGCATCTTTTAGCTTAGAATCAAGACTAAGAAGATAAATTAATTCCATGGACATCTATTATCAAAGCATTATTTAAAGCGAAATATCATAGGAGAATCAAGTAAAACGGCGAATCCGTTTGATACTTATTATTAGACTGAGAAATGGTAAATACAACTGATAAAACTAGTACACTATTTGTGAGGATTTTCGATATATGTTGAATGACTTTTTAAGCAATGCAATATCCACTTTATCATATGCTTATGTATACAAATAAGTAAACACGTCTGCACAGCTTTAGTGCATTGTATCGTCTAAGAACGTTTACACGAACTTTCAAAATTTCTTTAATTCGCAAGTAAATAAATATGGGAAAGTGAAAAAATAACAACGAAACACATACCTTGATGATGACCAATGAAATAAAAGTAGCAAACGAAAGTTTTTAAGGAAAAGCTTCCTGAAGATCATAGTAAACATTAGTTGGGAGAATCAAATAACCGGTGGCGTGTATGACCACACATTCTCACATAGGTTTCTGGAATAACAAATGCTGTTTTGAGTAGCGGCAGCACTGCTTACTTTGGGAATATAAAATATTCATTGTATATATCTTAGCTATGCTAACGCCAGTGATAAATAACAATAGCATACCGTTCGAAAAATTTATATACAGAGATCAGCTGACTTTTATCAGGGCCTGGAACTTTTAGACGATTTCTCCTCAAGACAGTTTACCTGACACAAAATTTCAAACTATGGATGAGTTTTATGTGAGACATGAGCTAGTCCATAGTAAAACATCTGACAGCTTTAAGTGTACAGTTCGGTAGTTGGAAAACGGGTTACATCAACTAAGCCCATGACCCGTTAACAGCATCGGTCATCAGAAACGCTAAGTAATAGAAAATCAATCAGAAAACACCCGAAACATGGCTTACCTCATGATCACAGTGGAAGGTTAGGTAAAGACGCATCATTTCAGTAAATCCAGGATCCTCATAACCAAGCATACGACAAAAGTTATGGGACCAGTCCGTATTAGAGTCGATAGCAGTTACAGAAGTACCATCCCGGTACAAATTACGGTAAATTATAGAAGCCACAGTTGGAAGCTTGGCAATCAAATCCATAGAATCTTCGTAAACGTACTATTAAGACAACCAACAAACAATATGAGTGATTAGTAGTAGATAGCTATATCATTATCTGATGTAATGAGCAGTCGTCGCACTAAACAATGCTACATCTAGATGTTTTATATGACTGCACGTTTTTATATTGACGTGTGAAGTCACGAGTACCATTTATTGAAACAGACCCAATACACGATGAGGAATGATCATCTGGATTCTAGAACACCTTCGTACCAGGTCACAAGTAGGAAGCACGAGAATGTGGGTTATCACAAATGAGGGGCAACAAAGAAAGGTCATGATATGGAACTGACCAGTCACAATAAAATTTTCCTGGCTTACAATACAACATAAACTCATCATTATAACAGGCTAGAAATTCCGGCCGATTGCGCATCAACCTCAGGAAATTCAAAAATGACGTCAGCTCGAAAATGCGATATTATAGTTAAATCACCCAACATTTAACAACTATGTCATTTTTGCACCATGGTTTAGAGCTTGGTATGTGAACATATACTTAGTCACATTCATAAAAACAAATTACCTATAAGCAGTCAGTCAATTAACGTAGGACCTGACAAGTGTAACAGCTCAGATTGCCAGATACAAAACCCTTCTTAATACAGAACTATGGGATGATCGGTAACTCGAAAAAACATGCATGAAGTAAGTGCAAGATCTCTAGAACCTTAGAAAGAACCCCTACCTTTTCTTAAATAATGCATGACAATTTTGTAAGTTATGAGTAGCCCATGTTAATGACTCTGAATGTACATCAGATTATGACAAGAAGCTATCTCCATTCGTCTACTTTAAATCAACAACTTCGGAAATTACAGGGAATGTATAAGTCATTAAAAAATGCTCACCTCCCAATACAAACTTTTCTTGATACCTTGTGAATAGGCTCGTGCAAACTTTGATTCTGAATTTAGAGCGGCACAAGCTGCTACCAGTTGACTCATAGGATGAAGAGATGATGGAAAATTATCTAGCATGTTTAGAACATGAGATGGGAGGTCAGCTCGGTTTGCGAATTCTTTTGAAATATCATCCACTTGTGCTTTGGTTGGAACTTTTCCTGTCAGTAGGAGAAAGAAGATGCCTTCTGGAAGTGGCTCATGTCCACCAGGAGCTTTTGGAAGCTGTTTCTGACAGTCTGGAATTGAAAGACCACGAAATCGAATCCCTTCATTAACATCCAGTACAGATGTTTCAGTGACTAAACCTTTGATACCCCGCATACCGCCATACATCTATACATGTACAATTTAGAAAAGGTCACAACCAACCATATCGACAGTAACGTCACCGACTTTTGTGGAACCGTATTCCTTTCTAAAAGATGCTACTTTTGCTTGTTCTTTAGGTACTAGGTCAGCCATTATATCTTTCAAACTCTGAATGTAAAGGGAATTATTATAAATCTCGTCTTACAGCAGAAGCAACAGGTGTGGACGAAAATTGTCGAAATGCATTCCACAATGTTAACTCGCGACTGAGACTTAAAGACCTACGCGTAACCTGAAACATGCTTGGTGCAACCGATGCTTGGAGAATCAGACCGCGTATTTGAATTCGTGACGCAATGTCCAATATTTACGAGCTCAAATGGTTCAAATGATTGAATTAGTTGTTAAGTGAAAAGAAAAATCCTCCGTTTAACCGCCTTCTGTATCATTTAGAAGTGGAATACCGATATCTTCAAGCAAATATCAGTATATTATTAACAAATACCTTCCTGAGTCCTTGATTATATATCAAGTTTCCTCTTGAAAGACTCATGAGATGTCGCTCAAACCACTTCATGAGACAAAGAATTTTAAAATTCAACTTATCGTAATGAGTAGAAGGTGTGATTATGGACCATTCTGCTATTTCGTGCCACTAATTTCTAGGTATTGCTCTAAATGTATCTGTTGGCACTTAGCTTTAGTAGCTGTTTAAGGAACTGCCAAACAGTGCTCAGGGTGCTCTTAGTTATTAAAAGCCCACCTCTCAGACACCTATACTGTAGTTGTTACAGACCTGATCGCAGGATATCAAGAATTCTTGATCCAGTCCAACTTGGTACAATTCTAGAGGGGAATTACGTAAGTTGTGCGCTTAGCCTAAAGCATGACTCAGATGGACTGCTTGAAGTGTTGAAGGTAAGTCCGATGTTATCCACCCAACTTTCAAGTCGAGTCAGATCATCCTGGAGTGTCAACATATCATCTTGGTCATAAAATTCTACCACAAAGTTTCACGTCATCAGCGAAAAGTAGTTAATCAGATGACACTTGGTGAGGGAAGTCGTTTATATAAATTAGAAAGAGAATAGAATTTGGTTCTTAGCCACAGGGGACCCGACAAATATATTCTGTAACCTGAAAAATGTGAAGTCAACCCTTATTTTAAAATGTTGATTGCTCATGTATGAAGTTAATCGGTTTATTATTATGACCTAATACCTAATGAAGCACTTATAGTTAACATTATCAAAAGCTTTAAAGAGATCAAGGTATATGACATTTTCCTATCACTTGAGATCAGGAATAGATGTACATCTACCCACCGCAGTCAGTCTGGTGGCTATGCAGGTGCTGTCCTCTCAGAAAGTATTTCTGGATCAAAAGAAGTTTATAGATAGCAATTAATCGCACATATTACCATCCACTGAAGTTTCCACAACATTCGACTTCATTACAAAATGTATTACCAGCATGTGACTTGAAGGTCCATTACGTCAACCTCATTGAAAATTGTCTGGGAGCATAATTTGGTTTAGAGAATTTGAAAACATTAAGCGATATTGCCAAGATTTAATTCGCTTCTCTGTATGGCACAGTGAACCACATTCGAGCCACGAGAAATGACCTTGTTCATATACTGCAATTTCTGATACACAAAGTTATTTTTCATGCTCACCTCTGGAAGTCCTGTTGAATTGCAAGTGAAGCTCTCGTCAATTTAGTTTGTATGTGACAGTTAAAATGTTTGAAAATACTGCTCTACCAGTGCATCGGCAGCACCACCGTCGTTTTTGTTTAGGCAATTAGGACCTAACAAACTGAATCTCTGGTTTGGGCTTGTCGAAAAAGGGCTGAATGATTAAGCTTTACAATTGGAAACAAAATCATCGACTAGCTTAATCTGATACTGAATTCTATCCTTTGTTGAGCCTTGGTGTATGGGTTCATTGGTTCCTTTAACTAACGATATGTGTTGTCATAACTGGTTTGTCTATATTCCACATTCTAGTACTTTTTAAGTTGAAACGTTTGAAGTATGCGACTCCCCGTGACTGTAGGTTTGCTGTAACTTTTGCGGACAATTTACTGAACAGATTGGTTTACAGCCTTTAGGATTCATGTGAAGTAATATATCCCAGTGAGCGTCCACATCAATTTGAGGATAGTCTTCCCACTCCATACACTGTAGATTATCTCCTATAGCGGACACATTCAACCGTTTAAAAGTCCAAAACCTACTGTTAACGGGATATTTTGGCTCAGTTTTGCAAATTAAGCTGAAGACTATGGTGTAGTGATAGCATTTCCCCAGGGTGGTATTGATTGAGGCGTAACCAATTAGCAACACTCAGTTTGTGAAGATGTATTCCAGGCGCAACGGAGTCTGACTGATTCTCCACCGAGCTTTCATTTTCGTGTTTCCAATTAATTCGGAATCTTCAGTGTAGTTGAAGAATCTGGCGTCAGCAAATTTATTGTCTTCATTGTAAGTGTATCCAGAGAAGTTGACTTTATGAAAATTGGAGTTTCTTAAAACCCGGAAATGGCTATATCTGAGAAGAAAAGAGCTGGATAATCTCCTCAGCATCCGACTGTCGTACTCCGTGTCAGCAGTGAACTTTCTACTGAGAACTACAACTACATGTCTTGAGGTGTTAGATAGTCTCACTTGGTACAATACAGATCCAACAAGATTGATAACTTCCCACGCGTAAACTTAATGTGCTACCAAACGGGACCGCGGGCAAAAAAATGCCTTCATTTCGTCAAAGTTATTCTGTAATCGAGGAACAAAGACATGTCATATATTGCCATTTCGTGATCCGTAACCTAAGCAGACGTCCACGTTTCAGATACTCTTATCAACTGAGTATTATTAACGTTGCCTAGTCCTCTCAACTTATCCATTTTGCTCTGCAAACTGTCATAACTCATACATAGGTAGTTGACCCTTTCTATGAGGAATACATGAGTGCCCTCGTCCTGTTTGTCTGGATGAGCCGTATGTCAGTGAACAGGTAACCCACCTACACTGGATTTTCCAAGTGTTTGGCCCCTGTCACCTACTCATTTCCTCTTGTTCTTGATAGTTCACATGTGGAATAGTCGGTTCCGACTTGGTATTATACTCGACTCTAGTATTATGTGGTCTGACTGGATAAATGTGCGCTCCAGTCAGTATCCTTATCCTGGTGACATGAAATGCACCAAGAATGTTAGCCGCCGTTTGAAAAAAGAGAAAGGTTATCTGGCCAAGGTCTAATGTCTCCGTTTTTCTTGGGTAATCGCGCCACTTGTTGGGTTAATATATTCTTGAGCTTCACGGACCGATTTATGAACTTTTGCTCTACAATAACACAGTCTGGAATACCAGGGTCTGTGTTTTCTGGGATGCCCTGCACGCTATTTTATTCCGCGAAGAAACAGATCGCCAGAGTCTTCTGGGAAGTTCCTGATGAGATTGCGCTCAAAATATGGTACATCAGGCAGCACATACCCTTCTGATTTCACCAAGTGAATAGAGAGCAGAATATCCTCCATGTCAGCAATATTGGTGAAAGTTACATGAAGAATGTTGGGTGATTTAAGTACTTGGCGTCTTTCCTCCTGAGTAAGCCGTGGGACCGTTGGTGGCTCAACTTCGGAAAGGTGAGACTTTTGTTTAACTCATCTCTGAGTGTCCCGTTGTTTTTGTACTCCAGACTTAGAGGAGAGCCAAAGCGGTCACTAACGACCGATTTCCCATGTTTTTGAGTACGACGAGTTTAGGTCTTTTTTGCTTAGCAGTCAGAATATGATCCGTATTCCCGTAGTTTTGTCAAACTGGTTGGACAAGCTTTAGAGTAGGTTGCACGGCTGGTGATTTAACTGATTTTCTTACAAGACATGGGCTACGGAGGATTGTCGATAATCATTTTCGATTTGTTTTAGCTCTATTGACGTGCAACCAATAGCCTACGGTTGGAAGTTTCGCGAACGCAGTCGCATTAGATGAGTGTGTCGAAGGATACAAATCTACTGAGAGAGTCTAACACCGCTGCCCTTAAGACATTACTGAGCTAAAGAAAATCTTTACTTGTTTCGGCAATAGGTCCGTCAATAGTGACGTCGTCAAAAACCCTCCTCTTTACCTCCCTATTTGTCATTGTTTGTTTATCCGTCTAGGGACTGACTGTTTTCGGGTTTTCCGACATACGTTTCGTAGACTTATCAGGAGAATGATGATATCGCTCACTTTATTATCAGGATTCATATTCCATATGCCTTGTTTTCACTCACGACTTGAATTAGGGAGTTGTGCAAGTAGTTCCTGTAAGGTCTGAGTATACTTCGTGAAACCACCCTTCACATAGCTCACACTGCATAACAGGGGTGATTGGAAACGGGAACCGGTTCGTTTACACTTGTTCTTGGTGAACATTGTGAGGTAGAAATTATGAAAAAATTAAGATAAACGTTTATAATTGTGATACAAATTGGATGAACCGGATAAAAAATGGATTGAAGAAACACGAATTGTATCCAAACTAGCCATTTTAATTGAGAAGCTGTAAAATCCAAATCGTAAAACAACGGTTAACTATTAATTCGGAGGGAACTCAAAAACAAAATAATCGAGAGAACATTGAACTCAGGATAGAATTTTTGATCAAAATTGGTACTTTTGTTACTTTAGGACATAAAAATTTTGAGAAATGAGAATCATGTTAAGGAAGTACTTCCTGTTCCTAAAGCTTTTGTAAATTGATTTTGCTCCATGATGTTTGGTCACTATTCCAGTTCTTTGGTAACGTAAAATACCTTAAGGTCCAGCCACCCAACTGTACTGTTTCCAGCAACTTACATTATTTGTGGTCTTGTATATTCTGTAATATGAGTGGATGGGTTTGTCTCAGAGCAATAGGGTTTCTGTAACCAGTAGCCATGAAAGTGTCATTGAGGAGGATGGTCGGTCATAAAGTAATAGAGAAAAATTTTCGAAGGCTCAAATACTAAAGGGAGGTAGAAAGATGAGATCGGAATAAATTGATAGAACTTAGTAGCGCTTATAACAAATAAAACGCGAGAGATCCATGAGGCACGGTTTGTCCATCAGTGAGTATGAGTTACCAAGTCTCCTCTGAAATCTATACACTGATGAGTCTGTGATCACTTCGGTTTGGAGGGCATTCCAGATGAGAGTAACTCTTAACGAGAAATCGTTGGAACCTACATAGGTTTTTGACCTCCGATGTGGAATTTTTTAAGAGCTGATTTTAGGCTAACTAAGGAGTTGCTTTCGACTTTGCCCATCTGAATATATTTTGAGTTGGTCTTCATGCTCTCTGGTTTTAGATCGAGCTCTTTAGGGACAACTGAGAGATGATTATCATAAAATACGTAAGTTGTTTGTATTCGATGGATCTGGCTGTTCATTGCATGATATCTACTCTCAGCCATCGATCTTTCTATTTTTGTGTGGTTATTTGGAAGCCTGATAAAGTCTTTTCCTTTTTTTTACAAATCTTTGCCAATCATCGCCTTTACGTCTGCATCTGAACCTCCTTATTCATCGATGATGCTTCCCAGGTATGCGGAGGATTCTAAATCTTCCAGAGTTTCGCCATCACGTGTGATTGGACTGGTGTATTGTATTGTATTTGAGGACCTTGGTTTTCCCCTTGTGTATGTTGTGGTTTACTGATGCAGAGACTGCTGCTACACTGACTGTCTTTATCTGCATTTGTTCGTGTGTATGGGATAGGAGGGATAGGTCATCTGTGTAGTCCAAATCGTCTAACTGGTTTTGAGCTATCCATTGTATGCCGTGTTTTCCCTCAGATATCCAAGTCTTAATAATCCAGTCGACCATCAGAAGAAAGAGGAAATGGGAGAGTTGACAGTCTTGTCTGACTCCGGTCCTTACTTGGAATGCGTCTGTCAGCTGTCCTCCATGCACTACTTTGCACTGTAGTCCGTCGTATGAGTTCCGGATAATGTTGACAATCTTCTCAGGAACTCCATAGTGTCCAAGAAGTTTCCATAATGTTTTCCTATCTACACTGTCAAACGTCTTCTCATAATCAATGAAGTTGATGCATGGTGACGAGTTCCACTCAACTGATTGTCCGACGATGATCCGTAGTGTCACAATTTGGTCTGTGCACGACCTATCCTTAAGGAATCCAGCCTGCTGATCTCGAAGTAGGGCGTCTACTGCATTTTTCATCCGGTTCAGCAGTACCCTGTTAGACTTTCCGTGGTACTGAGAGTATTGTGATGCCTCTGTAGTTCTCATATTTGCTCAGATCTTTCTTTGAAATCTTGATGAGGTGTCCTTGTTTCCAGTCCATCGGCACTTGTTCCTCCTCCCAAATCTTTTTGAATAGAAGGTAAAAGTAAGGGACTAAATTCCGTTATCTCCGTGTTTGTGTCTTGATATTAGAGAACAGTGTTTCTAAACCGCAGCGAGAATCCCAGTTTAACTGCCTTCTTTAAAATAATCTAGCTGAATTTGCTAGCTATTTCTACATGTTTATAGTCTCATACTAGAATGATTTGAGTAGTACAGAACCTGTAGAGATAAACATGTGTTAAAGTCTTTTCGTATGTTGGAGTTGATTGATCCATTTTTGTTATCCTTGGTGGAGAAATATAGGGTTTGTGTCGTTTTGTCATGGTATACAAGAAGATGAAATGGAAGCAATGATAATTTTAGATCTAAAACATACTAATACCAATTGACCAGTTCGCTTCTGTAACAAACTCATGTAAATCCAATGTGTTTGCTCACCACATATTTAAACAAGGCTGACCATAGACTATGCCACGAGTTCTAAATTGGAACAGAAAAACATTGTGACCACTACTAGCTAGAGTGGGGTTATGTCCTAGTTTTCTTGCGTGATTACAAAGTAAAACAAATAAGATTCTTGGCTTGACCCAAAATGCGTAGATTTAGATATGCGCTGTCGTATGGCGTGACTCATCATAACAGTTATTAGCCTACCTTTTATGCACCCATAGCAAGAGAACTGAAATCCCTCTATTACTAGGACCTAGTCATGACAACCTATATTCCAGAGTTATATCAGTTGGTTTCACTAGGACTTTCAGCTTCCCTATTCCATGAATTTTATCCCATAGATGATGAAAATTGGTGTTCAAAAATTTCGAAGTGTATCACTTACCCATGCATGCCTGGCGAGGATAGCTTCTAAGGCCCAACCACCAGGAATCTATTCAATCCCTCAAACCGTAGGATTATTTTAACGAATTTTCACTGTCAAAAGTAAATGTTTTCATCTATCCGTATACTTATACCTAATAGTTTTTAAAATGAACCTCAGCCAACTTCCTAAAATTTTCTTTAATTTTTGTCAGCGTTCCACCCTTGCTACTAGTCGCAATGACATTGAACGCTCGGTTATATCCGAACTTGTTCCTTCAGCAGCTATTGTTAATTCATGCAATGTCAATCATTCAACATTGATTGGAGTGGACTATTGCTCATTAGTGAAAGGAGAGAAGGCCAGAAGTGCTTCAGACATTTATAAATTTTTTTAGGCCTTAATTCCCCGGAGTTATTTATTGCAACGACTTCGGCTACGCATCTAGTTCACTTTGGTTATTGAAGAAAATACGTACCGTTTACGTTGCTATTTGCCCCTTTTGACTTTATTTCAGTGCAGCCTGAAAATCATGGTGTTGCGATTCATTTGTTCGTTGTAGACTACCTGTAGATTTTGTAATAATAGTGAAGGCACTTTAATTTATTTTACCTTTATTAAGTTGATATGCAGTCTTTCCGTGGTATTTTGTTGAGGAATCTTGTGATTTTTGAATTGAAACCTCAAAAAGTTTCTGGAAGTAGAGTCCCTCATTTTTGTACCTCTATGAAACTCCACTTCCCTTCACTTGGCACCTTGGTATCTCGAAATTTTGAGTCAATTACCGCCATATTCGTGTCTTCAGGTAAAAGAACCCAGGCTTCGCATTCTCATACAGATAGTCTGTAGCTCTATTGATTCTGAACCTTACGATCCTTGAAGCCGAACATACGATAACTAAGGAGATCCACATCCAAAATTTAACAATTAAAGATCAGAAATGGTGAACACGAAAATAACTAACTGGTATAGCATGGATCGGCTATGCAATTATGGTCACACTATGTGACCTACTTCTTTTCTCATTAAATATATTATTCTGTCGTCAGTACAACTGTGTTCTTCAGAAGTGGTAAACACCACATTGCTGACTGTTATGACAGGATGAGTCTGTATATATAATGATAGAACTAACACGTAAGATCTTATAGATTAGGTAATCGCGTCATGGCAAATTTAAAATTTTGGGACTGGGTTTATTACTTTATTAGCAAAGATAAAAGCTCTTAACGCCGACCTAGATCATAATTCACAGGCCCTCTACCATGTAAAATGTCACACTTCATGAATTTCATGTGTTTCGATGAAGATTTATACACTTTCAAATTTCATTTGTTTCGTGGTTAGATCACGATGTCATTATTAACGTCAACCTATTCACAAGTGACAAAAGACCAAAGACATTTTGGATGAACAAAGTCTTGCTCTGATAAAAAAACAAGCATCCCCAATGAGCACTATGCTTCGAGATTTCCGAGTTTGAATCACGTTTTAAAAGGGTATACTCACTTCAGAACTGCTTACTACATACGACATACTGCACTCCCTCATTAAAAGAGATGTGATGCAACTCTACACGGATAAGTGTATCCAACCGTTACAAAGATTTGCCCAATATTCAACAATTAGATGACAAAACAGCAAGATAGCTTAGCATTGCAAACGTTAACTTGAACCAAACATTTTCCTGTTTTCAGAAAAAAGAGTAACTCGTTAGTAGTCCGTTGATTCAGTTAGTATATTGGTACAGTAAAGTGAATACACAAGTTACTGATCTTTTAATGTCAACTACAGCCAGTATGGTGTATTTAAGTTGATCTGATGACCAGATAAATAGACCACAAGTAATATTATGTCTTAGTCCTTAAGATTAGTGGTGGGAGTGGTTGTTAGTTTACGACTGATGCTCAAGTTGGTCTTCCGCTAAACTGTTGTTTTCTACACTAATCTTAGCCGTAATCGTTTTTGTTCAGTTATGTGGTAGCAAGTGATCACTTGAGTCCACAGGATATGTCAGTAGCATAGCAGTATTTTATCGACCTACAAAACCCATTTTACCAAACGTCGTGTTTCTTGGGACTATGTTCGTGATTACACACTGAAGGTTTATTATGCAAAATTGACTTGTAAATCATCAGCACATGTAATATGTCAGTCTACTCGAGTTGGACGGGAATGGTACGACCTCTTAGCTAGTGTCATAGCCACACCCCCCAGTTACTACTTAGCCTGATTATCCTGTTACGATAACCAGGCGATTGATTGGAACAAAAAGTTTCAGTAGGCGACATCACATATTAGTATTAACTGTTAGCAGAAGTACAGGGAGGAAAAACTACTTCATCCGCCTGTATATAGGAAGCCGTTAATTGGTGCCTATTTGTCCTCATTGAATTTGATGAAGACAGAAAAAGTGTTGGACATTCAATGATCTGGCTGATGAGTGGTTTGGCTAGGACTCAGTGACATTGCTCTGGTCCTACAGACTTTCCATTGAATATGCCACAGGTATTCGGAGTTTGACAACACTTTAACCAGAAACACCTTCCATATGAAGCGTACCCCCCAAGTGAAATCAAAAGACAGAAGTGAGGAGGTTTGAAGATATATTTGATAAGCTATCAATTTATCGAGGATCCTCTGATCTAATCTGGCTAGCGATTGCAGGAGTTGTTGAGCATGGCGTTCCCACTAGTGATCTGGTGCGGATGCATGACCGAGCGCCTTCAGCTAGGTGAGTCCATTAAAACATGTAGTCAGCATTTAATGTCGAAAACTTACAGAGCTATTTATTTTGGGGATTTATTTACCGCTACACCATAAAGCCATATAGTTCATGAATCTTGTGACAAATAAACTTCATGGTGAAATTCATCTACAAAGTCATTTAGAATTTCCGTAGATACTAATTTAAATCTGGAAGTTGTCGCACCTACATCACTTATTCACCAGAATATTTAGATTGGATATTGGTTACATATCAAATTCTTCTAAAAGGGAGCGCTTCTTACGAAAAGTTCTGAAGGCACTATTTTTAATCTTCAGAGTAGGGATTATAATTTAATCCTAATGTGCACAGAGGAGAAGGAGATGGTACTTGTTTAGTTTAACTGACCTTTCTTAAGTGCCCCTTATGTATGGAACCGATGGAGGCAGATGACATCTCATTTTACCCGTGTGATTGCCGGTACCAGGTAAATAAATGAGTTATCCCGTCATAAAGACTAGGTATGCCGGTTTTGCTGGGCTAAGATAATTAACGAGGAAAATGGGCTTTGTCCAGCTTGTCGAAAGGTAAGGCTCAGCAGCTTGTATAGGATTGTTTAGGAATATAATTCAGAAAAACCGGCATCTTACAAACCTATTTCGGAGACTGAGTAAGTGATGAATTTGGAATCTACTCGTTTCCTAGGGAATCTCGTTGTAGGTCTAGTAGAAGACGCAAGGATTATATAAAGAAGACAAAGCTTAATCCAGAAATGCTCAAAATCCTCCCAGAGTTAAGGTAATTTTTATCAAAGAATGATATTGTTGGCTAGAGTTGTTCAGCCAAACCTGATATTTGTGGTCGGTTTACCTACATGGATCTCAAAGGATAAGGAAATACTTAAAGGTCAGAATTATTTCGGTCGTTATGGGAAAATTTTTAAAGTGGAAGTTAATCAAAACCAAACTTTCGGTGGACCACAGGTATGTTTAATGAATGATGGTGACTGTGTTCAAACTTGTGTCCTAAGAGTATTTTGCAAATTGCTTATATCGCCTCTCTCTCTCTCTCTCTCTCTCGAACTTTTCAGGGTCAACCTAGTTTTAGTGCTTATATAACATATTATCGGGCTGAGGATGCCATGCGGTCTATAAGGGATCTTAATCAGAGCACTTTACATGGAAGACCAATCCGTGTATCACTTGGAACTACAAAGTACTGTAGTCAGTTTTTAAGGGGCACGAAATGCACCAAACATGTGAGTTTCATGATTGCAATCTATTACTGTAATTAAAAATCATTCACACTCGTTTAAAGCATGGTTTTGTGAATAGTTCCGTGTAACTGTCATTCACTCTCTCAATTGCAGTTGGTTACTAATCAGATTGGATACAGAGAATTAGTTTTGTCAGCCTTCTCTCATATGCTTAAAAAATTTATAGACCCAACAAGTCGTCTTCGAAATGCGAATGGTTAGAAACTACCGTACTGACTCTTGTAAAATCAGTAGATTGTGTCATTTGCTTAGTTTGTCGTCCGCTATTTTTCTTTACATATTTTAAAAAATGTCTGCCCAGTTCTTTCTTGTTTTGACAAAGTTTTAAGTGCTTGGGAAATAGTCACCAAAACGTACCTTCCATCAAAATGCTTTAAAATAGATGATAAGCTAGTACCGTAAACTTTATTCCTGGTTTCGTTGACATCCTGTGTTAGGTTATTTTTGTTTATGTGATGTTATTTTACTGAGTGCCCGACAAAGTACTTGATTCTGAACAGAAGGTAGTTGTTTAGTTGGGATATAAAGTAATTGTATCTACGCCACTTGATTCAAGGTAGGAAATTCTTCAAGGTTCAGTAAACTCCTTATAAAGTTTATTTTTACTACAAACATCCTGTACTTTACGTAAGATTGGCAACTTTATTACAATATGTGTATAACTTTATGTGTTGCACCCTTTCAAACGATTATATAGAGAATACTTCATTCTTTAACGAAGTTTCCAAACAAAACTTCGGTCTTTCGATAAGTCTGTACAATACTACTTGTTAAGTCCGGCCACTCTAATACCACCAAAAAGCCACTCAGATTTAGCAACTTGACTCAATACAAATTTGTTTGATGATACATTGACTGAAAAAGCCACTCACGAAACAAGTTAACAAGGATTTTGTAGTTACTGCTACATGTTTTCAAGTTATTGAAAATATTTCGTACATCAGTGGGTAGAATGTGGAGGTTTAAGTAGTTTAATAATCCATTTCGTTAACTTTCTACACTTTAAATTTTGTGGTTTTCTCATAGACTGGGATTTTGTGTACCCAGCAATTTCATTTGATATTGTATCAGTATTTTGCCTACGCTTCATATCTTTGTAATTTTCTAAGAAGAATATACAGCTTTTTGTTGAACACTAAAGATTACCGTGATCATCTTGTTCTGTCTTTAGTTTTTATAATATTCTGAATAGTGCTAAAGTATTCTGTCACATGCAAGTATAGTTAAGTTAGCTCTCTAAGAAAGTAAGCAAGCCATTTCTAAAAGTAAACGGTTTGATCCAACAGATGAACAAACAACTCTCTGTTCTTAGTCACAGACTTTTTGGTTGAATTGCCACTTTTTGTATTTAATCGAGATTTTTAAATATAAAAATAAGTTGTTCAGCTGAGTCATCAGCCATTTAGAAGCTAAGCGAAAATACCCCTACATTTAGTCAAGCTGTCCATTTTTGTGTCACACTCGTTAGACTGCATGTTTACTAAACCATGTAACAATATACAAATTCTATTTAGTAGTGGAAATTCCATTGACCACTGATACCATCATCAAAACATCAATCAGACTGGCTAATGACAAATGACTTTATTGATTATTAGGCATTCATTTTGTTATGTGCGTTCCGTTAATGATTTAAGTGTTTCCGTTAGATCCTGATCCGATTGTTTTGTGCGGTTAGACCAACTAATTATTTTATAAAACGTGTTAAATATTACTGTTATATATATAACTTCAGAAATGTGATTTACTATTTACTTAAGTTCTTGAAATCTCCATTGAGGGTTTTCATGAATTACGGCTAATTTTCAGCCTGTTTTTACTACTCGATCTTCCTAAAAGGACAAATAACAGTTGCTATCATACCGATGCACATATGTGCATGGTCCTACGTTGTAGCTGACTGACTGATACCAAAAGCTGGTATCCCTTTTCACTTCCCTTGTGTGAAATAAGTTAAAGTCGTTTCACCTGCGTGTTCATTCGATTGCTGCTTATGTGATTAATAACAAATTAACTGCTCAGTCTTTTAATCATTTATAGACCTTGGGGTGAATGTGCATTAACCCAAGTTCTCAAAATAAATCAGTGCAATAAGATGAAATTAACATGATGGCAAATAAAAAGTCGAAATAATTATGGTAGCTTTGTTAGTGAGGAAGACTATACACTGAGGATATGATAAAAATCAACTTATCTAACATCCGAATATATATATTTATATCATCTATTGTGACGAATTAATCCTTCATATTTTTTTAAAATGTTTAGAAGTATCAAAAAATAAATATCTCGAGACGACCTACCATTTTTAGTTTGTTGAGATGTCTAACCTTTTCATTTCTTTTTTCTGAGGGTTTTCAATACATAGAGGTTTAAACTAGTTTATTTTATACGGTTTATTGGTTCACAAACCTATTGTTATGCTTACTAGGTAAGACAGGTTTCATCGAGGTATTTTACGTTAAAGTTATTCTACTCACATCCCAACAACGTTTTTGATTATGATTACGCTTCATAAGTATTGAATATATAGCTGGCTTTGTCATTTATCACAGTACTTAAATCATGACTACTTCGTCAAGGTTATGTCTTTTAACTTACTTGCCATTTTGATTTTTCACAAACAATTATTTTTGTTTCAAGGAGTGCATGTACTTGCATGAACTCGGTGATTCAGCTGCTAGTTTTACTAAAGAAGAAATGCAAGCTGGAAAACATACTGAATACATGAACAAGTTGTTGCAAGATTTCTGTCAGTCTAAATCATATTCACTTGATTCACAAAAGGAAGAAACAACTATCTTAGGTTCACTAGATTCTTCTGTCTCAAGTCCCAATGATGCTTCAGTACCTCATACCAGTGAATCAAGCAGCTACTCAAATGGACGTAATCGCTTCAGATTTGAAGACACATCCATGCTGTCTGTAGAAAACTCGGGCGTGCAAGTTTCAGATCGATGCACTACACAGTCTGATCAAACAAGTGCATCACTTAAGGAGATTCGTAAATTAAGGCATACTAATAAAGATAATTCAAATGCTGTCTCAGTTTCCGATACCTCATTGGCTGATAAATCTAAACTAAATTATAATAATTCTAACAAACCGAGTAGTTGGAATCATTCGTCATCAATTTCATCATCAGATTATCCAACTAGAAAGCTCGGGAAAAACTCATTTGGTACTTTTCATTTCAAGAATTCGTCTGAAAATACAAATACAGATAAATCATACGTAGAAGGAACTAAAGGTAACCATGTCCGGCACCATAATTCCACCCAGAATCGGATTTTGTTGCCTCGCTCTATCCCATCTAATCAAGTATCTACACGTACTGAGCCTATTTGTACCAGCAGTAATGGCTGTCACCGTACATGGTGTCGTCCAAATCCAGAGAATTCTTCAAATATCCAACCTCTGTTAGGAGATGAACCCGCAGATATTGATTTTGACCCCTTTCGAGAATCTCAGCAAGGTTTAGCTGAACTTTTAGCTGCTGAAGTTTCACGTCTTAATGTATCTGAACCTCTGTTCAGTCATCGTGTTTGCTTAACCAATGGATCTTCAGTTGGCATTTCTCACTGTCCAAGTGAACCACAATCCTCAAGTTTAGACACTAGGCTTCCTCAAGCTAATTTTAGTCTCAATTCTGCACAAGCTGAAAAACTGCGTTCCTGGTACTCTAATATAGTATCACATAACAGAAGCAACCATGTTGATCCAAACAAGTCATTTAACGTGAGTCCAAATACTTTCTCTAATCTTTATCCTCCGCCGGGTTTTGAAGAGGCTGTACAAGGTCACGACCAGTCTTCGGATGGTCAGTTTTTGACATCTAAAACAGATATATTAAACTCCAATTATCCAGAATTATCATACTCATGTCCTGAAAGCTTTGGATATAGCAACAACGTACGTAGCACAAATGGATCGTTGCTACAGTCGTGTGCTTTTCCTTGTAGTCTTCCTTTTACAGGCTCTTCAGAAAAATTGATGACAACTGATAATTGGATACAGGCTAAAAAGGTATCCGATCACAATGCTATCCATTCAGACACTTTATTTTCGTCCATTCCTGCTATGCTACCCGATATTAGTAACGCATTAAAACAAGATGATTTACCTCCACACTTATCTAGTCAGTTCATGACAAACATATTTAATGCTGTTTTAAATTCTCAATCAAGTATGCATAATAATGAATCAACTGGAACACATGACAAATCCTCAACAAAATCTTCAGCTTCTATGTTTGACTTCAGTCAGTTTGTTAACCATCTTTATCATCAATCCTCTGGGATCTTAGATATAAATGCCCATAATCCTAATCAGTGGTCCACTAGGGTCAATATACCATTTGCTTGTACACAAAATGAGGTTTTAGATGCTTCTATTTATTCAAGTTCATTAGCACCAATGTCCAACACATTAACTTTTGGAAAATATGGATCTAAAATGTGTTCTCTACCTAATAGCAATGACTATCAACAACATCAGAAGATGGCCTTTAGCACAGTAAGTATCCTTTTGTATTTATACTTCTTTTTGTCTTTGAATCAAGTTATTAATTGTTTTACCTAGATCGATTCAAAAATGTCATAACCAAAACAAGTTGTCTGGGATAAGAATAGCTCTTTTAATTTGTTTAAAAATAATACAAATCGATTATCGTCCAAGATGTATTTAATCATCATCTCTGATATACATACCAAATATATTTTCTTCTGTTTATGAATACGATTTATTGATGAATCATAGCAAGCTAGAATCAGTTTTTGTTTTAGGACGAATCCTTTTTTATAAGTTTGTAACGACACTTAAACACAAAAGTGATTTCTATAGGGCTCAAAGAGTGTATACTCAATGTGGTTGAATTTTTCATTCGAGATTCTCAGTTACTTATTCAGGGGTTAGTTTTTATTTGATATATTTGTCGTTCTATGCTGTTTTAAATTCCCAATCAAGTATGAATAGTAATGAATCAATTGGAACACATGACAAATCCTCAACAAAATCTTCAGCTTCTATGTTTGACTTCAGTCAGTTTGTTAACCATCTTTATCATCAATCTTCTGGGTTCTTAGATATAAATGCCCATAATCCTAATCAGTGGTCCACTAGGGTCAATATACCATTTGTTTGTACACAAAGTGATTTCTATAGGGTTCAAAGAGGGTATACTCAATGTGGTTGAATTTTTCATTCGAGATTCTCAGTTATTCAGGGGTTAGTTTTTATTTGATATTTGTCGTTCTATCAGCAGTTTTGTCTTCTCGATATTTTTTCCACCATAAATTCTTCCGATTTTCCTATTCACGACAAATGCGTACAAAAACACTAGTCAGAGAATATGTAAGCCATAGTTTGAGACGTTACTGATTTGAACACTGTACTGACTTTAGTAGCTCATTGATTCTGACCGAAATCACATTCATAAAAACAGTAAATTATACTTTGAAAACTGATTAATCCGATAATGATCGTTGAGATCATTTTATCAATCTATTACTCAAACGGGCGAGCAATTAATGTGATATGCGTTGTTTGCCAAAACTGGATAATGATAATTTTATTCAATTAATGTTACTCTAACACTTGATGATAAAATGAAAGTCAAGCAAAAATAATAAAATTGGAATGTATGAGAAAGAGGTAGTATTTTTCTTTCTCGTATCAGTCAATGATCACTAACTTCTATTATTCATTCTTTGTTTACTCATCATATTCTTTTGGCACACTCCTTAAAATAACCTTTCCTTATCTAATCTTCTTTAATAACTTCAAAATCAAGCGTACTAAGTTCATACATGTCCACATAAAGTGGATGATGGGATATAGCTAGTTTGCATTTCAACCGTCTCAATCCGTCTGACTACTGCAAAGCCAAGATAGGATATGGAAAACATTTTTGAGTGTATAATTATGTCTAACTGTCTTACAGTTGTCATTATAAAGTTTCATTATTCAACTCATCCTATCACTTAATTCTATACTAGTACTGTACCAATCAGGCTTGTAAATTCCATCAAACTGACTGGACTGTATAGTCAGAAATACAAAAGCAAATGATGATGGAGGAACTTCCTAACGTCATCACGGAAATTGAACCAAGAAAGCGTAAACGATAAAGATAAAAACTACTCACATTTCTCCAAATACCTAGTAATTACTTATTAAGCAGGTCTTCTCTCTTCTAAGTTTTCTTAAATCTTGTATGTCAGTTTTGATTGATAGTATTTTGAAGGTACTTGTTTTCTGAATACCCTTTATACTTATTATTGCCCTTCAAATATTACTTTTCACTATTCGTTCCTTTAAAGTATTCGTGGTGAATATCATGAATTTACTAAATTTAGATTTCTTAATACAAAGTTTGTTATTAACAAGATAATTAGAATACCATGTAAATAACCATATCAGAAAATAATATCAGTCTACTGTTGGCTACTTTCTCAAAAGACAGGGGTCGTATCACAGCCCATCCACAAATCAAGTGACTTTTGTGGCACATATGTACGCGGTGCCCCTTTGTACCAATATTTATGTGTTCAAATAAATAAAACTAAGCAAAGATGATATATCAGTTGGTAAGGTCGTGAACCTTTATTTACTGAAATGGTTGGAACACATGCTATGTATTTTCAACTATCTCCCACATCAACTAACGGTGTTGGCTCACGTAGAAATAGGTTGGAAAAAGCTAAGGACGACCAAATCAAGAGGTGCCGTCATTCCATGAAGACATTCACCGTTGGAGTGAACTATGTTTGATAGACATGAACTACCTGGTTGAGGTCTGCAGTATAACCATGATCACTGTTTGTAGACACGGAGTGACGTGACTTAGAACCGGTCGCAATAGCACAGATGCATTTACCCTTTATCATCGTCTAGATCTTCAGTTCTGGTATTATACTTCATACACAGCTTTTCATATTTTCATCTCCAACCATGTTATCAATGTTTAGTCTTCTCTTTAAAGTTTCTACTCCTTTACTATTCACCTAATCTACTTCATCTAGCCATGGTAATGCGAAATGACAACTTGGTCTAAGGCAAATTTGTCCTAGGCTCCATGTTGTCTGTGATTGAGTATTTATTGATTATTATTTATTTAAACATGAACATTGGTATAAGAAGGCACCGAATATATATCTGCCACAATTCATTCGATTTGTGTGAGGGCTGGGATACTACTCGGGCGCCCAGACTAAAGCAGGTGGTTCTCTTAGAATACCACTTCTCGAACCTTCGACCTAGAGGTCCAATCCACGAGATAGTGGAGTAATGTTTTGAGATGCAGTCCCATGGCATCCGTTCACCAACAATGGGTTTATACACCATTTGTTCCCTTAGGATCCTCGAGCTCATGTGCACCAATTGTTTGGAATCATGTTTCTCCAACTCCTCTAGGTGAATCCCTTATATCCATCGGCCCGGTTTAAGCGTCGGATATTAGCTTTTCATCCCCCCAAATGCCCTGGTATGGCCGAGAATGAGGAGAGTCCGCTCTCCCTCTCGAAATGCTCTCACATAGCCACGCGTATATAGCCTCTGCCAGGGAAGTCCTACTCACTGCCTTCTCGTGGCGGAGGTGTTGTTTACGAAAATGAGAGGACGAAAAGCGAATGTCCGGCGCTTTAACCGGACCCCAAACCAAACCAATGGTGCACATGGGCTCCAGTATCCTGTGGGAACAAATGGCGTATGAACCAATCGTTGGTCACCGGCTACCATGGGACTTCATGTCCTCACGATGATCCACTGCCTTGTGGATTAGACCTTCAGGTCGAAGGCTCGGGGTGTGGCCCCCTAAGAAAACCACCTGCTTCGGTTTGGGCACCCGGGTAGTATCACAGCCCTCACACATGTCGAATGAGATGTGTGGCGCATATGTATTTGATGCCTCCTTGTACCATTATCTGTGTTAAAATAAATAAATAAAAATAATTTGACTATCTATTATCCTTTGTGGAACCATAATTAATGTTCAAATATACTACGTATATACTAAAAGCATCATGGGTTTTCACTGTAAATTGATATTTGTCCACGTTTTAAATTTCATGATGAGGTTCATTGCCTGCTTTGGAAGGCTCTTAAGTACTGTTTTCGTCCCTGTCTGCAATGTTTGTTTTCGTATTTTTGTTTTAACTAATTTTCGTCTTGAGATAGTACCATTTAAAGTATACCGTGATCGTCCTGTATTTGACAGTTATGTTTTCGCAATATATGACTCTTTCGACACGTAAACACTCAGTTCCTCTCCAAGTTGAGCTCACTACACACAGACTTGTGATAAACATATCATTTGTGAATTTACAGAACGAAAGTCAGTAGTTGGTGTTTCGTAACTTTAGTCATCAATATGTCATAATATATATGGCTATCATAAAGTTCCATTGCAGTTTCTGTGTTTCTATTCATTCAGTAGTTGGTTAATTAAAATTATTTCATTCTAACCCCAGATCATGGCATTCATTTACTTCGTATCTACCTATCTACTTACCTGTTGATCGTTGCTTCTCTATATTTACACATGGTTCAATGAAATCTGTATCATGTTTGTTGTTTTCTCCAGAATACCTACATTGGTAGTAATAAAAAAGGATAAATGAATGTTCACTTAAGTGGTGCAGATTTGTATATTTTAAGAATAAATTTCTTCGCGAATCTGAATATCAACTAGAGAAGCATAAGAAACAATATTACACTAAATAGCTGTTTCATTTTAGATTGTAACTATTCGGGAATGTGTATCCGCAATTCTCCATCGGGTTTATTACGTCTTGTCACGTGCACAATACTTCCATTCTAATTAGTCGGAATACATAATGACCTACATTTCTGATTTGTAATCATTTTGCAAAATATAGCATAACCCTTCTATAACATCATACCTGTATATGCTATTTTAGCTATAAGTGATAAAGTATTCTGAGAACCAGAAAAACACTTCACACGAAGTGAGACGATAATTTTGTAATGGAAATAGACAGAAAGGTCATACAGCCACTAAATAAATGAACAAATATAAGATTTCTTATGTAATGTCATGCAACTAAGAAAGAAAACCAGGAGAGATTTCGGTTAGTTAAGTACATTTATCTTAACTTTATACAATATATACTGTGTTTAGCGATCGGGAAGCTCATATCAAATTATCATCATTATTCCCAAACACTACTTACTTACATGGTGTTGCGACTGAATGCAAAAAAAATCTTTGAAATCACCTTTGATAGAATCTATAAAAGAGGCAAATTTCTAAAGCATAAAGTAGAACTACTCTTATCAACCCACTAAATATCCAGTTTGTAACAGATAGATAAATCAGAATGGGTTTTGTGGAGAGTTCTCAGAAATTTCACAGGTTGAAATCATGAGTCGATTGAAGCTAGACAACCATGGAAAACCTGGAAGCACTGGACGGCCGTTTCGTTCTAGTATGGGACTCCTCAGCAGTGCGCATCCACGATCCTGCACCAGTGCTTTCAGGTTTTCCATAGTGGTCTAGCTTCAATCGACTCATGAGTTCAATCTGTGAGATAGATAAATATTGTAACATAATGTTAACTCAGATTATCATTAGTAACTTTGATTTTCACTGTATACATTGATATTGTCTGTCACATTTCAATATTTTGACATGATTAATATTTTTATTATTATTTTTTCTATTAAGATTAATACATATAAGTAGTATTATCATGATGTAAATCTTATTAGATTAATTGTATATCCATTAATCCACTCGTTATGGAAGCGATTAGCCTTTCAATCTTGTTTAAATCATGTTCAAACATTTATATACAATAAAATGATTACATAATACATCTGAAATGATTGCATCCTACATTATTTACTCTTTTTTTATTTGACATTCGATTGTCCCCACTGGTGTTCTTGTTCAATGTTTACTATTTATTGAAAGCGCGAATTTTGTTTTTTTGAAAAAAACCAACAGCAACATGAATTGTACTTCTTATAGAGATAGATCGTTATACTCCTTTAAAATAATAATAATAAATAGCTCTCTATAATTGTTATCGTTATCTGTCGGCAATTCGATTCAGTAACTAGTCAGTCAATCAGTCAGCTAAAGCGTAGGACCAGGCACATTTATGCATCGGTCCAAGTTGCCATACCTCATTAACACAACAAGATGGACACCGGATTCATAAAAGTAGTTAATTCAGTGGTGGTAATATATAAAAGAAAGATTGCATATAAGGATATTGTACAGGAAGAAAGAATTAGTTCATAGAAAGAAAGATATGAAGCGATTTTAATCTCTTAGTTTAAGGGAAGACAGAGTGTATACACATACACCATTGTGATCGATTCTGAGCCATGTCACCAAGAGTCTCCAACCATTGGTTACAATAATCACACGGACCCCAACCAAGTAGTCTGTATCTACCAACATGGTTCAGACTAGAAGTTAGTGACTTCAAACACTGATGCCACGTTTTGGTTTGGCCGCCCCTAACTTTCTTTCAACCATCGCCAACATTAGTCGGCATTGAGCGTTGTGGTAATCGGTGTTCGGGCATACGTAACACGTGGCCCAATCATCTCAGTCGATGAAGATTCACAACCTCATCGACTGATTTACCATCATTCCCTCATACCCTGCGTCTAACCTCACTATTACTTACCCGGTGATCCCAGCAGACGCCAGCAATATTTCTGTGGCATCTGTGGTCAAATACTAGTAGCTTACGAGTATCCTCTACTCTTAATGGCCATGTTTCGCTGCCGTAAATTAAAACAGAATGGACTGCCGCGCAGTATACTCGTCCTTTTATTGATAGACGGATATCTCGCCTTCGCCATAGGTGACGTAAGTTGGCAAAAGCCAAACGAGTCAGTCAGTTACAACATAGGACTAGGCACATATTTGCATCGGTCCAAGTTTTGTCATACTTCATTAACACAATAAAATAAATACTACCATGGATGCGGTTACTTTAATTCAGTAACTGCATCCAAGTTTATTCATAAAGCTATATAATTACAGTACTCATTAGATGATCAGTGTTCGATATTTGAAGTTAAACTTGAATGTGTGACTTACTGATTGTGATTATATAAACTAGCAATCCATAGATTTATTCATAGAATTTTTTAATTTATTGTATCAATGTACCCTGTTGCCATTAGACTGATTAATATTTACATGTTTGCAAAATATTGTTTCAAGATTGATCTTACTTAATGCATAAAATGATCATAAGTTGAAGACTAGTTGAGTGGCTTAACTACTTCACTTTTCTTACGAGTCCCAATGTGTCCGTGTCTAACACCTCTCAGCAAGAATACAAATGCTTTTATGATTCTCTGGTTCAATTCATTGACTAATACACGTATCCTTATTTTCTGACTAGTTCACTCTATAATAATTAAGCCCAAAATATAGGAGTTGCTTTACGAATGTCGAATTGATATATTAACCAGTCAGTCATCCTCAACCTAGAACCTGGAACATATGTTAACCTGTTCAAGTTACCACACTTTGTCAGCAAAGTGAAATGTCAGACCAGTATTAGTGGTAGTAGAAAAGATTGCACATGACATATATGGTTCGAAAAGAACGTATGAAGAACGAATAAACAATTCTTTTGAGATTTTAGAAAAGGCGAGCAGTGAATGCAGCCTCAGCATGTCGAACGATTGTGAGCAATATTACCCAAATTCTCTAAATATTGGTTACGCTAACCCAGTGGACCCTTGCCAGGTAGTTTGCACCTGCTTGCACTTTAGTTCAAAAGTCATTGACTTTACGAACCGATGTTATTTTCTGATTTGGTCACCCTTAGCTTTCAAATTTATTTCTACAGTAGTCATCATCGCCCGTCAATGTAGACGGTGGCTAGACATAAGTGATATATTCAGCAACCATATGAGTCTATGAAGATTCACAATTTCATGAATCTACATGCCATCTTTGGCTAGTACCCGACATTTAATCTCAAGATTGCTCATTCGGTGATCCCAACATACATGAGCAATGTTCCGAGAGTATTGCTGATCAAATACTAGTAAACTACAAATATCCTCTGTTTTTAAGTGCTGTTTTTTTACAACCATAACCTAGAACACAGCTAACTGTTATGCGGTATACTCATCCTTTGGTTATGAGACGGATATCTGTTCTACATCAAGTGACAAATTGTCCAAAACTAACCGAGCTTTCTGAATCCGTTACCAGATTTTGTCCCTCAGTTTGAAGCAGCTATGGCTATTTCAACTCCCATCTGAACATAGTGAAGAGCGGAGTCAGCTTAAGCGCAAGCTGACAAGAAGCCTACGCAATGATCGGGAACAGTGGTGGGTAGCGAAAGCAAGAGAGATTGAAAAGGCAGCGGCAATAAGTAATAGCAGACAATTGTTAAGACTTGTTAAGGAAACCGGTATTAAGAAACCGACTGTTAGCGAAACTATCTCAGAAAAAGATGAACATATTATACACTCTCAATCCAGGAGATTGGATCGACGGGCAGAACACTTCAGGGATCAGTTCAACTGGCCTTCAGCCACACTTCGGTTTCCCACGATCTCCAGTCAACCTGAATGGCAAGTTAATGTAAGTCCTCCGTCCCTTTACGAAGTTGAAAAAGCCATAGGAAATCTGAAACGAGGGAGAGCAGCAGGCCCTGACAGGTTTACCCCTGGGATTTTTAAGGATGGCGGTCCAGTATTAGCAATGAGATTAACCGAGGTCTTAGGTAGAATTTGGGAACTGGACGTAATCCCATCTGACTGGTCTCAATCACTGATTGTGGCAGTCTATAAGAAAGGACGAAAGTCCTCTTGTAACAATCACAGAGGAATCAGTTTGACTAATATAGCGTCTAAAACATTAGCTTCAATAATACTTCGACGCCTAACTGAAGCTCGTGAAGAGCAGACTAGAGAAAATCAGGCTGGTTTTCGACCTGGATGTGGTTGTATAGATCAGATATTCACACTACGTCAGGTTCTAGAACAGAGAGACACATTCAGACGCTCCACAATGGTAGTATTTCTCGACCTTAAGGCGGCATTTGACTCTGTTGATTGTGAGGTTCTATGGCAGTGTTTGTCACTGAAAGGAGTACCAAAGAAGTAAATTAACCTTATAAAGGCTCTCTACGGGAACACAACTGGTAGAGTGAGAGCTTTTGGCGAACTGACATCAGAATTGATTACCTCAAGTGGTGTTCGTCAGGGCTGTCCACTCTCCCCATTCTTGTTCAACTTTGTGGTCGACGTACTTTTAGAGATAACACTCTCCTCATCTAAATTTCCAGGGGTTGAACTTCTACCGGGAGGTTCACTTGTTGACTTAGAATATGCTGACATAGTTTTATTTAGTGAAGACGCTGACAAAATGCATAGTCTTCTGACCTCTCTAAGCAACAAAGCAAGCATGTTCGGGATGCGATTCTCTCCCTCGAAATGCAAAATGTTGCTTCAGGATTGGGTTACATCGACACCCGAACTAGTGATAGGGAGTGGAGTAGTTGAGTGTGTCGACCGCTTCACTTGTCTTGAAAGTCTCATCAGCCCTTGTGGTCTGGTGTGTGACGAAATCTCAGCACGGATACAGAAAGCTCGACTAGCTTTTGCCAACTTGCGTCATTTATGGCGTAGGCGAGATATCGTCTATCAACGAAAGGACGTGTTTGCTGCGCAGCAGTTCGTTCCGTCCTACTTTATGGCAGTAAAACATGGCCGGTAAGAGTAGAGGATATTCGTAGGTTACTAATATTTGATCATAGGTGTCTTCGAAATATTGCTCGTATATCCTGGGACTATCGAGTAAGTAACGCAGTTGTTAGGAAACGGGTACTAGGTAAGGATGGCAAATCAATTGATGAAGTAATGGAACTTCATCAGTTGAAATGGCTGGGTCATGTATTACGTATGTCCATCCACCGACTGCCACGACGTGCGATGTTTCATGGTGTAGGAGTATTTTGGAAGAAAGCTAGGGGCGACCAGACCAAAACAGGGAACAAATCCATGAAATCACTGACAAGTGGACTGAGCCATGTTGGTAGGTGTAGACTACCTGGTTGGGGACCACGAGATGATAGCAACCGATGGTTAGAGACCCTGAATGACATGGCTCAAAATCGTTTGCAATGGCGCAGGTGCATCCACTCTTTGTGTTCTCCCAAATTCTAATCTTCTGAATTCTTCATGTCCCTTTCTTCCTCTTTCTAAAATTATTTCACTGGATAATACTCTTTAAATAACATCTCCAAACCCTAATCTTTCCTATTACTGGTTATACTCTTGCTACCTCTACCACTACGGGATTTGAATCGACAACTGCATCTCTGTGTTAAGGTGGTGTGGCAACTCGAACTGATGTACGTACGTACGAAGTTCTACGTTGTTACGGACTGACAGGGGGGGACTGGGAAAACGGCGCTTTATTATAAAACTTTAGAACGAAGTTAATTAAACATTTCATAGGAAATTGACAGTAATTAACTAACTATTAAAATAAAAAGTTACATAACTTGTTAAGATAAACTTCAAAATGAAATCTATATACCTAAAAGAAAAGTATGGGAAAATAAAGGAATGTCGTTTTTAATTAAAAGTTTAACCAGTTAACTAAAAGACTAAAAATTCGAATAATGATAATTGAAAAAGAGTTTTGGATTACGTTTCTTGCATACATGACATTTGAAATTCAGTATGTATGTTTTGAAAGACTAAAGCAATGCATTGGTTTACTGCAGATGACACTATGTAATAAATCTATTGGTTTTTATTTTATTTATTTGAACATATAAATATTGGTACAAGAAAACCACATAAATCATTCGATTTATGTGAGGGCTGGGATACTGCCCGGGTTCCTAAATTGAAGCAGGTGGTTTTCTTAAGGGACAACACCCCGAGCCTTCGACCTAAATGTCTGATCCACAAGGCAGTGGAACAACGTCAGGAGATGCAGTCACATGGTAGCCGGTCACAAACAATAGGTTCATACACCATTTGTTTCCTTACGATGCTGGAGCCCATGTACACCATTGGTTTGGAATGAGGGTTTTCGTACTCCCCTAGGTAGATCCTCCGTGTCCACCAGCTCGGTTAACGTGTTGGACATTCGCTTTTCGTCCTCGCGATTTCGTAAACAACACCCCCACCACGAGAAGGGAGTGAGTAGGACTTCCATGTCAGTGGTTGTATTCACGTGGGCACTTGAGAGCATTTCGAGAGGGAGAGCCGGCTCCTCCCACTCTTGGCCTTACCAGGGCATTTGGGGTCTTTTGAAATGACGATGATTTGTAATTCGACTGAATGATATTGGTGAAGTGTCTTTAAAATTATTTCAGTTGGGGATAATTTGTGTCAAGTTGTTTTTTTGTACTTTTTTCTATGAATATGAATAATTGTTTTCTCTTAAACATAAAGTAAACATTGAATAGATGAACTGATAAATTCACATTCAAATAGTTAATTACAAGATTTCATACTTTTAAATTGTTAACGACATACAGATCAATTTGTAGAGAACAATAAATCTGTTGTAACGTGAAATGCTGCAAATTGAATTCATAATTTTGAGATGGTGGGGAAGATTTGTAGCTCAGATGGATGATTTTGATGAAGTTTCGTTCTCTGAGTTGGATGGTTTGGTCGTGAAGCTTTCATCGTTCTTCTAAACGTCATCATCATCAGCAGTAACTTCAGGTAGACGTTCGTGCTGACGATGTCGTTCAGAAGAATGATGAAAGCTCCAAGACCATACCACCCAGCTCAAAGAACAAAACTCCATTAAAATTCATAATTTCTTTATATCCAATATATTATTATCCTTAACAAACATGATGTTCATAATCTTAGTTGTATTTCTTCTAAAGAATATTCAGTTTTTGCATGTTAGAGATTGTATAAACATTATGACTAAAAACGATAACAAATCTTATCATACTGGTTACTACTCTTACTATTTGTATAACTTGGATAAAAGTGATCTTTCTCTCTCTTATCAGTTGATGACTGTCCAACAAAACACTTTAGTATACTAATGTTTCCCACATTTTTTTTTAGAAAAAAATGTATTTATGATTGATAACTTTCATTTCGTTCCAGTTTATTGATTCTGTACTACTATAATTAATTATAGTTGTATTTCACTGGTTGAAATCATGAGTCAATTGAAGCTAGACCACCTGAAAGCACTGGACGGCCGTTTCGTCCTAGTATGGGACCCCTCAGCAGTGCGCATCCACGATCCCGTCCTCCGCGAGATTCGAACCCAGGACCTATCAGTCTCGCGCCAGGCGCCTAACCAACAAGACCACTAAGCCGGCATCCAACAGTGTTAATGTCTAACTTCAACCAATCCACAAAGTTGCGCCACCCGTACACCATTGTCTACAGTGGGTTCCTATCTCATAACAGACCTGATTGAACTCTACTGGTAACGACTTCTCACTAGAACTCCAGGAGTGTCTCCTGAAGACTCATGATTTCAACCAGTGAAATTTCTAAAAATCTCCACAAAACCCATTCTGATATAGTCGTATTATTAATATTATTATTATTATTGTTATTATTATTATTATTATTAATAATTTGTAAACCACTTATGATACTGTCACTGATTTCTTTCTATTGTTATTATTATTTTCTCTTGTTCGGAAAAAAAACAAAATTACTATCTACTCTATGTGTAGTAAGTGTCCTCTGTTTTTTATTGTTTGGTTTTTCTTTAAAAAGAATTTTTCTGTGTGATTTGCTTTAAAATGTTTATATTGTAATTGTTTCATTTATACATAGAGATACATTTTTTTTAACAGTGAATATCTATGTTAGTCATTGGCAATTTCAATACTTCGTTGAGTTTACCGAAGTGTTTGTGTGTGTGTGTGTGTATGTTTGTAGTTTGGATTATTTTTGGCGATTATCCTCCTATTAAGTCTAGTTTGTTGTGTGAATTATAGAGCATTGATCTATCTGTTCAAATTACTCATTGGACTTTTTAAACAGGTTTTTGTTTTTCTATCAGTTACGGGTTAGGCTAAAAGCGTTTGAGATTAGTATTTTTAATTAATTTGGAACGTTTGAAGTCAACCCCCTCACATAAACACACACACACACTAAGTAAAGCTTCTGTATCCAACATCCTAAGTTAAACTCTGGATGTACGCTTTTCGTTCTCATCTTCATAAAACGAGTAGAAATTCTATTACATATGCTGTAAACGCGCGATTTTATGAGAGGACTTTCATTATCTCAAACCATATGGCCAATTCAAATGCAGTGGAAAAGGCTCGGGGAGTGGCCCCCTAAGAAAACCACCTGCTTCGATTTGGGCACCCGGGCAGTATCACAGCCCTCACACATATCGAATAAGATTTGTGTGGCGCATATGTATTTGATGCCTTCTTGTACCAATATCTATGTATTAAAATAAATTAAAAAAAGAAAACCAGGGAAGGCTGGATACATGTTTTGCCCTAGTATGGGATTGCTCGAGAGTGCTTATTCTCGACCCCTTCGGGAATAAGACTCAGGAGCACCAGGTCTCGTAACGAGCGTTTAACAGTCAAACTACTGAAAGCTTACATTCGATCTACAGTCGGATCGTGTATGATCATAGCCAATGAGTAGTCACGTACTAGAGAGAAACTGCCAGCAAGTCCCCTATGATTCTGAATGGTTGTCTAACTAAGATCCGTCCACGATGTTAACTATAAAGCTCATCAGCTTCCACAAACCTCTTATGCTAATAATGTTTTTTAGAATTTATACTAAACCTTAATGAAGATTTCTGTCATTCAAATTATCACTTTACAAATTTGAATTCTCATATCAAACTTCGACTTTGATTGTGTTTAATTCTCATTCTTCATGGCTGATATGTACAAAATTCGGTCCAACTTCGTATATGGATGAATTTTTTTGATAATATTTAGACACATTTCCTTATGATTTGATCTATTTCTAGATAAATAAATAATCATTGCTTCCAATCGTAACTCATCCACTAAATATGCATTTATATGATCAGCTTTTAAGTTACATTGTTTTATTTGAGTGTCCGTTATCTTTGAACCATCATCCATCTCAGCACATCTGAAAATTGTCCTTTAACTATTAAAGCATGATTGTAAAATGCACATTGTTCTAGAAATATTACTACGGGTTTTGTCCAACAAAAACTACAAAATATTTTAACAGCTGAAATCACGAACTGATCTTAGTTAGACCAACATTGAAAACCTGGAAGCACCACCCCTCACTCTGAAATTAAACCCAAGACCTTCGGTTCCGCGTATGAACTCTTAATTCTAGACCACTGAGCCGACTGGCATCAAAAAGTATTAATGTTTAACTCCAGTCAGTCTACGATTTTGCGCAACCCCATCATCCTTCTAAATTAGTGCAACTCAATAACCTATTTTGAATTCATGTACTCGACTATAGATCATATATATCTTTTCCGTATGTCAAGGTTACTAGGGTGTTCAAAATAAAAGTGATGTGAAGTATCACCTTGTTATTTCATAGTTGGAATTTTGAAGAATGGATTGTATAGATTTCACCTATTCTGAAATTTGGCTTCAAAAATACTTATCAAGTAAAGTGTTGGTCAATATCAAGTTACCTAAACAAATAAAAACTAGATGTTAGTTAGTGTTTCGTAATGTAATAATCTCAGTTCTACATAAAGGCGGTAACAGTTAAAATAGTTCAGTGCAAATATCTCTGTAAAACTGGGTAGTGCCTATTCTAATCTCATCAGTTTTCTCATAACTATCTACATCTTATTGATAAGTGTTGCATAGAAAGTAGTTTATGTTTAGGAGCTCCCATCGGTTGTACTGAACCGGGTAATATCTCGATATACTTAGTAAGTTATTGGACTTTAGTTTGTTACATCATCACACTCCTTATATCGTCGTTAAAGGGATCAATAAATTTTTTTCTACTACGACACTCAAAAAACATCTTATATATATAAATTGTTACTACCGTTATGACTTAATAGCTTAAACTTATGTCTCTCAATATTTTTTCGTCCAAGTATGATTGCCTAAACCTGTACACAAAAATGTATGATTTATAGCTGACTGGTAATTGTACTTACATGGGGATATTATCTTACTCTCTTTCAACATTAGTACTAATTATTGTCAGGTAGTTAAATGACACTTTTGTATTTATTTTTGTTATTTTCTAAAGCATTTTACTACCCTGTAGTAGTAAAAGACCAACAAGTATCTTTTTTTAATGTACGGATGGCATTGTTGCATTTTGTGTTGAATGATCAGTAGCGAATTTACACAGTGTTTTGGAAGGTCAATGAATGGATCTTATTACTGGTCATTCTAGGAGTAGGAAAATATCTAATAATATTCTAACCTCAGATTCTTGAAAGATATGATTGTGTTAATTGCTTGTTGTTGTGTCATGAACAGGCAAATTTAATTTGGAACTTTAGAACAAGTCTAGTTTCACATCACAACAGCAAAAGTTATAAGTAGGTTTTGTGTCATTATTTTTTCTCTTTCATCCCGTTCTTTAAATTCATGTTCATAGAACACATTCGTCATAAACTAGAATACCATTGAAAACTAGGAAGCACTAGACAGCTGCTTCGTCCTAGTATGATACTCTTCAGCAGTGTGTACACATGACGTTGTCAGGGGCCCAATGTAGGACCCTGAAGTTTCTTAGTGTGCACTTTGCTTTAAAAACCACCAGATCGGTGTTCAATGCTTTACATCTCTAACTGAAATTAGTTTTGATTTTTTGTCTTTTTTTTTTTGCTAAAGGTAGGTGATTAATAGTTGGATTACATATACTAACGCATTAATCTCAACTATATACAGATGATTTATCATCTGATTCGTTTATTAACTACTGACTTTTCACTTCTTATATAATAGATTGATTATGTTATAAGGCAATTTCAAAGTGTTGTACATTTGCACTGTAATGTAATGTTAGTGAGTTATGTTAATGAGTTTCTTGCAGTTTAATAATTCTATTGATATATTCAGTGTTAATTGCTTATAGAATCTTCTCCGGCTTTTCTTTTCAGAATAATAATAATGCTACTAATAATAGTAGTTTCTGCTGCAACACAGGCCTAACCGATATGGATTCCCATCCTACTTCAACTAATTCAGGTAATTAATTTTGGCGCACATTTAGTATTTTTTTCTGTCTTGTTTCTATTTTACAATGTAGCATTGGTTCAACTAAGAAAGTAAATTATATATTTTTTTTAATTGTCAAAATGTAAGAGTATCGTTTATTACCAGAAGTTATGAGATTCATGGTTACAATAGAAAATTATCATTGTCGATTAAAGCAAGTATAAATACTTATCTTTTCATTCAGGAGTAGTTGGTGGGGGTGAGTTAGTAGCTAGACAAAAAGTCCCTTGTTATATTTATTACTATAAGTTCTGTTTAAGATTCTGTGCTAATGTGGTATTATTATTTATTATTTATTTTAACACAGATATTGGTACAAGAAGGCATCAAATACATATGCGCCACACAAATCTTATTCGATATGTATGAGGGCTGTGATACTGCCCGGGTGCCCAAACCGAAGCAGGTGGTTTTCTTAGGGGGCCACACTCCGAGCCTTCGACCTGAAGGTCTGATCCACAAGGCAGTGGAGCATCGTAAGGAGATGCAGTCCCATGGTAGCCGGTGACCAACGATTGGTTCATACGCCATTTGTTCCCACAGGATACTGGAGCCCATGTGCACCATTGGTTTGGTTTGGGGTCCGGTTAAAGCGCCGGACATTCGCTTTTCGTCCTCTCATTTTTGTAAATAACACCCCCGCCACGAGAAGGCAGTGAGTAGGACTTCCCTGGCAGAGGCTATATACGCGTGGCTATGTGAGAGCATTTCGAGAGGGAGAGCGGACTCTCCTCATTCTCGGCCGTACCAGGGCATTTGGGGGCAACTTGAACTGATGTACGTATGTACAAATTTCTACGTTGTTAATGACGGACTGACTCTGTTTAAAGTTTATTTTTGCGTCTAAAACAGTAAATATGAATGTGACGTTTAATGTTTAGAGATTTATTGTTAGGTCAAGTAGATTTAATAAACATAGAAGATAGACTTTCAAGATAACTATTCATTTTAAGATAAATAACATACTAATCAATCATTTTAATTCATGCTTTGATCTATGATAAGTATTTCAGCTAGCGTTTTAAAGAATTCTATAAGCTATTAGTTGTGATACTTTTATTATTCTATATCTTTCTCTCAAAAGCTAATTTCATAGTTCATCTTTCCTAATTTGATCTTCACATTAGTAATTATCTTTAATTTCTTTCGTTTATCAATCATTGTATATATTGATTAAGTTTTCCTGGTGAAACTATAATTTATAGACGAACCAATCAGGTATAAGATAATAGGTCTCCGATTTTGGCTCGAAATTCACTCATTCATTTGGCTAAATAGAATTTCCGCATTGTAGCTGATGTCAGTTGATGATGAAAACCGTAAATCTAATTTCTAACTTTAACCATCAAATGTAAATCATAATTTTAATTCCTTACACAGGTTTATAACCCTTTTTTGGTCCTGTTTTTAACGTGTACACTCTGAAGGTCAGTCTAGCGACACTCAAATGTCGTCCATAATTATTATTCCCACCGTTTTTTGTCTTTATCTTAAAAATTTATTGGTTATCATAATAATGTCTGTATGAATGCTTTTTTAAGATCTAACCCTATAACCTCATTTTTAATCTAATCTCTTATTTTGACTAAATCATTGTAATTTATTACAGTTATTATAAAATAAGACGAATGAGAGTTAGAATGTACAAAAAGTCAAAATTAGATACGTGTAAAATTTATTAGTTGAATTCGTGAGTCATTGTAATCTAGATCACCATTGAAAATTTTGAAACAATGAATGGCCATTTCATCCTAGTATTGAACTTCTCATTAGTTCGCATCTACGATCCCACTAAAGAGTCCTATACTAAGACGAAACGGCCAATCAATATTTATAGGTTTTCAATGGTGGTCTAGCTTATATCGACTTATGAATTTAACTATTTAATCACTACAATCTCTCACTGATTTTCATAATTTACAGGTTGTATTCGGTTGTTTATCAAATAACTTCTGTTTTCATATTTATTTACTGATTAGTGTATATTGGCCAAGGAAATTGATAATTATATAATTTCATAATTTCTTTTATTGTTAAATGTCTTTTCCCCATAATTCGAGTACGCGATTATGAATATTCACTACTCTTATAGCTCTAATAATCATTTAATTTGTTTTGTGTAAATGTGACTTCGTCTTTGATTAGTTTATTTTCTAGAATTATCCATTGGTTAGACGAATTCGGTATATATGAACGTTCCATTTTAATGGAGTTGATAAATACTGCTTCTGAGCTAGTAGTAGTCCACTTAGGTCTCAGAATCTGTACAATAATGAATAGAGCCTAAATCTACTTTTCTCGTCTAGGTTCTGTGGAAAGGCGTCTCCCTAACGCTTAATCCATGTCTTTTTTTTGGTTGGATTCATTGAAATATTGAATCTTTATGATAACATTGTGATTTACTCTTGATATGAAAGAATAATGTCATAGACTGTATACCAAATGTGACACATTATTGATGTCTTTTATGGTATCAAATATTTACCGGATCATAAATAATAAAACAGAAAGAAAAGCAGGTCGACATACTTTTGTTTACTGTTAGTTTTCGTCTGTTGTAATATTTAGGATACTGATGGCGATGATTTACAATTCAAATGGATACCTTTGATGGTGTTGCATCCTTTAAACCGAAATGGTTTGATTGCACAGCGTTTATCATTATACTGTTGTCCAGAATGATAATTAAAGCTTCTCAATCAGTCTGTTAGCTCAAAGAACTTAATATTACCAAAAGTTCGGCTACCAATAGTACAATTTTGTTTTACCTATTTTATATTGTTATCAATGAAGAAAGTATCCAAACTTAATGAATTATATGGAATCTTGAAGTATTAACATATCAATCAAGCCTGCTTATATATATCCTATGCTGTGAATGTATTTTGTTTCTAACTAGAGAAGGCACTTCTTTTATCTTGTTCATACTATAACACTGAATTTGTATTATGTCGATTGTCTCATTACGTAACTTTAATTATATACATAATCTTTTGTTTTCCTTTTCAAGCTTCCTCATTTACATGGCAACTCGACGATCCCGCCATTTTATCCAGTCGGTTATCATCTTCAAGTAAATTAATACATGCATTGTTGTGTTATAGTTTCAATTGATTATTGAAATGACTGTTTTGTAGTTTAAATCACAGATCAACTATAGCTAAATAACCATTTAAAACCAAGAAGCACTCAATAGATGTTTCGTCTAAGCATGGCTTAAAAACTCATTCCATCTGGCTCTGAACGTAACGAAGAGCGGAGTCAGCTTAAGCGCAAGCTGACAAGAAGCCTACGCAATGATCGTGAATAGTAGTGGGTAGCGAAAGCAAGAGATATGGAAAAGGCAGCGGCACTAGGTCACAGCAGACAACTGTTCAGACTTATTAAGGAAACCGGTATTAGGAACCCGACTGTTAGCGAAACTATCTCGGAAAAAGCTGGACATATTATACACTCTCAATCCAGGAGATTGGATCGACGGGCAGAACACTTCAGGGATCAGTTCAACTGGCCTTCAGCCACACTTTGGTTTCCCACGATCTCCAGTCAACCTGAATAGCAAGTTGATGTAAGTCCTCCAACTCTTTACGGAGTTGAAAAAGCTATAGGAAACATGAAGCGTGGGAGAGCAGTGGGCCCTGACAGGTTTACCCCTGGGATTTTTAAGGATGGCGGTCCAGTATTAGCAATGAGATTAACCGAGGTCTTAGGTAGAATTTGGGAACTGGACGTAATCCCATCTGACTGGTCTCAATCACTGATTGTGGCAGTCTATAAGAAAGGACGAAAGTCCTCTTGTAACAATCACAGAGGAATCAGTTTGACTAATATAGCGTCTAAAACATTAGCTTCAATAATACTTCGACGCCTAACTGAAGCTCGTGAAGAGCAGACTAGAGAAAATCAGGCTGGTTTTCGACCTGGATGTGGTTGTATAGATCAGATATTCACACTACGTCAGGTTCTAGAACAGAGAGACACATTCAGACGCTCCACAATTGTAGTATTTCTCGACCTTAAGGCGGCATTTGACTCTGTTGATTGTGAGGTTCTATGGCAGTGTTTGTCACTGAAAGGAGTACCAAAGAAGTAAATTAACCTTATAAAGGCTCTCTACGGGAACACAACTGGTAGAGTGAGAGCTTTTGGCGAACTGACATCAGAATTGATTACCTCAAGTGGTGTTCGTCAGGGCTGTCCACTCTCCCCATTCTTGTTTAACTTTGTCGTTGACGTGCTTTTAGAGATAACACTTTCCTCGTCTAAATTTCCAGGGGTTGAACTTTTACCAGGAGATTCACTTGTTGTCTTAGAATATGCTGATGACATAGTTCTATTTGGTGAAGACTGAAAAAATACAGTCTCCTGACCACTCTAAGTAACAGTGCAGGCATGTTCGTGATGCGATTCTCCCCCTCGAAATAGAAAATGCTGCTTCAGGATTGGGTTGCATCGACACCCGAACTAATGATAGGGAGTGAAGTAATTGAGCGTGTCGATCGCTTCACTTATCTTGGAAGTCTCATCAGCCCTTGTGGTCTGGTGTGTGACGAAATCTCAGCACGGATACAGAAGGCTCAACTAGCTTTTGCCAACTTGCGTCATTTATGGCGTAGGTGAGATATCCGTCTATCAACCAAAGGACGGGTTTACTGCGCAGCAGTTCGTCCCGTCCTACTTTATGGCAGTAAAACATGGCCGGTAAGAGTAGAGGATATTCGTAGGTTATTAGTCTTCGATCATAGGTGTCTTCGAAACATTGCTCGTATATCCTGGGACCATCGAGTAAGTAGTGCTGTTGTTAGGAAACGGGTACTAGATAAGGATGGAAAATCGATTGATGAAGTAGTGAAGCTTCATCAGTTTAGATGGCTGGGACATGTGTTACGTATGCCCAACCACCGACTGCCCCGACGTGCACAAATCCATGGAGTCACTGACAAGTGGACTGAACCATGTTAGTAGGTGTAGACTATCTGGTTGGGATCTGTGAGATGACAGCAACCGATGGTTAGATACGTTGAATGACATTGGCACAAAGTCGTTTGCAATGACGCAGGTGCATCCACTCTGTGTTATCCTAAACTCTAATCTTCTGAATTCTTCATGTCCTTTATTTTCTTTCCAAATTTATTTCACTGGATTATACTCTTTGAATAACATCTTCAAACCCTAATCTTTCCGATTACTGCTTATACTCTTACTACATCTACCACCACGGGATTTGAATCGACAACTGTATCTCTGTGCTAATGTGGTATGGCAACTCGAATTGATGTACGTACGTACGAAGTTCCACATCGTTACTGACCGACTGATGGCATTCATCGGAAGTTCTCACTCCACCGACACTTGATGGTCGTGCCATGTATTGAATAGAAATGTCAAACATCGGATGCCAACTCAGTAGTCTTTAATTTGAGGTCTTGATCGAGGACGCACACTGCTGGTGAGCCACATGCTGCGATGTAACACCTGTTCAGTGCAGTGCTTCCTGGCTTTTAATAAGTATATGGCTTCAGTTAGTCCATCATGTAAACTGCAAGATCTGACGATCTTCTTAAATCCTATTGTGCTAATAAAACTATTGTTAAAATATCACTATTTTAGCCATTTTTACTATCTTTTGCTTATATGAAACATATATCACATAGATTACTTATTGATTCCTGATTATTTTGGAAGGCCTGTAGAACTTTTTCTTGGGAAAATTACTAAGTTTTCAAATATAAATATTCACCTTAATTTTTTCTGGGGGAAGGCAATTCATTAAAAAAATATTTGTTATGACCGAGAGTGGGGACAGTCTATTCTTACTCTTCAAATGTTCCTATATAACCACTACCAGGGAAGTCGTATTTATCGCCTTTTCGTGGTAGGTGCTTTTTACGAAATTTAGGGGGGCGATAAAAGCACATCCGATGCGCACTGCTCAGGAGTCCCACAATAGGTTGAAATGGCCTTCCAGGTATTTCATGGTGGTTTAGCTTCAATTGACTCATGATCCCAACTATTAAATTAATATAATATTCACAAAAACCCCTCTCTGATACTAATAATAATAATTCTTTGAACATTCTAGTTCTTTTTGGACATTTGGATTTTTGTTATTTAGTTAATTGTAAAATATATCCCTTTCTATTGTACTTACTATTGTGTCTTAAAGATTTTGTAATACGGAACATTATGAGGCAGAAGATATGAGTTTCAGTTGGATACTTTTGGTAGTATCGAGTTTTCTGAATTAAATAGTTGAATGACAGAATATTCAGTATCATTCCGGGGATAACATTATCAACACATAATCTACGTAGAATGACTATGAGAACTTTGCAATTCAGGTATATTTATCATCAATGAAGTGATTTATTTTCATTAGTCGATCTAAGCTAGATCGACATTAAAAACCTGAAAGCATTGGACGGTCGTTTCATTCTAGTACGGGACTCTACAGTAGTGCTCATCTACGATCCTGCACCAAATGCACTTGAATCCAGAACCTTTGGTTTGGCACGCGAACGCTTAACCTCTAGACTAGTGCTTCCAGATCTTCAATGATGATCAACTCATGGATTTAAATGTGAATATACTACAATCTCTACAAATCTACATACTGATTTATGTAATTAAATTAAATCAAACCCAGTTGAACTATTAATGAGATGTTATTTCTGTGCTTCATATTTTTTTTTAGATTCTACAGTGAAAAATAATCAGATCTCATCTACAGATTTACTTGAACGTAAGCTTTGCTTTTATTAAGATATCTACAAATTATATTAACTAATGTGTTGTATAGTATTAGTAAATGCTACCATTGTTTGGTTAATTAAGTGCTTACTTTATTGATGATCCTGCTGTGAATATATATATTCATATTCAGAAGGGGTATTTTGGAGATTGTAGTAATTTCAGTAGTTGAGACCATGACTCAATTGAAACTAGACTACCATGGAAAACCTGGAAGCACTGGACGGCCGTTTCATCTTATTGTGAGGCTCTTTAGTAGTACACATCCACGATACCGCATGGCCGGATTCGAACCCAGGACCTATCAGTCTCGCGTGTGAGCGCTTAACCACTAGATCACTGAGCCTGCCGGCATCCAACGATGTCTTACTTCAACTAATCCACGAAATTGAGCGATACATCCACCATTGTCATCAGTGAGTTACTATCTTACAACTGACCCGGTTGATAGGTCCTGGGTCCGAATCCCACGAGGCGGAGTCGTGGATGCGTACTGCTAAGGAGTCCCACAATAGGACAAAACGACAGTCCAGTGCTTCCAGGTTTTCCATGGTGATCTAGCTTCAATTGACTCATGATCTCAACTATTGAAATATATATATATTCTTTGTACTTTAACAACATTTGTATCCTCTGATCTAGATGATTTACTTGTGGAGATTTTATTGTCTTTTTAAGTTAGGTTCTGATGAGATTGTTTCAACGAATAATGGAAATATCATCCAGATTAGATAATTCAACAACTATTCTTAATGGTTAGATTAGTCGACAAAAGTTAGGATAATATCTCGACGACTTTTAGGAATGTATTGACATATCAGAAGAAATTAGTGTTTATTCATATACAAATTTATATTAAGAAGTAATTCAATTAAAAATAAACAATTGATTTCAATATGATCAATAAATTGTTAATTATAATAATAGAAAACAGATTAGGGTCATGTATTAAGATTAACAGTGTTAAGATTATTAGCTCGAGTTATATGGGCTTAAAGGTTTTGGAGTTAGGAGTTGAAATTAAAGTAGATTAATCATTTTTATCTACACAGATATTTTTTGAATATACCTTGAATCATACCAAGTTCACTCAGTGTGTAATTAGACACATGTGAAGCGATAATCTATCCTTCATTGTTGTTTAAATTCTACTCAAAATGTAAGAAGCTCTTTCTTACTTCTAATTAGTTCCCTGAAGATCATCTTTACAGTATAGTTCTTCATTATTATTCTAAAGAATAAGAATTAAAGATAATTTGTTAATTAGCACTAATGATTAGATATAAGTTTATCCGTCTTTTTTTTAAGCGTTCAACTAATGATAATGCGTTACTGAGTATCTTCTGTCAGTTTTATATCTGTTTAATAAATGAGTGTTACATGTAAAAGTGTAATTTTCATTAGAGATTTCATTTTAAGTACATAAAGTTATTCACTTCTATCTGTTGTGAACCCATCAATTCAGCACATACCTAACATACCAGTTAAACAATATAATTTAGTTAAAGTTAGGGATTGAAATGAAATCTCCATTAAAAGTTACATTCTTACATGCATCACTGTCAATAAATGAGCGGAATAAGACTTACACTCATCAAAAATTAAATAGACAGATGAATAACTTCTCGTCTGTCAAGTTATTTCAGTGTAATATGATGGATAATTGGTATTAACCAGTCAAATGAATTCATTTGATTGATTTTTAGTTGTAATAATCTAGTATTTTCTATGCTCGTTACGCTTACTAATTTAGTAATGTAATATTTAATTGTAGTTCACTGTAACTACGAAATTAAATCCTTAAGATAGAATCTTTGTATTTAGTGACATTATGCTACTAGGGAAATTAATATGCTGTAACTTGCTATATGCAGTCAGTTATCTGGGGATACAAATAGCGTTTACTCATACTATATCGTCATTAACTTTCTTCCTGTATGACAGAAGTATTTTTTATAATGCATAATGCGCACTGCTGAGGAGTCCCACAATAAGACGAAACGGCCGTCTAGTTCTTCGAGGTTTTCCATGGTGATCTAGACTCATTATCTCAACTAAGGACCAATATGTGTATCAATGAGTTAACCTTTGACCTTGATAGCGATAGTAACACATGTAAACTTTAAGGCAAGGAGCTAGTAATTTGTCTGATCGAAAACCCCAATTGATAGTTTAATGAACACCTGAAAACATAAATATAAGATGAAGGTAGTTGATCGCTTTTTTTACTTGAAATACTTTCAGATGTACAATCAGTCAAGTCTTAAACTTTCTTAAAACAGTCATCATATCTTAAAAATCAAAATGTTTTGCTTATTGTCAACAAGAAAAGTGACTAGGTGTGGCTATAATTTATGGATAACTTTTGAGCCATGCCAAAATGATTTTGAAAATATTCATCTAGAATCAAAAGGGGGTTGTGGATTAGTGTAAACATTTAAATTTACGGATTTCACTATGAATTGACAACAAGTCTAATGCCGAAATGCTACTATATCGTATAGTTAAATAAGTCTCACGCCAAAATTCTACACTAGTTCTCTCAAATCTCATTGGTTCGTCTCATGAGTATGTAAGGAAGTCGACTATTTCAAATAATCTGATTTCTGGTTAGCGTTTTTTAGCGAGTTATTTTTCTACGGGATGGTGTCACTGACTACATGCCCAACCCTCCTCCTTTATTCAGGCTTAGGACCGGCAGTAGCCTTAAAGCGGCTCCAGGCGGAATTCAAGTAATGTGATACTTGTCACTAAAACATATGATATTTTGAATATGTACCGTAACTAGAATTTCAGTTGACATTGTAATTAAAATAAATAAGAGACATGTTTGCAGACGAATATGTTCATATTTCAATTAAAGATACAATAAAAGTGTGTTATTATTGAAAAATATCGTTAATGTGTATTTAATTGGGCATCACAATTGTCAGCTTATCAGTTAATTATGATGCGTGCCACTTATGATTGCTACTGGCTTCAGCGACTGGTTTCACTAATTTGAATTACATTTTTATTTCGTTCAAGATTAGTTGGTTATCGACCTTTATGTTATGATGCATCTTACTAATTTATAGGTCTATCAATAAACTTTTAACATTATAAAGATGTGATTAAAAATGTGAAATATTTTAAAATTGGGTGTACTTTTGACTATTTTCTCTATCTCCTTCCTTTTCTGAATAATTCTTCCGGTTTACTGAAAAATAAACTTAATAGAAATTTGGCGAACCACTCCACATTTCCAATCATTTTTTGACCCATCTTTAGCTTCCACCGCTGCCGCCGCCTCCTCTTCCTCATATATTTCACAATCAGGAGTGAAAAATCAATCAAGACAACAACCACTACCACCGACGGGAGATACAATAATTCATCCTTCGTCTCACTCTCAACTAAAAGAATGATAAAATAATTAGCCACAACAGTCAACAACAACAAATAGTCATTGCCCATCCAGCATACTGACTTCCATTGTTTGTTGTTGTTGTTTTCTCTCGCATACATTGGTCAGTTTGGTTGAGAGTCAATCGTTAAAGATTTTTTACTCTATCACTCTTCTACACATCCTTCAAATTTGTGCAATTAGTTCTGTAACCATCTCAGATATGTTTTTTTTTAATGTGAGAAGTCAATAAAAGATGAATATGAAGAATGATACTATAGTGTGATGTTCTTATCCCCACAAAATCATATTTCATCACCTTAACCTATTTGAAACAAAATATACATATGAAAATTATTACTTTATTCCTAACACTGTTGTTTTAACTGTTTTATAGAAACGATTAGATCGAATAAGTCATGAGAGGTTTGTGTGAAGTGTAACTAGTTTTGAATTGTTTTTGTCACAAATTTATATCAATCACTTGAGAAACTGGGAAACTCTATGGGCAACGTCTTCGTCGTAGTTTGAGAAGAATGAGTTGTCCGTACACTATTCTGGGGGTTGAATTTGCCATCCCAAGCAAAGCATCGATTCGCTGAAGGTATCAGGTAGTAGTAGCTACTAAGTACCCTAAGTCTCAACCATACTGCGTCTCGCTACCTAACTTCGAACAGTTTAGACGATATCGAGTCACTGAGGTCAATTGGTAAATTAAATCTTGCATGATAAGATTCAACCAGTAATAAACAGCAGACAAACGTGGTATTTGGAGGACTTTAGAGAACATAAGCTGCTACTTCTTGCTCCCTTGGTTTGCTCGAAAACAGTTCGGAAGTTTCTTAGACTCGACAGGACTAGGTGACCAGTTATTTCGAAAAAGTATTTCAAAGGTAAAGGGTAGGATTAGTGAGTATTTTCTATTTGTATGCAGAATTGGCGTGGTGTATAACTTTGAGACTAGTTATGTTGAGTATGAGGTAGGTTGAATGAAATGAAAGTCAGATACCTCACAGAAGTCTAGATAGTTAGGCTGCAGTAAGACTCACTTGTTCTGAATCATTGGTGAATGTTTAAGTCAACTTGAGACGACGGGGTTATTTACTGCTGTAGTCATGGCGACGTGCCGAAGCATACGGCCGTCTACTTTTCAAATTTACGCTGAAGCCTTCTGTGCAGTCTCAAGTGTAGATTGGTGTGTTCGGTAGACATTATTTAGTAGATCTCGCTTCGTCTTAATAGGCGGTCAAATGTGCAATTCTACATAATGAGACAGGTCATTCGTTTTGGAGTTTAATACAGCTAATATCGATGATATGTAGTTTCTCAGGCCAGTCTATTAAGGGCCGAGGCATTTTATTGGTTCATCCCTATTAAGTTTAGTTTGCTGTATGATGCTTCCTAAGTAAATCAACAGAAGATGCGGACATTACTTCCTCCTGTAATGGGCTCCCAGTGGGTAGATTTGTTCTTTTTCATTTACGCTCAACTGTCATGTCTGTTGAGTTATCCTAACCTATTTAAAGGCGAAAGAGAGGATACGTGAAGTCAATCCTCCGTATCCCATACTGCATAGTTTAATCAACTAAAAGGACCTACATTGTCAAATCCTACTAAGCACGGTAAATCACAGAACTGGTATGCTGTCCGTACATTTTACAGGTCTGATTAGACCTTAAGAGCTTGGGTTCTGTACAAAATGACATGACATGGACCTAAGTGGGGCTCTGCATATGTATGTATATAAACGTCTGTGTTGGTAAATATTTAATGTTATTGGCATCTTATGCATGTTGGGACTTGTAATTCCGAAATGTTGCAGACGATTAGCTGTCTGAATAAGCATAATCACAATTAAGTCTAGCTTAAGAAGGCTTTCAGGTTGTGCTGGAATGCCCATCGGTGTTTTTCACTACCTCTCATTGGATGTCAACTTTTAAATTACGATGCAAGACAGACTTGGATTTCTGCAGCTCACTAGTTGTTATACCCTAGTGAAGATTAAATTACGGGTTACTTTTGGGATCTAATAATGGACTGATATCATATACATTCTTATTGTATAACTACTCAGTAACTAGATTATATATACCTACGTTCCCTTTATTATAAGCTTCATTTCGACCTATAGATTGTTATTATGCGATTTTGTACTCTCATATTGCACTCAGTTTACTAATTACCGTCACCCATGTTCACAGCCACTTTTTGGCTTGGTCTTGTGTAAATGTAATCTTCTATTTTATAGTGTGATATGGTCTGTTTGGACGGTAAATAATCCAAATATGTTTGAAATTAATGATTCACATAGTGGATGCTGTTATTGGCGTTCTGGACTCAAGTGGACGGAATAGGCGAACAAAGGATCAATAAGGACGCTAAACTGCTCATACCGGTCGATCGTCATTGAGTTAATACAGTACTAAGTTTGAATAACTCGTATTTCAGTTGGCGGGTAAATCACGTGATAAAGTCGCAACGATATCGATCGTATTTTATAACTTGTGTTAAAATTCATCGTCCCAGTATAAAGGTAGTTCACTGATTGATTGGATTCATGAAAATAGTAATACAGTAATGCAGTAATTTATCACAAGTGTCAGGAATGGAGCCCATTCTAACTTGTTGGTTTTCCTATCTAAGTGGTGTAGCAACTAACAGGACATTCTATTTGTTGCCCATTGTCGGAAGCCAATTTAGTAGTATTGCTTATGAGGCTACTGTCATCCTCACTCAAGTTCTATGATTGAACTGAGTAATTTGTCAAAGATTATACCTCGTCGTGATCTTCCTTTATCGTCTGTAACACATTTCGTAACCAAACTAGTGGTTTACATGTGACAACGGTTTCAACAGCAGCTAGGTTAATGTTTCCTGTTGTTAACTTCCTCATTTCCTTATGGCTATCCGGCTAGCGCCAATAAAAGTACTAGTTATAGACATATTCAGTTATTTATGGCCCACTGATGTAACTCACATTTAGCCAAAAGATGATGCTAACAATCCAAATATACCAGCTACCCTCATATGTAATTACTGACTTGATTTGAGATGGAATTAGATACAAAAAACGAGAATGAGTTTTATAAACTCGTTGCGCTTGACCGATAATAAGAAATTGGAGGCGAAGAATATAAACAACCCAACTCGGTTTGATAAGGCGTGGCTCAATCTTTATAGTCAGGCAAATATAAGCTAAAGACGTGTGAGGAATAAGGTGAGCGCTACATCTTACTCAAAAAGAACGAATAATTACGACTGTCTGCTCGCTAGAACAACCCATGTGTTGTGTTATGTTTTAAATTTTGACCCTCTGTGTCCTGACACCAGAAGCCGTTAGTCGTTACGGTTTATTAACTATGATGCAGATGGTCTAGACTGTGTTCGAACGGCAGGAAATACAAAAGTTACAGATGTACTTTTTAGTCAGCAATCAATAAACAAACGTTGGCTAAAGACTGCCAGCTGACTTGAATGTGCCACTAAAAGACTATTAAAAAGAGGAAGAAATCATGAACATTCATGAAATACCGTCAGAGAGATTAACTGATTTAAACAATCCTGTTTTATATGCATATAAAATGAAAGCTGTCCATATATGATTTTCGGACTAACTAGGTTTTATTACATTAACGCACGTTACGAATGAGGAGTATTCTCGGTAGGATTAAATTTGTCCTACGGATATTTTGATGGAGCTGTAAACGCGATACTGGAGAGTAAGTGTCTGTGTGAAAGCTGTAGTCTGAACAAAGACAACTTGGCTTTAAACTTTGTTTGTCTCTAAACATCAAAATATTTTGATTTATACAATAATTAAAGAAATAATAGTCATTTGGTAGAACTCACGAACATACCGACCAGTATTGTGTGTTTTATCGGAATGAATAAAGGTTATGAGTCACACTAATACAATAGGATAATGATGTTCTACATTCGGCAAGTCGCATGTAATAAGGTTAGTCTACTGACACATTTGACCAGATTGACTTGGACGGTGCTTAAGCAAAACTAACATTCGCCTGACCTAATGTACATTTCTAAAATATCTGTTTCGTCTTTAATCAACACTAGTACCATTTTTGACCCAAGAGATCATAACCAAACACGTAGGACATGTAACATGAATGCTGAGAATTAGTCGAGCAATATCAACTTTTTCCTGATGTGTCTGCAAAAAAGTTCTGGCAAATGAAGAAGTCAGTCTCGACTACATGTTATCAGATAATCCATTTTCATCTAAACACTAATCGACATTTTAAGATAAAGATTAATTTTTCGACTTTTAAGGCAACATAATGTTTTGGTGCGGTCCTTTGTGATTATGAACAAGAATCTTTTCTCCTTCTAATTTGTACAAAAGACATCCACCACCAAATGTCATCTGATTAATTGCTTTTCGCTGATGACGTGAAACTTTGTGGGAGACGTTTTACGACCGAAAATTTAAATTTAAATTTCAAGATCATCAGAATTGACTTCAAAGTTGGGTGAAAAACATCGGACTTACCTTCAACACTTCAAGCAGTCCATCTGAGTCATAATTTAGGTTACGCGTGCAAATTAAGTAATTACTCTCTAGAATTGTACCAAGTTAAACTGGATCAAGAATTCTTGATATCCAACAATCAGGTCTGTACCAACTAAAGCATAGGTATCTGAGAGGTGAGCTTTCAATAACTAAGAACACCCTGAGCACTTTTTGGCAGTTTATTAAACAGCTACTAAGCTGAGTGTCACATGAAGTGGTATAGATGACTTCCTAGTTGAATTCCAGGATGAATCTCAGGACAATATTTGTTAATAATATACTAATATTTCTTTCTTTGTTGTTAAATATACATATTTTCTATGTATGAAGATATCGGCGATACACTGCTTGATACGGAGACTGTTTGAGTAAAATTGTTTTCCATTTCGTGCAGAATTATATGAACCTATGAACTCTGCGTTTGGTTACTTCAATAAATATTCTTTAAATCTCGCGGTATTTCAAGTGGTGTTTTTGGTGAGTTCGTTGATTTGAGATGTGCTCTATATGCCCATGAAGTCTATTAGAACTGTCATTTGGTGTACACTGATCATTAAATTTATTATTAGCTTGATAATTTCTAAAATATTATCCGCGTTTTATTTGTATTTGGCACCATGTTTTCGAACTTTTTCTTTGAAGTTATTTCATTCGATTTTTTGATATATAGGCTAATAAATATCTTCCGTCAATCAGTTTGTTCAAACTATATCTAGCACAACCGAATATGTATCTTTGCTTTTGTTAGTTCGTGATTTTTTCATTGACACACTTATCATAATTCTTGATCGCCACATTTGTGATACTCGACTTTGCGACGTTAGGAGATTACGTTGTTTTCATTACCTTTATGTTTAACTTACATTAGACTGATATGTGCTGTTATTTGATTTGCCACGACAAAGTCGTTGAAGTCTTCTCGCTTTTAAGAATTTTGCCCTCTCTGTTTTTTGCTCAAAATATCTTATTAATTTGTTATGTTGAGAACCGTGAGACTTTAATAAAAATATGCTAGAGTTCCATTCATCGGCTATAGGGGAAATGACACTCAGTTCGTGAAAAGTTGTAAATGGCATCTCACATTACACATCGTTGATCTTTAATACCGAATCATGGACTTAAGTCCGAAGTTTACATTCTTATAACTTACATCTTGGGCATATTAACTATTCTTATTTGTTCCTAATCTTTCAGTGTTCCTATTTTTGGTTCGCTGGTTAGGTCTGAACTCGTACTACTAGATTTCCATTTAAAAGTAAGATGCGTATTTGGTGCTCACAGTTTAATTTCAAGTTATTGCAGACGTTATATAAGACCAATTAAATAATTTAGCAAATTATTTTGGCTTAAGTCTTTTAAGAGTTTTACTTATAAGACACTAGAAAAATTTGGTGAAAAAACGCCAAATGTTTTTCAAATTGATCATATTTTCGTTTTATTATATACCGTGATTAAGTGCAAATGTCTTACAATGCGTTAAGTGATCGTAATGTTCACATATATGCTTTTTATTTGAAGTAGGTGGGTATTAAAATTGTTGCAGCCAAATGTTCGTCCGTAAATATTTTTTCGCGCGTTTGTAGTTCGGAATTTAGTTATGGATTTGTTTTTTGTTGTGCAGTTTCCATAGTTAGTTCATTCATATATTTCGCGTCTGAGATGTTTCAATTAATAATACATCTAAAACCCTGGACTATTGGGTTGGAATTCGTAGCTTCTTTTCATTAAAGGGTAGATTCAAATTATGTAGGCATAAAGGGTGATCATTTTGTTTAGATCTTCATGACTTGGTGAAATTCTTGAGTGCTTCACAGAAGACCAACCGTCAGTTACTAGTTTAACAGTGTAACTGACGTGTCTTACTATAGGGATATGCGATCGGTTTTGGGACAAGAGCTTGTACTCTCCAAATTGAAGTGGGTTAAAAGCTGAGCACTCTAAACACTAATTAACAAACCCACTAAAACTGTAGGGCACACAGAATTTCAGTAAGCTGCATCGCATAAGTGGCTTCCATCATTTATATGCATTGATGTACTCTCAAAAGGACTTGGAAATCGCTACATTGGAATCGCTGTAGGTAAATATTTGGAGATTGTAATAAGTAGTTTCAGATGAAGGCTATGCGAAAGTGTTGGCATAGTCCTACTTTTTTCGGCATACTTCCTTTCTTGATAGACCAATAAATAGTTTTCTTACATATAACCATTGTTTTTTTGAGTTTTCGTAATCTCATTCACTCATTATCTTTAAGCTTTTTAGATGTCAATTAGTGATGAAGATGCTGATAATCCTCTACTGGAAAGAAAATATTCCATAACTCGTGAAATTTATACTATGGACAAATTTCTACAACACTATCCTAAATCGTCAGAAGTACAAAAATCATTTTCGCCATATAAGATTTTGAAAAAATGCACTTGTTCGAAACTCGCCAGCCTCCTATCCTTTGTTTTCCCATTTTATTCTGTTTTGGCTCCTTTTTACAACCTACAATCATTTTTATCAGATCTGGTTGCTGGCTTAACACTTTCAATAGTCCATATACCCCAAGGTTTGGTATTTTGGTTTGAGTCTAACTTTTTAAATCACAGGAATGGCATATGGTGTTTTGGCCGGAGTAAAACCAATCAATGGATTGTACACCTCATTTTTTCCTGCTCTGATTTACTTCTTTTTTGGTACTTCACGCCATGTCTCTATAGGTAGGCTTTTTTAGCATTTTAATAAAGTCATTTACCAAGCATAGGTTGATGTTAGGTAGTTGGAGGTATTTTTCAGGAAACTGTTATTCGACATTGTTTGAGAAGGCTTACTTGTAGTCTAGATGAGATTAATGCTTCCTTCGGAATTTAATTTCACGCTACCTAGATTCATATTCTGTGATGTCATCATTGAATTATTGGGACTATAAATGACCTTTTAGATAGATAAATCAGTATAAACATTTTTATATACTCAGCTCTGAGCCATGCTTCATATGTAGTGACGCAAACACGTAACTTATCAGTTAACGGCTGGATTCTTGATAATTCAATACTTTTTAATCATTATCCTTAGTAGTTATTGAAAGTAATATTTTTTGATTGTTTCGCTCTATACATTGACAGACAACAACTCATTGTCGCCAACACTCTAACCGTTTAAACTAAAAGCTTTGTATATGTTCACATCTAAAGTGTAAAACAAGTAAGTAGAATGAGGAGGTATAACACTTCAATAATACACCATAGGATTTTACAGTAATGATTGATTAAATAACATACAAGCAATATTATTAAAGCTGTGAAAATAAGCTTTTTAAATGGAATTCATCATAAGTTCATGAGACTGAGTTTTCAAACAACAAATTGGTGTAACTTCGTTTAGACTGTTTGTAAAGAAAAAGTCGACTGACTTATGCATATAACCCCTCATGGAGGGGCATAGGCTGCCCACCAGGATTCTCCATCCAACTCTGTCCTGGACAATCCTTTCCAGTTGCTATTCATTCTTCTGACGTCTGCTTCCTATTCCCGACACAGTATGTTCTTTGGCCTTTCAATTTTCCGTTTCCCTTCAGGATTCCAAGTCAGTGCTTGCCTCGTGATGCAATCTGATCATTTTCGTAATCTATGTCCTACTCATGTCTAGCACATTTTCTTCATTTCCTCTTCGTCTGGTAGTTGGTTTGTTCTCTCGCAAAGTAGGTTTTTGCTGATGGTATCCCGCCAACGAATATTGAATGTCTTGCGTAGAGAGCTGTTTATAAATACCAATACATTTTAGATCATGGTTACAGCAGTTGTCCAAGTTTCAGCTCCTCACAGTAGAACTGTCTTGACGTTCGTTTTGATGATTCTGATTTCGATGTTGGCTGACAGTTGTTTTGAGTCCCATATGTTCTTCAATTGTAGGAATGCTGTCTTTGTTTTACCAATCCTTACCTTTACATCTGCATCCAGGTACGTAAAAGTATCCACCTGTCCTAGAGTTTCTCGATAAAGTGTGACTGGGTTGGCGTTCTCCGTGTCGTATTTGATTATCTTACTTTTTCCTTTGCCTATATTGAGGCCTACTGATGCAGACGTTGCTGCCATACTGGCTGTCTTCACCTGCATTTGTTTCTGTGTATAGCTAGGTCATCTGGAAAGTCCAAATCGTCTAGCTGTACCCAATCTGTTCATTGTATTCCATGCTCCTCCTGAGTTTTGGAGATCTACATAAACCAGTCGATCACCAGTAGGAAGATAAAGGGTGAGAGTAATCAGCCTTGTCAAACACCGGTCTCCACTTGAAATCCATCTGTGAGCTGTCCTCCATGCTCAACTTTTCAATATAGTCTGTCGTATAAATCCCAGATGATTTCGATAATCTTCTCAGATACACCATATTGTCTACTAAGGTTCTCCCATACACACTGTCAAACGCTTTCTCATTATCACAATTTGGTTTGAATACAACCGATCTATACGGGATCCAACCTGTTGATCTCAAAGTTGGGCCTCTACTAAATCTTTCATCCAGTTCAGTGACAACCTGTTGTACTAATAGTGAAGTGGTGCTTCTCTAGTTCTCATACGTGCTCAGATGATCCCCTTTCTTTGATGATGATGATGATCTTGATAAGGTATCCTTATTTCCAGTTTGTTGGCACTCGTTATTCCTCCCAAATCTCCCTAAATAGAACGTGGATTATCTATGAAGTTACGTCTATGCCTGACTTTAGTGCTACGACTGGTATATTTTCAGGTCTTGCTGATTTCTTCGATCATTGGTGGTGTGTTATCTATAAGAAGGTCTATAGGTGCCGCTTCGATATCCGGTGGATTCAACGAGGCTGGTCTATTTAAGAGCTCCACGAAGTGTTACACCCAGGTGTTCCTCTGTCTTTGAATTTCAGTGATTGGGTTGTCTTCTTTGTTGTTGACTAGTCTCTCTGGTTTACTATATTTCCCTTCCAATTTCTTAATTGTGTCATATAATTGTTTCATATTTCCTTCTCTTGAAGCTTTTTCCACTGTCTTTGCTAGCTCTTCCACTTATTTCTGCTTGTTGGCTCTAATGTTCTTCACTCGTTCGTTTGTTTCTGTGTATTCAGCTTGTACCTTGACTTTCATTGTTCTTGTTCAGTTTTTGTTTATTGCTGTCTTCTTGTTGTTCTTTCTTTGAATTCGGCCCATGATTTCGATAGAGATCTTTTCCTCATGATGACGCTTCTTGCGGTCCAGGACCTCCTAACACGTTGAAGTTAGTGCTTCTTTGATATGTGTCCAGTTGTTCTCCATAGTAGATTCCTGTCATTTGAGTAGATCTTGTAAAGCTTGGAACATGTTGCTGTGTGGTACTTTGAATTCTCTCAGTTTGTCAGTATCTCGAAGGCTGTTTTAAACTTTTGTATTGCTGTTTCTCCAGTTGTCCAGTGCTCTTTAAGCTTCAATTTCCATCGTGTCAAGCACTAGGTGATAATCCGAAACTATGTCAGCTTTTCTACTTGTTCTCACATCCTCCATGGATCTGACTCTGTGATCCGAATATGATCGATCTTGTTCTGTGTAATGTGATTCGGTGAGACCCATGTACGTATGTTTATACGTTTGTGGGGGAATATAATGCTATTTACAATTATTTTGTTGAATATACATAGGTTTGTAAATCTCTTGCCATTCTTGTTCTTTTCTGCCAGTCCATGTCGTCCCATGATATCTTCATACCCTGTGTTGTCCATTCCGACTTTGGCGTTTAGGTCCTCCATCATGGTTGTCAGGTCGTTTCCTGAGCACTTCTGTACGATCGACTGTAGCTTCTCATAAAACTGATCTTTATTGTCCTCATCACTATCATTGGTAGGGGCATAGCATTGGATAAAATTCATTGTGGTCCTCTACTTTGTTTTGGAGGATACATTCACGATTTTGGATACATGAGACTTTCATCTTATGGATGCTTTTCTTGATTCTTTGTACATCATCACTGCAACTCAGTGTGTGCAAAGCATTTTATTCTTGATGACTTGAGTACAACAGCCTCTCTTCCGAATCTAATGTTTTCTGTCCAGCTTGAGTCTAATTGGTTTCACTTATGCCGAAAGCCTCCATGTTGTATCTGCTCATTTCCACAGCTATTTGACTGATCCTCCAGATCCCCCATATTGTATGGACTTTCCGTGTACCTATATTAACTGTTGGTCTGATTGCCAGAAGGGGCTTTGACCTTGTGACTTCCATGAACTTTGTCTGATACTCAACATTTCGTGATAATTACTCAGTATTGCTTTCTTTTCCATGGTTCACTTATACCGATTGTAACATATTCTTGCTGAACAACAGGTCAATGATAAAGGGTTTGTAATTCAACCTATAGACCTGAAATGTGATGCTCTTCTTAAATTTTGATTTTAACAGCTGAGTATTTGCATTAGTCCTCATATATAAGTGATGTTTTTTAAAGTCGAGTACGAATTCATACCTGGACAATAAATATATTATACCCTTTACTTCTTTTCAAAACGGTTAGTATTGGGACTTTTGAACATTACCCTTTTTATTTAATTGAGTCGCGTCAATATAAAATGGATGATATATCTAAGAATACTAATTCAATTACTACTTACCATTTTGTGTATTATATTATATTCAATACTCAAAGTTCAGTGGGATGGTTATAACCGATCAAAGGTATACATCACTCATGTTCTATAGATGTCATTAAGACTTAAATATAGAAAATTTGATAGAAAATAAATTTCGTCTATCATAAAGGTTTTAATACTACTTTTGAATGTATAATCCTACATAAAAGGATCAATTAAATAACTTTAATATCATAGTTATGTTATCATGTTTGTTTTTTAAATTATAATAGAGTTTATGTCATTTGGTTATTTATGTTAGACTTTTCATCGATTGATTTTGGAACTTTATAAAATTATTTGTAACCAAGTTGTTAATTCATAATCACTCATTAATGAATATGATTTGTTTATCCGGTAAAAATTAATTAACCCGTCTTTAAGCGACAACTTTTTTTTATGATAGTTAGATATACTACTGAGCTATTTGAACTCGAATATTTCAGCCAGCCGTTGAACTCACCATCTGGTGATTAAAATTGTTTATTTATTTATTTAAACACATAAACATTGGTACAAGGAGGTCAGTCAGTCAGTCAGCTACAACGTAGGACCAGGCACATATGTGCATCGGTCCAGGTTGCCATACCGCATCAGCACAACGAGATGAACACCGAATTCATAGCAGTGGTTAGGTCAAAGGTAGTAATATATAAGAGAAGGATTGCATATAGAGATATAGTACAAGAAGAAAGAATTGGTTCGTAGAAAGAAAGATATGAAGTGATTTTAATCTCTTAGTTTAAGGGAAGACAGAGAGTGTATACACCGACGCCATTGTGATCGATTCTGAGCCATGTCACCAAGAGTCTCCAACCATTGGTTACGAAAGTCACGCGGACCCCAACCAAGTAGTCTGCATCTACCAACATGGCTCAGACTAGAAGTTAGTGTCTTCAAGCACTGATGCCACATTTTGGTTTGGCCGCCCCTAACTTTCTTCCAACCATCTCTAATACCGGATAGCATTGCACGTCGTGGTAATCGGTGTTCAAGCATACGTAACACGTGGCCCAACCATCTCAGTCGATGAAGATTCATAACCTCATCAACTGATTTACCATCATTCCCTAATACAAGGAGGCACCAAATAGATATGCGCCACATAAATCGTTCGATTTGTGTGTGGGCTGGAATACTGCCCAGGTGACCAAACTGAAACAGGGATTAAAACTGTTAACAGGATGGAATCGTGATTCATTCATATTGTAGTTGAAAGCTAATGATTGGTTTATTATTAAACTAATCAGCGCTACCAAATGATCTGGAAAAATCACTGGAGTATTCCTATGTAAATTTTATAAATACATGAACGTCCTTACTACATCAACTTATATTATTTTGAATTCTGAAATATATTTTTGTTTGTTTCCAAATCGTGCTTTAATCTGGAACTAGTTAAGTAAAATAGGTATGTCTAAGGAATACTAGATCTTAGAAGACACGATAAGAAGTTATTCACTCTGATCATTTTTTTTCACTGCTTCATACTCCGAATGGTTGTTTTTTTTACAAACATGTCTTTGTTGTACATCCTTTTTGTACTCCTAGCCATTGCATAATTATTACATGCATAATCTGATAATTGAATTCATGAGTCAGTTGAAGCTAGACTACCATGGAAAACCTGGAAGTACTGGACGGTCGTTTCATCCTGGTAAAAGACTCCTCGGCAGTGCGCGAGATTCGAACCCAAAACCTATCGGTGTCGCGCACGAATGCTTAACCTCTAGACCACTGAGCTGGCTGGCATCGAATGGTGTTCATGTTTAACTTCAACCAATCTGATTACAAGATATTTTATTTTTTTGACGATTTATAAGATCATAGAATATAAATAAATTTTCTTTTCAATATCACCTATTTACCATATAAAATGCATTGAAATTCTATACTTTTATAGGTACATTTTCTGTTGTTTCACTTTTAACGGCTGATCCTGTTGATAGATTAACATCATTATTCGATGTAAACAATCATTCTTTAGAAAAATATGATATTTTTAATGAAAAACAAATAGATGATTTTCGTTTAACTGTTGTTATAACAGTATGTATTTTGACTGGATTATTTCAAGTGAGTTTAAGTAATTTATATTTATAATCTTATGGTAATTATCACGTATATATTTTATAGTGAACATTGAAAAATCTATTCCTATGAATTTCAAATACTTAATCACCAATGGAATCCCATTTTTCTTTCTATTTAACTAATTCCCTTTTGAGATTCTAGATTTGTGTGAATTAGGGAACTATTACAAACCAATGGCAAGTGGATGGGAATTCATCAATTAGCGCCCACGAACGTTCTTGCTTAGAACCAAAATTAGTGACTTTAGTTTTCGTAGCAAGCGCCATTTACATTACTACCTTCATTCAATCCGTGGTATAGAATGATGTACGTATAGTAAGTTCAATGATAGCTGTGTTGCTCCTGATATAGTTGCTTATTTGGTTTATTGTAGAGATAAGATTGCCCCTAAATGCTTTGGTAAGGCAGAGAGTACGGCGAGTCCGCTCTCCCTCTCAGAATGCTCTCACATAGCCACGCGTATATAGCCTCTGCCAGGGAAGTCCTACTCACTGCCTTCTCGTGGTGGGTGTGTTGTTTACGACATTGAGAGGACGAAAAGCGAATTTCCGACGCTTTAACCGAGTTGGTGGATATGGAGTATCCACCTAGGGGAGTAGGAAAACTCTGATTCCAAACCAACGCTGCACATGGGCTCCAGTATCCTGCGGGAACAAAAGGCGTATGAACCAATCGTTGGTTACCGGCTACCACGGAACTGCATCTCTTTACGTTGCTCCACTGCCTGTGGATCAGACATTTAGGTCGAAGGCTCCGGTTGTGGCCCCCTAAGAAAACCACCTGCTTCAGTTTGGGCACTCGGGCAGTATCCCGGCCCTAACACAAAACAAATGAAATTTGTGTGGCGCATATGTATTTGGTGCCTCCTTGTACCAATATCTATGTGTTCAGATAAATAAATATAAACAATCGAGATAAGGTTAGCGCACACTATTGTAGTTTCCCAATCTAGAATGAAATGTCTGTGCACTACTACTCCCTAATTCTCAATGATCAATCTGTGATGAAAACTGTCTCAAAATTCCTACTAATTTCCAATTGATTCTGAAATAAATAATAAAATTCTCAACTTCCTTCATTTTTTCCTTATTAATCAATGATTGGTATTGTTCAATCAGATTTGGTGTATATATTGAAGAACAGTAGTGGAGTAAATGCGTAATACTTCACTATATCCTATATATTAAAGTTTCCAGTAAGAGCAAAATGTTGTGTTTACGGACTTAGTCTTCCACAACGCTAAAAATTACCTCCAACTAAATGTGCTGAAAGGAATTTGGATTTACTTTAAGTTATGTACTATAGGGTGAGACATGGAGGACGCTGAATAATTGCATTGTTTTTGTTTGTAATGTTAAGAGATAAGTAACATAACGAATTGAAATTCTTTTCATTTTAAATACAGAATATACAAAACCTTTACTTCAAAAACCCCTGTTATAATACCACTGAATTTATGGAATTCAGGGATTAACTAAAACGGTTAATTCTACTGCAAACTGGCATTAAGTGGAAAACTACTAAAAACCGAAGAGCATGATACAGAGATCAGCAATGTGAAGTTAGTATGGGTTCAGACTTTACGACAAATAAGTCTAGTGTCGAGAATAAAACCATTAAGCGTCTTCTGAGTTGGTATCCTATTTCCAAATACGATTTCTATTTGACTTGATTTGTATCCGGTGATGTCTGGAAGATAACTTCATACTAAAACAGACCAACCTCACAAATCATGGGTTCCTATCAGAACTTTGATAAATCCATATCAAATCTGATAGTCATTAGTGAGAACACGAGTATTATTTGCTTAAGTAGTTCTGTGAATAGTATGAAATTATTTTAAAAAACACACCAATAAGTTCCCGTTCAGTTAGAGATTATCTTACCACTTATTCAAGTTGGTTGTTTAGTGAAATCAACACACGTTTCTTTGTTACATTTGAACAACACAGAAACGTGTTATCTATACAAACGTTAGCGAATCGCTTTGTGAATTGTATGGTTTTCATGCTTGAAACTAACGTGATTAGTTAGATAAACGCCGATTACTCGGTCAGTTATAAGGAGTTTAGAATCTGGCCCAGGTTCTCACGCTACACAGGTTCGGACAACCAATTATGCAGAACTCTTCAATCAATTTATCTTCTCCTTTCTCCCGTAAATCTCCATCGTTTCACCAAATTTCATCTTGATTCTTCAAATAAAATAATCGGTGATCTTCAATTGCTAGTTGATGCAAGAAACTAGTTGAATAACTCAACGTTGTATGTTGTATACAATTGGTCAGTTGAAGACAGCTAATCTAACCTGCACATCATTATCTAAAGGTGTGATGATTGTGAAAATGATTAGAGAATATTCAAACGATTTAGGTCAACCTATATGTTCAACTTATCTAAAACAAAACTGAAGAAAAGTTAGTCTAAAACTTTATCTCTTTGTTTCCATTTTCTCATTCAACATAAATCTACCAACAGAATTGATACAGAAGTTCAAATATACAAACATATACCACCAGGCATCTAACTCAAAGTCATTCAATGAAAACAAACGTGGTTAGTTCAAATTAAATCTAGTTGACATTGCTAATCATTTCCACACTACACCATCCCTTCAGTCCAAAATCATGACTAGAGCCCATTTTAACTCCTTGAAAAACTTCCAAAATTCTGACAACTTAGTACTAATCAAACCAGATAAATGCTATGAAGTTGTGTTGATGATGAGTACATATAAATATATGTGTAAAATCACTATAATTCTAAAAGATCAAAATAAATTCAAAGCCGAATATTCAAACGAATATAAAGCTCCAGTAACGTAAAATAAAGTTACTAAATAACTTAGAGAGGTCTTAGAACAGAAGATAATTGTTTGTGCTAATTACCACGTATTGGCTAGACGATAATTTATGAACGAACCAACCAGATTTGAGATACCAGGCCTTGAATTTTGGTGTGAAATTAATTCGCTCAGTTGGTTAAATATCATCTTGGCATTATAACTGATGTCAGTTTGTGATGAAAACATTAAATCTAATTCTTAATCCTAACGTCTAACTGTAAATTCTAATTCCTCACACTAATCTATAATCCTCATTTAACCCTAGTAAATAGGTGGACATTCCAAAGTTATTTTTGGCGTTGCACAAAGATCGTTCATAATTTGTATTCTCACCTCAATCAGTTACTAAAACTATGAACAAAACACATTCATTTCTAGCTTAAACAGATGGAAAGCCCAGTCCTTGACGATATCTTCGTCAAAAATTTTGAAAGGACAAAATTACTGTCTTCTATCAATGAGACTACATTTTGTGTGTTGTAACGAAATAAATGAGGCACTCGAAAATTTTATAAAGTTCATCGTGATATCGAATACACAATGGAAGGTGAATGAAATAATTCTTTCCATTTCTTGAAGAAATGATAAAACCTGACAAACGTAGTATACATCAGAAATAAACCTGGGGTCAGCAATATTTAAAAGTTTGATCTATATACTTTAAATATGGGCTGATGGAAATGCTCTTCCACGGAGCCAGGAAAAGAAGCTCGAGGGGAAGTTTTTTCAGTAGTAGATAGTTGTCCTCGAGAAAATGGCTGCCCTTAAATGTTTACACTGAAATACATTATTGAATACCGTAGTAAGATGAAAGTTTACAAACTTGAAACGAAACATAATTATCCGATTAGGTTTCGAACGTGATTGAAGTCACCAAAAGAATCAATCAAGGACTAATGGCGGATTTGTAAAGAGTACTTTCCCACTGAACACAACGCAATGCTCAGTAACGCGAACAAAGATAAATACGCGTCACATTCCACCTACAACTGCATGTATCAGTTTATATGTGCATATACAAAAGCAAAAAATCAGGATTTTATACATTTTGCTGAACATATTCCTTAAAATGTACACCTCTAAGGATAAAACAAACTTCGTACTTCGGTAACATGCCTACTGCTAGACATGTGTCAAACAATGGATAAAATGAATGCATTCAAATTTATCAACAGACAAATTAACTCTGCCTTATTACGCTTTATGGAAGCTGTAGCATGATGTATGCTACTTGTACGGACAAATAAGTAGTATGTATCAGTAATTGAAAGTAGAGTTCTTACAAACAGAAGAGGAAAATAAAGAGAAAAGGAAGGAAAACACAATGCAGTCGAAATAAAAATAAGAATGAAAGAGTTTGTATGGGGGAACTCAATGAAGATGTGCAAATAGTGTATTTAATGTCTTATGTTCATGTTTTACAAATGCACTGTGTGATATTACATAATAATAAATTGGCTAACGCTACCCAAGACTTCTTTCATTACAATGGCAATTAGATTTAAACTTTACCATTATATGTTTTTAACAAATCAGAGGTTAACCATCAGGTAACTTGTTGGTGATAATAGAGGTACAAACTAGGAATTTCGACTTGGATATTCACGTTTACTAATGAACTAGACTATTGTTTTTTTCCTGAAGACTTTTGGTGTGATTGAATCTATGTCAGTGTTTCTATTTTCACTCAATTGATCTGAATACCAGTGAATTTCACTAGACTATATAGACAGAAGTGTATGTCAGTCAGTCGTAACCAAGTTAGTATCGAGGAGAGATTTTTATTTGTTCTTTTTCACACCAAGTAGAGCGAACGAGATGCAACTAGCAAGATAAGTAGCGAGTGTGTCGAACTAATACTCATTCTATCAGTGATGATAAGATAGGCTTAATATTAAAGAATTTGGTTCAAAATGAAGGAGTGAACTAGCATAATAAAAGAAATAAAGTAATATTGCAACTTTATATTTCTGGTAGGATGAATAATTAATCCATATACGACACTGCGACTGATTTCTAGCTATTTCATCCATCTTCAATCATTATCACATAGATTATAAAAGCATGTGGTGTACACCTAGTGACATCACTCGGATAAACAGTTAGTGACTTTTGATTCATATGTATATTGTTTGTTTCATCTTTCCATTAATGTTTGAGATTGCGAATGATCAGTCTCATTTTGGTATATATTCATCCTTTATGGATTGTCCCGATATTGTCATTAAGTCACAATCACTTTGAACATAGATGAATGGTGGCTAGCAGTGGAATTCAGGACGCGCGTTTCCTTCCGTCTGGGACTCGTCAGCCAGATGTATATGCATATGAATTAAAATCCACCTCAGTGCACAAACTAGTGGCTATCTGAACTTAGTAGCTAAGTAGATAACGCGATAGTCCTTAAAGTGATCGGTACTAGGTTCGAGTTTCAGAGTGGATATCAACTCTGCAATGCTGAGTGCATCGGGCTGATGAGTCCTGAGTAGGATGAAACTCTCATCCTAGATTCCACTGCTAACCACTGTCCATCTCTGCTTAAGTTAATGACTTCATAAACTATTGCCATACAAAATGATGTAGTTATTAAATTATTGTAGTTTTTCTTATTTTAAAGTTATCAAGTCTAAAATTACTCATTCATCTTTAATATGTACTCGTTACTGAATTTTTATCCTCTTTTTATTGTTTCTCTTCAATATCTTCTTATTTCTGATAACTGGTTTCAAGGTCGCTTTGGGTATTCTTCGTCTTGGTGTATTAGTAGTTTATATATCGGAACCATTATTAAGTGGCTTCACTTGTGCATCTGCTGTTCATGTGTTCACTAGTCAATTAAATGGATTATTTGGTATACGATTAAATCGTGCTACAGGACCTTTCCGTGTTTTTTATGTAAGTCTCAAAATATATGACCATTTTCATTTGACATATCTTGGTCTTTGAAATAACATATTGTGACTTATTACTTAAAAGTACATTTCAATGATCAGTGTTTTAGTTAAATGGTTTTCTGAAGTTCTGCATCATGATTATTGACTTTTATTAGGTAATTATTAAAATTTGTTTCGTTTTAGTATGGAACTCTCCAAATGACTGTAATCGAATTCAAAGACCTTTGATGCTAACTGCCTCTGCTTGACATTTAAACAATTAAGTTGGTATCCAACAGTTTACATTCTTAATTCACAGTATTACGCAATTGTTATTAGACGGCTGGCTCCCTCCCAACGTAATTGAGCTCCACTGCTTCTCACTATGATTCAAGAGGTTACCTCTCAAAATTAGTGACTGGCAAAAACATAGATTTACGGAAACATGAATTATTCCTTCAGTATTTTAGACTAAGACAAACTAGTAATAAAATAGTGTGTAACATATAAAACGACTTCCGCTAAGCAAATGAAAATTACTTTAGGTGATTTTTTGAGATTGTAGTATTTTCGCAGTTAAAATCACTGGTCGACCTAAGCTAAATCACCATTGAAAACCTGGAAGCAATGAACGGACGCTTCGTCCTCGTTTGGGACTCCTCGGCAGTGCCCGTTTGCGCGTTGCAGTCGAAATTAATACCTTCCTTTTACTATAAGCTTTTATTTGATTTATTGATCATTATCATATGACTTACTATTCTTAAGATATTCCCAATTTATTAGTTACAGTCTCATACACTCACAACCACTTTTGGCTCGATTTTGTATAATTGTTATTTTATATTTATGGTGTGATGCGGTCTTTTTCACCTGTATGGAAACTGCGTATGTCTGACATACATGATTTATACAGTGAAAGCTGAGATTGTGTTCTGGACTCAAACGGGTAGGGCTAGGAGAGAAGAACTAACAAAGACTCAGAACTGACTCTAGGCTGTTCGTACTGGTTTATGCATATGCATATGGTGCATCTACGGTTTTTAAACCGGCAAATTTTTGATGTGTCACGCGCCACAATACCAACATTTAGTTGAAGGTTTGAAAGTTTTCGAGTGATATCCATCCAGCCACTATCCATCTTTACTTATAAAAGCTTGTGAATTAAGGCAATATCGAGGCATACACAGAGTATGCACATATGCCAATAACAGGCTGATAAATTGCAGTCTTAAACCTCCATGGTAAGATACAAGCAAAACAATACCAAGTGAATTTAAATTAACCCCACTGCACAAGCAAGTGGCTATCAGGACTCAGTAGTTGAGTGGATAACACGACGGCGTTTGAAGAGAATGGTACTGGGTTCAAGTCCCAAAGTGAACATGAACTCTGAGATGCAGGTACACCCAACTGAGGAGTCCCAAATAGGACGAAACGCGCGTCCTGGATTCCACTGCTAGCTACTATCCATCTTTGCTCGTAAAATACAATTATGTATTTGTTTGATTATTAAATTTGACATGCACATCGATGATTCAGAAACCGTTTTTCAACCTTGAACGTGCACTTTTATTTATTTGTTTATTCCTTCATATATAACATATTAACACTGAATGTCAGTGATTAATTCTCGCACATACATACATACCTACACAATCATACACATACAATTTATTATTCAGTTAATTATTTCCATGTATCAGTTTAGGGGTTGTGGAGATTGTTAAGTTTTTGATTGAGATCATGAACCGATTGATGTTAGACCACCATTGAAAACCTGGAAGCACTGGACAGATTGGTGGATTGGCTAAGGTTAAACATTAACACCATTGAATGTCGGCTCAGTGGTCCAGTAGGTTAAGCGTTCGCGCGCGAGACTGAAGGCCATGGGTTTGAATTCCTCGAGCGGGATCGTGGATGCGCACTGCTGAGGAGTCCTGTAATGGGACGAAACGGCCGTCCAGTGCTTCCATGTTTTCAATGGTGGTCTATCATCAATCGGTTCATGATTTCAGTCAAAAACTTAACAATCTTCACAACCCGTAAACTGATATTTCCATCTTGTTGAATTTTTCACATGATTTGTAGTTAACTGTCTCCTTTTATCCTATTTTACGAAAATCAACATTCAAATAGGATTGGATAAATATAGTATAGATTTGATTGGTTAATAGCTATATATTTCTTTGATGATTTTAATTTTGATTATTACCCTGAAGAAGTTCAGACAAGTTAACTAAACGAAACGTTGGAATTAGTTAAATTTCAATCACTGAGAATATTTGAAATATAATTTTCACATATAATGACTTCTTTATGCTCGGCGGTCGATTTCTGTCAAACTATTCGTTCTTATCTTGACGAATATTCATGTCAGTTTATAGATAGCTCCTGGAACGTACCCATATATTTATGTTCTTCAGATATAACAAATCATAACAATTATTCCATTTATTCTTATGAATAGTAACTTCAAATTAACTAAATGTTCATAAATCATTTCAATAGGATAAATAACGGTAGATTCATTCATTTGAGTGTTTTGAGCACTAGAATCGTTGGCTATTGTGACACTTGAGGGGGAAGCCGAAAAAAGAAGTTTAGAGTTTGAAGTCGATGTAGGAGGAATAATAGGAACTGAAGACGGAGGTTGATTATGAATACAGTGGTCTTGAGTGCTGTTAGAGGTATGAGGGCGGTTATCACTTCCCGGTTGCCCACACCGTGGAAGGGTTGTTCTGGAGGTACGTGAAAAGGAAATCGGATTAGAAGTGGTCTTAGTGACCTGAGAGCGTGACCACAGTGCCCAAGGGACAACTGCTTGAGGTCGGTCACACGACCTTTTTATGGGTGATTTTTGTGTTAGCTCCGTACTTGTTGAGACCTTACCGCCGGAGACGGATATCCGTCTCACCCCTCCTTGTGTGAAGGCAGCATCGCTGTCATGCTGGTTGTCTGAAGGAAACACCTTACTGCTGTCACACCTCTGTACAGTCAGCAGTACGACTTCGCCTTCGGACCTTCGGTTTGGTGCTTTTGGTCTTCAACCGACCTGTCTGTCTTGGTATGACCTTGAAGAACGATTGTCCCAGCCAGTATAGCTCGATTGATTCATCACAGTAAGCAAGCCCGACCGCCACGTCAAGGTAGCAACAACGGTCGGGAGGTAGCTTTATATCTTTTTTTCTACCAACTAATTCTTTCTTCCTGTACTATGTCATTATATGCAATCTTTCTTTTTATATATTACCACCATTGGACTCACTACTTCTATGAACTCAGTGTTCATCTTGTTGTGTTTATGAAGTATGGCAACTTGGACCGATGCATATATGTATCCGATCGTACACTATAGGTGACTGACTTAGTGACTAAAGTCAATGATGAATTCTTTTTGTGAAAATTTCTATGGAGAAATTCTTTTTTTTAACTTTTTGTTTATCATGTATTATTTTTGTTTATTTATTTAGATAATTAATAATTTTATTCATATTATCAAAGAAACTAATCTTGTTACATTATTAATATCAATGATATGTATCACAATTATATGGTGTTTTAAACATTTTATCAATCCAAAAGTTTCAGCTATAATACGCTTTACAATTCCAATTGAATTAATTGTGGTAAGTATGAGAAAGACAAAAAGTAAGTTTATTTTTTCATAGTTGAATTCATGAGTCAATTAAAGCTGGACCATCAGGGAAAACCTGGAAGCACTGAACGGCCGTTTCGTTTTAGTATGGGACTCCTCATCAGTGCGCACCCACGATTCCGCTCGCGAAATTCGAACCCACGGCCTTTAGTCTCGCGCGCGAACGCCTAACCATTAGACCACTGAGCCGGCCGGCATCCAACGGTGTTAATGTCTAACTTCAACCAATCCATGTTTAATTTTTTGTTGTTGTTAATTAGTCATAAGTAAATTTTAATCAATCGTTTATTATGTTGAACTACAATGAAAACTTGTTCTAATCTTAGTTTATCTGCATATTTCATGGACAGTCAACTTTGTCAACACAAATATTTATTCTTTCTGTTTTTACTTTTCTTTTCATTTAATGCATGCTGTGACATGTTTAACTGATATCATCCATAAAATTGTTCGTTTTCTCATCAAAAATTCACTGATCAGAGGCGATAATTAGTTATTTTAAACATACTTTTCTTTACATATCAAATGTTTTATAGGCAATACAGCAAGTACTTACTTTCAATATTGTTAATATGATTGGATGAACTATTCAGTATACAGTTAACCAGAGAATCATGTACTTATTCATATTCTATAATTTTGATATTTGGTTATATTTCCTTGAAAAAGCTTGGATTACATTAACTCAGCACCCAGCTGCTATGAAACTATTCGCTAAAATTTAGGTTTTTTGAGATGTTATCTCTTTCTGTATATCGTGGATTTGTACCACTTCAGCTAACCGTTGAAATATATCACTATGTACACTGGTCGATTACTACATATTAAATCCATCAATCTGAATTTCAACAATCGTTTAGTTCACCTATATTCTCAATAGGATTAGTGATCTATTTACCAATTGACACACTGACGAACGAATAGCACGCTCTTAGGTCCTCGCACTCCTCTTAACTCAGTAAGTAATCAGAAAACGCAGATTAGTTGGCTATCGTTCTCAATTTAATCATGACTGAAAACGCATACATAATAAACTTAAAATAACGGATCATACAACATACCCATTAAAAATTTATACTACAGTCACAGTTATACCATAAGTATTAGAAACAAACAGCACATGACTAATCAACAATAACTAAGGGACAATAAAACATATAGCTATAGATAGTAAATCCGATGAAAGCTTACAATAAAGGGGAATATATAAATTCAATAATACAGTTATCTACTATTTAAACAATAAAAAATGTGGATAATAATCTGAAAACGTTATGGAAGTTCCGAATTTCCCTATGTTTATTCCATTAGAGTTCAGATCAACACTAGACATTTCTTATCACTACTATTCTAATTAATTTGGAAACACTTCGTTTTCCACCAAATGCCCTGGAACGGCCATAGGTGAGGAGTGTTTATTTTTCCTCTACAAATGCTCTCATATGAGATGTGCATATAGCCGCTGCCAGGGATTTCGTATTTATTGCCTTCTCGCGGCTGGGGTGTTGTTTACGAAATTGAGAGAACAATAAGCGAATGTCCAGCGCTTAGACCGCGTTGGTGGATACAGAGGATCTACCTCGGGGAGTTGGAGAAATACGATTCCAAAGCAATGTTGCACATAGGCTCTAGGATCCAGCCTATTGTTGGTCACCGGGTACTATAGGATCCGTACCTTCCAATGTTGCGCCAATGTTTTGTAGATTAGACTTGTAGGCCAAATGCTCAGAGAGTGCCCCCTTAGAAAACCTCATGCTTTGGTTTGGTCAACCAGGCAGCAACCCAGTCCCCACATAAATTCTGTGTGGAGAATGTATATTTTAATGCTATTTCGTACTAATATTTTTGTGTTTAAATGAATAAATCTCCTAAATATTCACATTACTTTATTATCATTGCTATCATGACTATAATCTCAATTAATCCTATATAAGATATCTCCGAATATGTTTATGAATTACCCTCACATGATATTTTTATATTGATTGTTAGTGGAATACATTACAATTAATTTTCATAACCCTTTATTAAATGACGTTTTGAAATTGGCCTATGTTATATATTTAGACCGTAATTGATGTAATGGTGAACTAGTTATCATATAGTGTTTTCTAATTCACTTACAACTTATTCATGTATGCCTTGTGTCGGTCAATAATGATGCTATAATTATGAATTTATAAATATACAGCCCCCAATGTTGATTTTTTGGATACAGTTGTCATCTGGGAAACTTCTTGCCTTTCATTTTAGCTATGTTAAGTGAACATAATCGAATCAATCGTAAACGTATGTATAGGGTGGTGGAGATTGTTGAGTTTCATTGAAATCATGAACGAGTCTAGGTTAGACCGCCATTGAAAACTTGGAAGTACTAGACGGTCGTTTCGTCCTAGTATAGGAATCCTTAGCAGTGAGCATCCACAACTCTGAACGCTGAAATCAAACCTAGTACCTTCGGTTCAGCATGCGAACGCTTAACATAGATTGGCTTATGATTTCAATAAAACTCAACAATCTCTACAAATTCTCTATACTGATAACAGTTATGTGCTCACTAATTACTGGCTTCGAGAGGAAATTCCCGGAGTTCTAGTGACAAGGCATGAACAGTGGATATAATCTATATTAGGTGTCAGGCAATTACCCACCTAAATAAATGGAATACGGTTGTGCGATACCGTAGCTTGATTGAAGTTGTATATTGACACTTTTGGCTGTTGGTTCAGTGGTCTAGATGTTAAGCGTTCACATGTGAGACGGAAGGTATTGGATTCGACTCTCGTCTTCAGGATCGTGGTTGCGCACTACCGAAGAGTTAGGTTCTAGGACGAAATGAGTGTCTAATTTTTTCCAGGTCTCCGATGATGTTCTAGCATTCGTCGTTTCACTACTCCAGTGGTAATTGTTTGTATATACGTCTCAGTTATAATTGTTACCACTCGATTACGTCCACAATAGAATCGGAGCTGAATTCGGAATCCCACCTTCTTGAGGTTCTACTGAAATAAAGATCAAGTGAGTCTCTCCAATGATTGGTGTACAGAAAGCCAACCTATAAAGAGCAGTATACGAATTCCCAGAGTTGGTTGCCGCTGAGCAGGACGAGAAATTTTATCCATTCTTTATCTTCAAGAGCCAGACGAATATGCACTAAAGGCACAGTTGATGATGAGCTAGATATAGCCGGATGAAAACTTAGAGAATGGTTCACTATTCAATTTCATTGATGGCAACCTAAAAGCAATACGTCAAATTAGAAGTACTCCCACACTGGTGAAGTAAATTTTATTCTTGAACGTTGAATTCAGGGGAGATATGGCAGTCGATATATTAATGAACAAACTGTCTAGATCCCTGAGAAATACTTTTTATTCAGCAGAGATTCGAACTGTTTTCTCCAGCAGGAAACTCATTCATGGAACTTTGAAGGATAAACTGCCGCTCTTGGCCACCTCAACGTGCATTTCTAAGTTTACCTCGTCTTATGGAGCAGGTTTTATATGCCGTACTAAGCGTGCACTTGATAAATGAATATTTAAGCACTATTCTACATGGCTTTACTGTGGGAGACAACAAACTAACTTCCAGCTGAAAAGGAAATTAAGAAAAGATGTTGGAAGTGGATAGGACACACACTGAGGAAATCATCAAACTGCATCACGAAGCAAGCACTGACTTGGAATCTTGAAAGGAAAAGAAAAAGGGGAAGGCCAAAGAACACAATGCGTCGGGTATTGGAAGCAGACACCAGAAGAATGAGTAGCAACTGGAAAGGATTGCCCAGGACATGGTTGGATGGATAATTCTAGTGAGCGGCCTATGCTCCTCCATGAGGTTTAACAGGCATAAGTAAGTATCCCACACGGCCATCTCAAGGGGGATGCAAACCGATCAATAGCTCTGTCCTTGAGTACATGGTTGACTTGGGTCACAGTCCACCACGTGGGTCGTTCAAAATCCACCTCAGAGTAAAAAACCGACTCAAAAAAGGTTTGGATGAGTAATTTGTACACAGCTGAGGCTATAGCAATTCACCATTTCAAACTCGACCTCTGTGTACAAAAAAGCCATATTCAATCCCTTATTATTCCATGGTCTTTCCATCCTTTTGAATTCCACAAAATATGGGTGTTGAATATTACCTTCTCATTCTTTATAAAGTAGACTGTTGTCTTTAGTTTATATTCTATGGATTATCACATTTTATTCCTTTCAAAACTATTAAATAACTTAAACTGTTAATGATTATGCAACCCTCTCTTCATGTCATACTTAAAAACTCTAATTACATTGAAATAACACTCCCATTTATAAATTATTATATTCAATGCATAAATTCTCTGGATAATCTTGATTATATTTTGCAACACCACTTCATTTTCATTGACTTCCACTTGAATAAGTTTGATTGTCTTTGATGATACTTATAAAACTCCATTATTTTACATGGAAACTACTACATACGATTGTACATCTTTAGAAAATGATATCGTTAAAAAGAAAATTTTCTCCACCGGAACATCTTCATCAATATATTGGAAATTCTTAAACTTAGTGAAATCTATGTAGTCAGTGTAGTTAAGAGTAAGATATTAAATGACTATTTCATCATATCTTTGTTATGGTTGATATAACCTATTTATCATCTTTTTAGCTTACTGCTGGTACTGTTATATCAAAATTTGGTCTATTAAATCAACGTTATGGAGTGTCGATTGTCGGTGAAATTCCTGTAGGGTGTGTTTTAATGAAATATATTTTGTGTTTATATATGTGGTAATATACATTGTTATTGACGTTATTTGTAAGGTTCTTATTAAAGTTGAATAGTGACTAACAACAGAAATCAGGATGTTGATTTTGTCCTATTTGCCACTCATCAGCTGGATGTACCAACCTCATCCCATTACTGATGTTTATACAGTGACTCTAACATAGTAACTTTCACTTCAAATATCATAGTGTTATCCAGTAAATCATTGCTACTGAATTTTGGAGCAGATATATATTTCATCTGTGAATGTTTTATTTGCACGTTATTGATATTGAGACCTACAGTTTATCATCTCTACTGTCATGTGTGCAGTGTTGTTTCAAACACTTATCTTTTGCATTCATAAGTCTATAGTTTCTAAAAATCGCATATATTGATGTGGCGAAAAAACGTTTTCATCACATTTGTGTTGACACTTTTGGTGGATGAGAGGTTTTGTATACAGGTTAAGTTGTACCTGAACCCCTCATTATCATTCAGACAATTCGGATTCCATTTTATGTGAAGTATTTTTGCTGTGATTTAAGAAACTTTTCTAAATAAGTTCGTGGATACGTACTGCCGAGGAGTTTCATACTAGAAGGAAACTGCCGTCCAATGCTTCCAGGTTTTCCCTGATGGTCTAGTTTAAATCGGCTCATGATTTCAACTACTGAAAAATCTTCACAAATCCCCTTCTAGTATATCGGAATAATTAATTTGAAAAGATGAAAGAAACTAGTTCTTATTATCTGAAACTAGAACATAAGGATCGATAGCAAATATAATTGCTTCCCTCTTATTATTATTAGTTTATGTTTCACTAAGGTGCAAAAATGTTAAAAGACAATTTCTAAACTGTAATTGTAATGAATTGTTATTCAATGAGAATATCCCCTTTTTTCTTATATACAAACAACCTAAAATTGTAATAAAAAAAAGTGATTATGTAATTTTACTGGTTAGTCTAAAGGTTAAAGAAATTACCCAGTAAGGTTATTTGAACTATGTAAATCGTTAAGGTGTTAGTCAGTCAGTCAGTAACAACGTACTGAGAGATTTCTTTCTCTCAAATCAAATTTAAATAATTCCAACGTTTCGTTCAACTAACTTATCTGAACTTCTTCAGGGTAATCAACAAAATTAAAATCATCAAAGAAATATATATATATTTAACAATCAAAACTATCCTGTGTTTAACCAATCCTATTTGAATGTTGATTTTTGTAAAATAGGATAATATGAGTTAGTTATATGGTTATCATGTGAAAAGTTCACGACATGGATATAATGAACTGAAAATGTGACAGTTAAGCCTTCTATCAATAGTAGCATTGAATGAAGTTGACATTTTTACAGATTAATTACAGTTAGTTATGTGTATCATTCTATGTTAACTTGATGGTCTAATATCTTTTGAGCAGTCTCAAAGCTTGAAGTTTGTAAGTGTTATTCATCTTGTTATTCTGTCGGATCCTTCAATAGGTTGAAATCTCTATGAGATTATCTTTTGTTTTTCCTATAGTTTTAAAAATGGCTTCCATATATATTTTTTCAATAGGGTTGTTAATCCAGGTATATAAGTAAGGAGAACATGATATGCTAGAAGAATAGGAACTTAGAAACAGTCTAATTCACTAAACTGCTTTGCATCTAACTTCAGAATAAGGTGTATATGAATGAATAAAAATGCCTGAAATTTCAATAACAATATCTGTAGTATTCTACTATCTGATATGGTTACAATATATACTACCTACTTTAAACCAAACCTACTATGATGACTGTAATTTATAAGAAGATCTAATTATTGAAACTAATCTTAATACACACATATCATAAATATGTATACGATTATTCCTCCTGTTAAGAGATAAGGACACGTAATACGAGACCTTAATCAAGTGCATAATCAATTTCTTCAAATAGCATACTATGTTTATAATTTGTCATTTGCTCTTTGACCTTAAAATAGGAAGTAAGTTTAGGCACATGATATATTTATGCCTCTTTAATCTATTGAGGTTATAGGCTCCAAACCTCATTCTTCGTCCACTTTGGTTGTAGCAGCTAAATAGTATAATTAGTTTTTACATAAAGTATAATTTAAAGTTGAATGTATAAAATTGTACTTCTAAAATGAGTTGCATTACATTGTTTTAGTGTATTCATTTAAATATGTTTTGGTAATAAGTTACATATTATATATGTTGCTATGTAGAGCTGAAGGTCTCATATAAGACTGGAGGTTCGCCATTGATATTGTGGATGGCTCGGCATTACTTTGGCAAGTTTTGCTCCTTAACCGATTTCATTCATACTGCTGGTTGCTTTTCAGTGTTCTCAAGGGCCATTGTCATTGGGACATTGTAAGGCATGTCGCCATTGCTAACATTAATGGGTTGACTGTCGTGTAAGCGGAATAGGTCAACTTTGGCAAGTTCGTGCTGTGCATAATTGATTCACGCTATCATTGATCGAAATAATTATACATGTGATGTGAATGTGTATATGATTGGTGCGAATGGTCCATCAGGGTGTTTGATACTTGTATGGTTGCGCCACAGGATTGAGCTGTACTATTCAGATTGTAGCGTTAAAGCCTATATGGTGTCTGGTTCTCCTGTGAAGCGGGACTGAGCTGTACTGCTTGGGAGGTGTCTGGCCCTCCTGATAAACAGGATTGTGCTGTAGTGTTCGAGTTGTCACGCGAAATTCTGGATGAAGTCTGGTTCTTTTGAAAAACCAATATAAAATTACCCTTACCCACAAGGGTATATTATATAACTATGAACTAACTTTAACTCATAAGTTACATATTTCACTTTTGGCTTAAAATAGTGTTTAATTTATTTTTTTATATTCTGAAGTTTACCATCACCCGTATTACCGGATATTCGACTAGTACCAGAAGTTTTAATGGAATCAATCATTGTATCGTTTGTTTCATTAGCTACAACAATTTCTTTAGTTAAATTATATGCAAAGAAAGGTGGTTATAATGTTGGTTATACTCAAGTATGTTTTATTTAAATATCTATTCATATATTACTTTTTAAAATCATCATTTATGAAAACTTCGATTATATATTGAATACATTCAATAACTTGTTATAACTTAAAGTTCCTCAAAGAATAATGATTTAGTCATTAAAAAGCTATCAGTTTTTTTCAAAATGGGTTTAGTTATAGGTTCAAATTTTACACCATCTATTTTGATTTCAATCATCGGAAAGTATCGTTAGCATTCGAAAAGAATTAAAATGTAGCTCATGGTTCAATATACAATCTACTTGCACTTATCACATGAGGAGATCTCACTCGTCGCGAAACCCAAAGTTCTATGTTAGATTTCAAGTATTAAGATGAGCCCAAAACTAAGATAGTATCACTTGTCTACTGATTCAAGAATCCATGTATAACCTAGTCTAATAAAATAAACTTGTTCTATCGTATATCGAACACAAATCCTTTGATTCCAATATAGATGACAACAAGTTTGTATGGAGGTGGTGGGAGGTAGTCCAGGAAATCCTAGATATAGGTTTTCATACTGTTTGGCACTCTTCATCAAGATGTACCTGTAATTTTGAAAGAAATATTACCCTTTGGTGGATTCGATTATTTGTTGGCCAGCTTCACAGTCAGAGACATTACCATTGAGCTATCCAGGCCGCAACTGGAATGTATTTACAATTGATGTATCGGTGAGACTACAATTTATAGACGACCTTTGAGCGACTCCAGATTGACCTTGAGAGTGTCTACCTAATAACCAGAACCAAATGGGGATTATAGAAATGTGTGAAGAATCAGAATTACGATTTACAGTTGATGGTTGAGCGTGTTGACCGCTTCACTTATCTTGGGAGTCTCATCAGCCATTGCGGTCTAGTGTGTGACGAAATCTCAGCACGGATACAGAAGGCTCGACTAGTTTTTGCCAATTTGCGTCATTTATGGTGTAGGCGAGATATCCGTCTATCAACCAAAGGATGTGTTTACTGTGCAGCAGTTCGTTCCGTCTTATTTAATGGCAGTGAAACATGGCCGGTGAGAGTAGTCGTTACTCTTAGGTTACTAGTATTCGATCATAGGTGTCTTCGAAACATTGCTCGTATATCCTGGGACCACCGAGTAAGTAATACAGTTGTTAGGAAACGGGTACTAGGTAAGGATGGCAAATCGATTGATGACGTAGTGAAACTTCATCAGTTGAGATGGCTTGTACACGTGTTACGTATGCCGAACGATCGACTGCCTCGACGTGCGATGTTCAGTGGTATAGGAGTAGGTTGGAAGAAAGCTAGGGGCGGCCAGACCAAAACATGGCATAAATTCATGAAATCATGTTAGTAGGTTTAGACTACCTGGTTGGGGACCGCGAGATGATAGCAACCGATGCTTAGAGACCTTGAGTGACATGGCTCAAAATCGTTTGCAATGGCGCAGGTGCATACACTCTTTGTGTTCTCCCAAATTCTAATCTTCTGAATGCTTCGTTTTTCTTTTTTCTCTTTCCAAATTTATTTCACTGGATTATACTCTTTGAATAACATCTTCAAGCCCTAATCTTTCCGATTACTGCTTATACTCTTACTACCTCTACCACTACGAAATTCGAGTCGACAACTGTATCTCTGCGCTAATGTGGTGTGGCAACTCGAATCGATGTACGTAGGTATGAACTTCCACGTTGTTACTGACTGACTGACTGATGGTTAAGGTTAGAAATTATACTTATGGTTCTCATCACGAACTGACATCAGCTGTAATGCCATGAATCTATTTAGCCAAATAGACGAGTAAATTTCGCGCCAAAATCCGAGACCTGTTATCTTATACATGATTGGATTGTCCATAAATTTTAGTCTCACTGATGTATCACTGGGTTATACACAGTGCTAAATAGTACAAAACCTAGGTTCACGGTTTCCTGTCGACCACCTCCCAACACCATTTTACATCTCAACATGGTGCATACGATATCCAGCCACCTAGACTAGTGACTACATTGTAACTTGATCGATAAGATTCGATTTGTATTAAAAAGCATCTGACATACATGATATTGGTTATTACCTAGTGATCAATCTATTGTAACCAGCTTTGTATATTTCTTTTCCTGAAACTAAAAGTTTTGACATTATTCTTACAACAGTAAATGATTGTATTCACTTAGCTTTAATATCTATATCTATATGATTTTGCTGATCATTCGATCTTCATTTGCCTACTCGATGGAATTAAACCATGTGACTTCAGTATTTGTTTATTTTTTATAAATTTGTTTAATTATAATAAACATCCACTTAAATTATCTTATTGTTGTGTTTCTTCCAAAAAAATATCGATTTGATCTGTGCTGCCTAAAAATTGCTGTGAATAATTTCATTGTTTTCAAATTACACCTTCGAAAAAAAACATGTCGCTTCTCTGAAATTGCCCACAAATGCCCTGGTACGGCCGAGAGTTAGGACAGTCAGCTCTTCTCGAAATGATCTCACATGACCACGTGCATACAATCACTGGCAGTGAAGTCCTACTCACTGCCTTCTCACGGTGTTGGTGTTGTTTACGAAATTAAAAGGACGAAAAGGGAATACCTGGCGCTTTGACCGGGTTAGTGGACACGGAGAGTCCACCTAGAGGATTTGGAAAACCCTAATTTCAAACCAATGGTCCACATGGGCTCCAGTATCCTAAAGGAACAAATGAACGTATGAACCTATTGTTGGTGACCAGCTACTATGGTACTGTATCTCCCTATGTTGCTCCACTGCCTTGTGGATTAGACCTTTAGGTCTAAGGCTCTGGGTGTGACCTCTTAGGAAAACCACCTGTTTCGGTTTGGGCAACCGGACAATATCCCAGCCCTCACATATATCAAATAATTTATATGGTGCATATCTATTTGGTGCCTTTTTGTACCAATGTTGATGTATTTAGATAAATAAATTAGAAATAAATTCTCCGAACTTCAGTCCCAATTAACTCAAAAAAACTTAAAAAGCCACGTAGGAAAATCTAGATTGAGATAAATGAAAATTCTCAATTTTTGTGTCCGATAATTATTTCTACATCAAGTTTACTCCATGTAAATATTTATGTCTTTCTAATCAAAATCATCATGGTTAGTATATTCTGGAGAGTGCATTGTTTCCAAAGAATTTAAATTAACAAGAGACTTTTTATATTATCATCATTTTGTATTTCTAAAGTGCTTGAATACAGTTGAATTCCATTCTTCAAAAGTTATAACTTCCATGCATGTTTCTCAATGACATGCCAAATATTTCACTCAATACGTTCTTTATTGTATCGTCATGATGAAGCTTCTCAATTTTCGGTGGTTGTATTAAGAGTCGTTAGGGGGGGCGGAGTACAATACAAGTATGACTAAAAGTTATGTTGTATTTTACGTCTCAAATTCTGTAGGTAGATGATAACCTGATCATAATGTGAATATGGATTGTTAGTTTATGTATCTGGTACGAATTGTGCAGTTATTTACAAAATTCGACATATCTACTTCAAGATTTCATCCGTATTATTAATTGAACCTCGAACACAAACATTTTACCTCTCAATATTGTTATTTCATTAAAACTACATCCTAAATTCTTCTTATGTAGATCGATTATTTTTGTGGAACTACTTTTACCAAAACTATACAACCTAACTGTTGGACTAAATGTAAAGTACACATATATAATTGTTACAAGACTAAATTTTCACGTGGTGTTTAAACCTTGGTTAGAAAACCGCTGAAAATCATGAAACGTTGTATAATTGTCCTGTTTGATTACTGGACTTCACCATTCCGAACGTGAGACAGATATCACCAATGATAATATTCGGGAATTTCAATGAGTTTGATTAAGGTTAAAATTGTAAACTACTGGATACTGATTCAGTAGTCGGAAGGTTCAATGCTCTTCACGGAACTTGAACATTTAGGATGTGATGGTTAGCGTGATCACGAAGGTTGGTTTTCCCTGTCAATGAGTCTCATACTAGAGCGACATGACTGTGTTAAGCGCTTTGTGGTCAATTCGTGACGTGGAAAATTGTAACTTGATGACACCAATTAATGTACACCATAAATCAATATATGTTCAGTGTAGTGATAATTATTCATAGGTAGGTAGGATTGTATAATTGGCAAAAAATTACCCCCGTATTTGTATTGTGTTGGGTTATACAAATAATAGTTGATCTCTCTGTGTGTTTTTATGTTTACAAAACAGGAACTGAATGCACTAGGCTTGTCCAATGTAATATCTGGATTTTTTCGTTGTCAACCCTCATCTGGTGCTTTGGCTCGGACGTCAGTTGCTAGTAACGTTGGAATGTGTTCTCAAGTTAGTCATTTTTATGTTTTATCCTGTCAAGTCAATATGTAATTTCTATAATTATAAACATTTGGGAGCTGCTATATAAGTGGTACGTTTTTTAAAAAGCTACGTTTAATGGATATAAATACACGTACACACATACGCACAGTTCCCCTTTATGATATTAAAAGTGAACAACAACGAGTTGAACGGAACATTATGGATTTATTGTATTTCATATTAATAGCTCTCATCAGCTACCTTAACAACCTATAATGTTTCAAGATTAGAAATACTTTTAGAGAATTAAATTTTATTGGTAGCTAAGTTGATAAACAAGTAATGTAACGATGTTATAAATGGTAAGACGATACTCTGTAATGATATACCGGTTTTCTTACCTGTTTCTAATATATCAAGTTTCTTCTGCTCAATAATAAAATAACTTCAAAACAATTTCAAAAGACTATAAATATTACTGTATATTAAACACTGAAAGATTTCATTCTTGGAATGGATGGTAGTATGTGTTGTGACTTTATGTTCGGCTTTTTATCACGTGATTTATCCACCAATCAAAATACGACTTATACAATCTCAGCACTGTACCAAACCAATGACGTTCGACCGGTATGAGCAGCCTAGCGTCCTCATTGCTCCTATGTCCGCCTAGTTCGTCCACTTGAGTCCAGAACACCAATGCGAGCTTCCACTATGCGAAACGAATCGAATCGAATCATTTATTTTAGATATACTGGGTTTATACATCAATCAGACAGACCGCAACGTACCATAAAATAGGAAATAATATTTGTACACAATAAAGCCAAAATGTGGCTGTAAACGTGAGAGGCAGTAGTCAATAAACGGAACATAGATTAAGAACCGTAAATCGTACAATAATAAATTATAAGTCAAAATAAAGCTTATAATAAGAGGAATATAAATATACATAATCTAATTATTGAATAATTATACCATAAGAATGTATAGATAAGATTAGTCAATTAATATGTCTCAGAAGTTACTCGTGATTTAATCTTCGCTCGGATATAACAGTATGACCCCTTGGTTGTTCTCATGTTCGCCAAGATCTTCCTTTGATATCCTGATGACACATCATTGTTTTCAGTCTTTTGGCACTTGTTATCTTCCCTAAATCTTTCTAAAGAGAATTTGGAGCATCTTAACTGTTACCTTTGTTTCTGACTTTAGTACTGCAGCTGGTAATCTGTCTGGTTCTGGTGTTTTATCATTCTTAACTTGGCTGATGGCTTCGCTAGTTTCTTTTTTTGCCAGTTGGGGTATTATCTATAGAGAGATCTATGCGTGTTACATCGATGTCCGGTGGGTTTTCTAATTTGTTCAAATGTTCTATATTGTCCTCTTCTCACTTGTTCCATTGCTCTTAAACCTCAGGGATTGGTTTACCTTCTCCGTTTTTGTACGGTCACTCTAGTTTACTATATTTCTCTGCTAGCTTCTTCATTCTATCATATAGTTCTTCCTCTTCTTGGAGACTTTTGCTGTAGTTGCCAGGTCTTCTATATCTTTCCGTTCATCAACTCTAATACAGTTCTTCACTCGATTGTTTGCTTCTGTATATTTAGCAAATGTCTTGAATTTCTCTGCTTTTGTTCAGTTGTTGTCGACTTCTGTCATTACTTTCCTTTGCTTAGTCTTGAGCAGACTGTCTACAGATAAGCATTTTCTTGGGACCGAGGACTTTGGCGCTCCCATGAACGATCAAATCCTAGCTTAATGCATCTGAATGTGCAGTGTTAGGTATAATAACTTCCAAGAATATGAATTTTAAGGCACCGATGGACAAATTTCAACCTAATTTTATTAATGCGAATACTACTTACTGTAAAAGTTCAGTAACCTAGATTTGGTCGAATATGTAGTTTGTACAGTACGTTATTAATTGTTATGAACCTTACGTAGTATATAACCTGAAGTCAGTGTGTCTTAGAAGTCTGAATTTCGACTTGTTCTGAGGACATATTGTTGGAATATCTGACTTATCAATCTGCCAGTGAATGAAACTGAAATATTCATGTGAGGACGGTCCACGGGTGAGCTCGAGGAAGCTCTATGAAGCTCAGAAAGAGCCGAAGATGTTCCATCCAATCATCTTTTGGAAGAATATTCCCAACTCCACCTGGAGTCCCTCCGGGGGCTACTACCGGTTCCAAGCCCGGATAAAGGAGGAGGGTTGGGCATGGGATTAGCGACCCCATCCCGTAGAAAACTAACTCGCTAAAAATACGCTAACCAGAAAAAAATTATTATCCAAAACTACGTGTAGCTTTCCTATCGAACAAATGCTAGTAACCCCTGTATGTGGATTACAGGACTATAATAATGATTTCTTTTTTACTAAAACTATAACTACCTAACAGTTTTGTACTATAAATGACATTGTTTGGAATAGCATTCCTTCTCACTTGTCTCCTCTCTTCTCATTTGCGACTTAGAGGGTTCTAGCGACATATTAAGAATCTAAGCTCTGGATATAACAATTCACCTTACTATTTATGATGAAATCAAAATAGTGAAAGGTATCATAGTCAAAATTTAAGTTATGTATAAATCAAAGCTGTGTTGAGGAACATCTCAGTACTTGTAGATAAATAAAATAGTTATTCTAAACAAACTTCATTTTCTTTGAATTTCAAGCATAGTCCAAATGATTTCAGTATTAATTTGCTTAAAAATATTCCCCTTTTTGTTTACTTTTTAATTAATAAAATTTGATTATCATTATAAAATGGCCTAAACAAACACAACACTTGTCATCACTACTAGGTGATTGATCAATTGTAGATATCTCATTCCTACAAGAAGTCAGTTTGAACCGTATAGCTAAGTATTAACGTTATAGGCTATGAAGCTAGGTGACACCCGTTCTAGTCCCACAGTTAACATCGGTCTGCCAAACATTTCAAGTAAACCTTAGCTACGAGTTTCAACCAGTATGAAACCTGGCTTAATAGAATTCAATCACCACAGAGGATTAAGCAAACATCACGTAAGTCATTTATTTTTATTGCTTATTTAAATACATAAATATTGATACAAGGATGCACCAAATATATATGCGTTACACTTCACCATTCGATTTGTGTAAGGGCTGGAATACTGCCCGAGTGCTTAAACCGAAGCAGGTAATTTTCTTAGGAGGGCCATACCCTAAGCCTACGACCTAAAGATCTAATCCACGAGGCAGTGGAGTAACATGAGGAGATGCGGTCCCATGGTAGCCGGTCACCAACAATACGCCATTTGTTCCGTAAGGATCCTGGAGCCCATTTCGAGAGAGAGAGAGAGAGCTGATTCTCCCCACCCTAGGCCGTAAAACGGAATTTATGGGCACAAACAATAAATATCGATGAACTTCAACCTAAATATAGAGATTACACTATATTGGTGTGATACACAGCTCTACGTATATCATTACACCATAGCTAATTTATTTATTTATTCCTATTTATCAGTTATTAAACAAAAGTGTTCTTTCTTCTTTTTTTTTACTGGATGAATAGGTTGCTTCTTTAATTTCTTGTTGTATTCTTTTACTTGTTATTACTGTGATTGGACAATTTTTACAAACTGTTCCAAAGGTATGTAGTTTTTTTTTATATTTATTTAGCATATTCATTAAGGTTCTTTTGTTCATATCCATAGTTTATAAACTCTTTTGAATGATCCTTTTATCTAAATTATGTAATCTAGTGTAAATGAAACTTGTACTGCATAGCTGTTTCATCTCAGTATAAGACTCTATTATTAAAGTACTCTTATCCAACACTTTATTATTAGTAGAATTCAAGATCTTGAAATCTTTGAGTTCATTATTCCAATGTCTAACATTTTTAACTTTGAAAATTGTTTATGTTCCCAAATGAAAAAATCTAATCAATAGATGTTTCTGATAGGGTCATGAATGTGTCCTACCGTATAGATACCATTACTAGAATGAAGTAACTATTCAATGTTTTTATTTTAATTTTTAATAGTTGCTTATTTATATTCAATATGTAATGTAAAACTACAAATTAACTTATCCCTAAAACCAATTTATGCTAAATTATATAAAATTGTGTTTAAAGCTCAAGAGATTATTTGATTGTTTCATTTAAATGATATTGAAATAAGCATTCTCTATTATTTGGAATTCAGAATAATATTTGTAACTTAACAAATAAGAAAGTTAAAATCAGCTTTTAACAACCACTGATTAAATCTTTGAAACCTTGCTTAATCTTCATTGATTTGTGAAGCTGGTCAGTAGTATGAGAGATTTGTAAAGATTATAGCATTTTCACAGACGAAATCACAAACTCATCGGATCAACCTTATTGTATCAGAATTTATGAAGTTGAACACACTTTAAATTTTTAATGATTGAAATTATGAGTCGATCTAAGCTAGACTATTGTTGATAACCTGGAAGCAGTAGGCGGCCATTTTGTCCTAGTATGGGACTCCTCGATGATGCGCTTCCATGATCCCGCACTAAAGGGGCTCGAACCCAATAGATCCGGTCGTGCGCGAACCATTGTCCTCTAGATAACGGGACTGGCTGATATTCAATAGTGTTAATGTCTAACTTCAATCATTCCATGATCTTGCACAAACCTTCATCCATTGCGAGGTGGATAACTGTCTCCACCCGACACCGACTGAACTCCATTGGTCACAGTTTCTCACTAGAACTCCAGGAAATCTATCTAGTCACTAGTAAGCACATGATTATTATCAGGATGGGGATTTGTGGAGATTGTAGTCATTTTTAGTAGTTGAACTCATAAGTTAACCTTAAAACTTAAAATAATGAATAGAACTTTGATCAATAAATAATCCACTATGAAAGTTGTTTTAAATTATAATCAATTGTGAGGTCAGTCGCATGTCAATAATATATATATATATATATATATATATATATATATATATATATATATATATATATACTTGACTGTCGTAACCAATGGTTGGAGACTCTCTGTGACATGGCTCAGAATCGATCACAATGGCATCGGTGTATACACTCTCTATCTTCCGTTAAACGATGAGATTAAAATTGCTTTATATCTTTCTTTCTACGAACTAATTGTTTCTTCCTGTACTATATCCTTATATACAATCTTTCTTCAATATAATACCACCATTGAACTCACTACTATGAATTCAGTGTTCATCTTGTTGTGTTGATGAGGTATGGCAACTTGGACCGATGCATATATGTGTCTAGTTCTACGTTGTAGCTGACTGACTGATATATATTAATATTGGGTGTTTATATTAAAAGATTATTACTGCCAATCAACTGTTCATTATTTACTTGTATTCTTCGGGTTTTTTTTTATTGTTTTGACATACTTTCATGATGGTTTCTAGTGTATCTTATCATCAATTATTGTCGTATCGCTTGAAAGTATCTTCTTACAAATTATGGATTTACGTGCATTATATCGTGTTTCAATATATGATATGGTAAGTGGTGTACATGGGCATTTTTGCAATTATTTCCTTTGCATGAATTACAATTATTATTTTTATTTCTACTATTTATTATCTTAACCATCTTTATGTTGTAGTGAGATTTTGTACAATTTCATAACGTGCATTATAAATAAGAACTTTTCGGGTACGCTAGATCATCAGAACTCATTTGGTGAACATCTTATTTTTGCAATTTAATTTTAGAAATTTGAATTTCTTGTTTACGCGGCAACAGCGTCCATTTTTACCTTCAGATTGTATTTCCCAATCGGAAGGACCCTAATTATCATTCGTTCGTTATCTCTTTTAATATGCTATTTCGTGACGTTTCCTAAGGACATATCTACACTGTATATATATACGCTGAAGTTGTGTGCTTGTGTTCGTTCGTACTCTTGGCTGCTTGTGGAATGTACTTCCCCTCTTCTGAACCTGATCTTCTTCTAGTTAGCGGGGCAGGGACATATCGGAATAGTTAATTTGCCGTTGTGTCGCTGATCTTTCGTTCGGTTCATCGGTTTAGGCGATTTTGTAATCTCTTCAAACATATCAGAACTACAAAATCATTGAAAAGTAAAAAGAGCTAAACACTATACAATCCCCATCATAATTTGAATATGTGGGCTACTAAATTTTGAATCAGTAGTTTTCATAGATGTACATAAATTTCTTTGTCAAACGGTTTTTTTTTCTGTACGGTCATACCATACTCAAATTCATGTATCATTCTATTCATTTTTCGATTGAATACCTTTTTTAAAACATTAGTAATTTCTTTTCTTTTCTTTGCTTTTAATCTTTAAGCTTATATGGCTCGTAACATTCATGGCCACCGTGTTTATTGATGTCCCGATAGGTTTATTAACTGGTTTGTGTTTCTCCCTATTAACGGTATTATATCGTACACAATCGACATATTATTATGAACTTGGCCAAATTCCCAACACAAATATGTATGTTGATTTAAAGAGATATGATGAAGTAAGTTACCTATCTACTATATTATTACGTTATTATTAGATTATTTACTATACTTATTACTTAACTTTTAATCGATTTCGTAACTTGACGTTCTGTTTTACATTTGTTTGTGTAGAATTTATTGTTGATATAATGTTGAACATTTATATAGTTATGTTTCGAACTAGCCTTTTATCCTTTAGAATGAGAACCCGGGTCCAGGGTTTCCTGTCGACTACCTCCAACCACCATCTAATTTCACAATAGTACCCGTAGTGTCGAGTCACCTAGACTGATGACCACATTGCAACATAATCGATAGCATTCGATCTGCACTAGTAAGGACTAGACACGCATGACATTGGTCACCACCCAGTGATCAATCAATCGTAATTACATCTCAGTCCTACAGGAGGTCAGTCGCGGCTGGGATAGCACAGTGGTAACGTCTCTGACTGAGAAGCTGGGTGATACGAGAACGAATCCGCCAGGGAGCACCAGTTCCCTTAAGATTACAGGTACACCTTGCTGACGAGTCCCAAGTAGCACGAAACCCGGGTCCAGGGTTTCCTGTTGACTACCTCCAACCACCATCGAATGAGAATTTTCTTTATGGATTGCTAAACTAATATAGAAAATGCATCGATCGATCGATAAATACTGTTTATGAGACCGCACTATCTATAGCAATCCTCCTTCCCCCTAATTGAACTGATATTCGAAGACAATTCAGCTGCTCATCAGAATAAGTTCTTTCTTCTAGCAAAATATAAAGTGTAACATGAAAATAAATATGCTCATAAAGTCATTTAACAAATTAGTTATTATGGATATGAGAAGCATAGGTCAGTCGCGATCCAATGGTATTAATACCTAACTATGATGCTTAATTTCTGCCTCGTTAGATCACGTCATCAAATTCGTAAAATATATGTAATTTATGATAGATAATACTTGGGTTCCATACATCGTTACCTAATTGAATTTGTTGATATATGGTATACTTTTTTTTCTTAAATAATTAGTTTAATCAAGTTTTTTCCTAGTTTTCTATTTGCTACAAATTTTAATTTACGACTTAATGACAAACACTTTTAACTTCTACGTAGGCGAACGGGCACTATTACTGACGTTACCATACTTTTTTTGAACTATCTTACAAATACCGTGACCAAAAAGCCTTCAACCTTTTTTTGCCCTAAGCTAATTGGTGGTGTTGAGTGTGCGACAGTTATCCATCTCGTACAATGGATGGAGGGTTGCGCAAGATCACGGATCTATCTAAGTTTGACACGATAGCATTGCAACTGGCTCAGTGGTCCAGAGGTTAAGCGTTCGCACTCGAGACCGCAGGTCCTTGGTTCGAGTCCCTTTGGTGCGGGATCTTGGATGGACACTGCTGGGGAGTCCCATACTAGGATGAAATGGTTGTCTATTGCTTGAAGGCTTTCAATGGTAGTCTAGTTTAAATCGACTCATGAATTCAACTGTCAAGATACTACAATCTCTACAAATCTCCATGCTGATTGATAGTTATTGAATTCCTAAATCGAAAACTTAACTTTGTGATTTGAACTAACTTTTTTTGATATACTTAGATTATGATTGTAGTAGAAATGATATTTTATTAAACCTAGTTAGCATATAAGTTCACTTGGTGTTGTTTTATTTGTATATTCCCATTGTTATTTGGGACTGCACTTGATCAGTCTCTTATTGGCATATGTGCATCCTGTGCGAACTGCTTCAGTATTGCCTGAAGTCACAAGCTTTATAAGCAAAGATGGATAGTGGCTAGCAGTAGAAGCCAGGATGCGCGCCGCTTCGTCCCATTTGGTACTCGTCAGCTAGATATACCTGCATTCCAGAGTTAATATTCACCCTGGGACTCGAACCCAGTACCATTCGCTTCAAACTCCATCGCATTATCCACTTAGCTACTAACTCCTAATAGTCATCTGCATATATTTAAACTACTTTCGATATTGATAAATATCACAACCCATGTTAAAATCAAATTTCTATGTAAATCTAATAGTAATTTTTTTTTAATATTAATAATTCAATTTTAGGCTATAAAACTTCCCAATATTCTTATATTAAAATATGGTGGTCCATTGTATTATGCCAATTCAGAATCTTTTCAAAATTGGATTCATCAAATGACCAATATTAATCCACATAAATTGATTAAACAACGTCAACGTATCAAAGAACAATTGGATCGTAAGCAACAACAACAACAAAAACAACAACTTAATGAAGAAAATTTGAATCAGTATCAACATAATAGACATAATCGGCTGTCTTTTGTTAAAAATGTAATAAAACGAGTCAAATTTAATAAAAAGAAAGATTGTGGCAAATTTCCACATATTTCACAACTTACGAAGGATGTAAGACAGTTTTCTTTTTTTACAATTGTTATGTAATTTGTATTGTATATGTTCTTGGTTATACTCTCATATCAAGTAATCCATTGCATGGGTATTCAAATCTTCATGTGTGATTGGCATTGAGTTTACTGTATGTGTCTGTGTTATTGTTGTTGTTTTAATGATATGAAGTGTTAATTAATGAAATCTAGAAATGTTTAAAGTGAGATTAGTTACTTATCAGTGAATATATTTGAATGTCTTATTGGTTATTGTTCGAAATTAATAACATGAAATAATCATAAATAAATTATTATATTTTTAATATCCCAATGAGTAGAAAAATGAGATTTTCTGACGTTTTGTGACTCAGTGTAAGCCACTTCTTCAGAGTAAATAAATAATCAAATCAAAATTAATCCAAGTGTAATAAGCACAACGGAACAACAAGAATATAATGTTCTTGTTGTTGTTTAGTTAATTAAGGGCTACATTGCAACACTAGTTTGTGACTTAGAATGATATACTGTTTACTTACACCTGTCAACCCTCGTGAAGGAGCACAGGCCGTCCACCAGCATTCTCCGATGAACTCTGTCGTGGACAAGCCTTTCCATTTGCTATTCATTCTTTTGATATCTGCTTCCGATTCTCAACGTAGTGTGTTCGTTGGTCTTCCTCTTTTCCTATTTCCCTTTCAGGATTCCAAGTTAGCGCTTGCTTCGTGATGCAGTTTGATGATTTCCATAATGTATATCCTATTAACTTCCATCGTCTTTTTCTAATTTCCTCTTCAGTTGGAAGCCGGTTTGTTCTCCCTCATAGTAGGCTCTTACTGATGGTATCCGGCCAACAGATATTGAGTATCATGAGTAGACAACTATTTATAAATAATTGTACCTTTTTGATTATGGTTGTAGTAGTTATCCAAGTTTCAGATCCGTACGATATATTATTTAGAAAAGTGTATATCAGCTGAATTGGTTACATATCTTACTAACACAGCAATACATGAAGTTAATGAAACAAAATATAACTTATTCAAAATGATAACATTAGACCAAATGCACTGGATATAAATAGTATAACATTAGTATAAAACCGTATAATAAGAATTTTGAAGTATTGTTTATATCCTAGATTGACAGAAAGCTAAAGAAAATGATTATACCACTACTGAGATTATCCTCAACTTTATATTACTTTGAATCTTCCCATTAATGTTTAAGACTGCAATTGATCAGTCTCTTATTGACGTATGTGCATCCTTCACGGATTGCCTCAATATTGTCTTAAGTCACAAGCATTATAAGCAAATATGGATGGTGGCTAGCAGAGGAATCTAGAACGCTCGTTTCTTCCTATTTGAGATTCGTCAGTTGGATGTACCTGCATCTCCGAGTTAATGTTCACTCTGGTACTCGAACCCAGTACCACTAGCTCCAACTCTGGAATGCAGGTGCATCTAACTAACGAGCCTCAAATAGGACGAAACGCGTGTCCTGAATTCCACTGCTAGCCATCATCCATCTTTGTTTATATTACCTTATTCCTCTAGTCATCATTTAAAGTTATTTCATAGTCACCTATCTCAAAAGACTACAATGTTTAATTCAATATAGTTCAATAGTCATTAACTTCTTGACCTGATCCCAAGTTTCGTATTTTATTCCGAAATTATATTATCTTTTTAAATGAGAAGTGCTTTAAGTTCCCACATCAATATTTCACTAGATCACAGATTAATTGTTCTTTAATTGAATAACCATAAGCCTGTAGAATTGTGGTCTACTATGATATTAGTACTGCTCTAATAATAGACCTAACCCTAAATTTGTAGATTTGTCATGATATAACTGCCTAATCTGTAAGATCTTAAATGGAAGACACACCATCGACTACACCAACTCACTGTATCGTATCAATTACCAATACATGATGTAGAACAAATTTAGGCTAGAGAAAGAACAATATATTTAATATGAATAGAAGATATAAGGTAACATTCAGCAGAGACCATGCCTGCATGGCCGAGCCATGCCATTCGATCAACTCCAATCAATTCAATACCTTGTTCGCGCCTTCTCCATCGTTAGGTATTTCTCCGCGTTAAATATTGAATATCTGTTTACCGAGTAGTCTCGTGTTCATCTTTGAGGACTGTGTGGTTATTTTGCAATGCCACTACAAGCCTCTTAATATTAATTACAGTTTTTTATGATATCCGAATGATTAGAAATTTGTACTTCTAAAGTTTTGTGACAATGTATGTCATTCCTTTAGAGTAAACAAATAAATAACCGAAATAAAATGAACACAAGTTTAAATGGTATAAAGGAAACAATGTAGAATATTTTTTTAATGGAAGCAAGGTCATGGAAAGCTTGAATATGTTCGTGTCAAGTTATTTTGGGTCAAGGTGATTCTGTATAATAAATCACTGTTTATTTGTATGGTGATGAATATGAAAAATGTGTGCATTTGTAATCTGAAGTAGTGAGGTTGAAATGCTGTGTGTGTGTGTGTGTGTGTAGATTTTGTAAAGAGTGCATTTTGTATTGTTTGTTTGAAACTTCCCATTGATATTTAGGACTGCAGTTGATCAGTCACTTATTGACATATGTGCATCTTATACGAATTGCCTCGATATTGTTGAAGTCACAAGCATTATAAGCAAAAATGGATGGTGGCTAGCAGTGGATCAATTCGTGATTTCAACGAATTTCCATGGTACTAATAGTCATGTGTTCACTAATGACTAGCTTCAAGATAGATTTCCTGGAGTTCTAGTGAGAAGCCGTGACCATTGGAGTCCAATTCGTGTCGGATGTGAGACACCTGTCCCCTTCAGAAATCGAATGAAGGGTTGCGTAAGATCACAGACCGATTAAAGTTAGTCACTGTTGGATATCGACCGGCTCAGTGTCCTAAAGGTTAAGCGTTTGCGCGCGAGACCGAAGATCCTGGGTTCGACTGCCTTGCGCAGAATCGTGGATGGACATTGCTGAAAAGTCCAATACTAGGATGAAATGCCCATCCAGTGCTTCGAAGTTTTCAATGGCAGTCTAGCTTAGATCGACACGTGATTTCAATTGTGATAATGCTACAAAATTTAACAGCATCTATAAAACCCTCTATTAGTTTATAATATACAGATACAACGTCAAATTTTACATATTTTTAATTATAGAAGCAACCTTGTTAATTTGTATTATCATGTGATCAGTTTATGTAATGTAATATATAATGCAGTACACAACATGGATTATGTAAAAGTACTTTCATTTATTTATTAGCTTTATCAAATAACTGTCCTTTTTCAAATCATGTTTCGTTGACTCGAATTATTTTTTATATATTATTATTATTATTATTATTATTATTATTATTATTATTATTATTATTATTATATAAGCGAATAATAATCCAAGTCGAAAGTTGTTTGTAGCCACTAATGATTATACAATGATATGTGTAGCATTTTTACAGTTGAAATCACGAACTCATCTTAGCTAGATCATCAATAAAAAGCACTGAATGGCCGTTTGCTTGTAGTATGGAAGTTCTTAGTGGTACGCTTCGCATTCACTATCCCGAACACGAAAATCGAACTCAGTACCTTCGGTTTTGCACTTGAATGCTCAACTTCTAGACCACTGAGCTATTCATCCTTCTGATGTCTGCTCCCGATTCCCGACACAATGTGTTCTTTGGCCTTCCACTTTTCCGTCTCTCTTCAGGATTCCAAGTCAGTGCTTGCTTCCTGATGCAGTTTAATGATCTCCGCAATCTATGTCCTACTCATGTCCAGCATATTTTCTTCATTTCCTCTTCTTCTGGTAGTTGGTTTGTTCTCTCGCGAAGTAGGTTGTTGCTGATGGTATCCCGCCAACGAATATTGAATGTCTTGCGCAGAGAGTTGTTTATAAATACTAATACATTTTAGATGATGTTTGCTGTTGTTGTCCAAGTTTCAGCTCCGTACACTAGAACTATCTTGACGTTCGCAGGACGCACATATGCCAATATGAGAATGATCAATTACAGTCCTAAACATCTATAGGAAGATTCAAACAAACAATACGAAATGAATTAAATGATCATATTGTATGCTAAGTAAAACACTTTTTAAGATGAAAAATATTTGTGAACCATTATCTGTCTAGCAAATACGTGAACTGATCTATTGAGGTTGTTTGTTAATACATATAACTAACAGAAATGATTAATCATTTATATTGTTCAAACGCTTTCACGGATTACTACACTGTATATAGAGATATTCAAGAGTGATTGTTAGCATTTTTATAACTTATAACTTGATCATCACACTAGATCATATTTCACATTCATTGGAAATAGTTTTCTATGATACTTTTGTGTTTGAAACGCTAAGTGGTCATTTATGGTCATTCATAGACAGTACTGAGATAATCTAATGATGGGTAAGGTGAAGGACCCAGTATTTATGAGGAACCATGTGAAATGTTTAGTAGTTGGACATAGCACAATGGAAATTCTGTCTGACCTAGTTTTTGTGTTAGTTAAAACTCATCAGCAAAGCATACTTAGAATTTTAAAGAGACTTAAGCTCTCTGTTGGATTGGAACTAGCTCAATAGTCTGAGAATATACTATTGAGTTAATCACGATGTCACTGACCTTCTGTATAAGTGAGATACTTACAACTGATTGATCACTGTCATGATTAATGATAGGCTTTGCTGATGATTACTAGCTACCATGAAACGTAGGTTAAACAGCATATCTTATCAACTGTTTCTAAACACCTAACATCTTGTCTTAATCCACTTGATATTGAGACACTGATACTAGAGACCATATTACAATCTAATCGACAGCATTTGATTAGTAATAAAAGATTAAATAAACATGACACCAGTCACTATTCAGTGATCTAACCAATGGCGACTTTTGACAGATGTTGAGAATGACAGGAACGGATATAGGAAAAATGTTTCTCCATAAAAAATGGGAAATATTTTGAATGGGATAAAATTCATGTATATGAAGAGCTTGTAAAATGATATTCCTAATAATCTCAATGACTGTATTTCCTTATTGAATAGACTACATAGATATCTTCAAAAGAAGTTTTTATTCGTATTATTCAGATTAACAAGATAATTATTTGAAAGTTTATTGTTTTTCTAAATTCTTATTCTATTTTCTAATAGACTAATGATAGTAAAAATGACGATGATCTTACTGGTCAATTGAAATTTATTATCTTAGATATATCATCATGGATTTATTTGGATTTTGTCGGTATGAGAACTATTACTGATGTAAGTTTTTCATTGGTTGAATTAACGATGGTTAATTCTGTGAAAATTTTAGATAACTGTAACATCCGCTATTTTTGGTAATTGGAAGTATTGAGTTGTTGTATTTCATGCGTAGTTTTTCGAATTCGCGACAATTTTTCAGCATAACAATATTATGATTTGAAGTTGATTTTTTTTGCATCAGAAACTATTTATAACTATCAAATATAAAACAAAATGCCGTTTAACTAATTTCGTCCCAGTATGAGACTCTTCAGCAGTGCACACTCACGAATTTGTTCGGAATGGAAATCCACAACCTTCTGATATCTCTGTAAGCCCAAGATTGGCGTCCGAACGATTCACTTTTTCGAATACCTTTTGACAACCTAGTGTTTTTATCTTCATTATAAAAAATTAGTGTATGAGAGTGAAATAATAATAATGGGAAAGGCAGTTCAGTTAGCAAAGGTACAACCAGAAAGAATTCTTCCATTTAAAGAAACTACGTCCATTTTTTATGAAGTGAAATAAAGTTACAGTAGGATCTCCACTGACCATATGTGATTACATCTCTAGCCACTGTGTTGCACCATCTCTAAGACCCCAACCAGAGAGTCTTGAAGGACCAATAGAAGTCATTCCTGTACAGCTTTCTCTCATACCATGACACCATGTCATACACTGACCACCTCTTCGCTTTTTCCAACCTGTCCCAGCGTCGGCAAATAATGTCTGACGTGAAATTCTCAGGGTTGACATTTCTGGGACATGTCCAATCCACCGAAATAGATGTTTCAAGATGGTGACACTACTTGAATTACCGCCTCTGTGCTCGAACACTGAATGTCAGCAATCCTTCGGAGACAACGATGATCAAACACAGAAAGTTGTCTAACATCCTCAACTCGGAGAGGCCAGGTTTCACAAGCATAGAGCAAAACTGCTCTCACCGACGCGTTGTAGATCCGACCTTTTACAGCCAGACTAACATCACGAAGGCGCCAAAGATGGCCCAGATCGGCATAAACCGCCCTGGTTTTCATCATACGTGCATTGATCTCATCACTCACACCCCCACCAGCACTTATGCAGCTACCTAGATACACGAACTTCTCGACTACTTCTATCTGCTCACCATCCAGGATGAGTACAGGATTAGAATCCTTTGCACTTCGAAGGTGCAAAGCACATGCCATACCTACGGACACTGATTGGTGAAGACGCTGACAAAATGCAGAGTCTTCTGACCACTCTAAGCAACAATGCAAGCATGTTCGGGATGCGATTCTCTCCCTCGAAATGCAAAATGTTGCTTAAGGATTGGGTTACATCGACACTCGAACTAGTGATAGGGAGTGAAGTAGTTGAGCTTGTCGACCGCTTCACTTATCTTGGAAGTCTCATCAGCCCTTGTGGTCTGGTGTGTGACGAAATCTCAGCACGGATACAGAAGGCTCAACTAGCTTTTGCCAACTTGCGTCATTTATGGCGTAGGCGAGATATCCGTCTATCAACCAAAGGATGTGTTTACTGTGCAGCAGTTCGTCCCGTCCTACTTTATGGCAGTGAAACATGGCCGGTAAGAGTAGAGGATATTCTTAGGTTACTAGTATTCAATCATAGGTGTCTTCGAAATATTGTTCGTATATCCTGGGACCATCGAGTAAGTAATTCAGTTGTTAGGAAACGGGTACTAGGTAAGGATGGCAAATCAATTGATGAAGTAGTGAAACTTCATCAGTTGAGATGGCTGGGACACGTGTTGCGTATGCCCAACCACCGACTACCTCGACGTGCTATGTTCAGTGGTATAAGAGTAGGTTGGAAGAAAGCTAGGGGCGGCCAAACCAAAACATTGCACAAGTCCATGAAGTCACTGACAAGTGAACTGAGTCATGTTGGTAGGTGTAGACTACCTGGTTGGGGACCGCGAGATGATAGCAACCGATGGTTAGAGACCCTGAATGACATGGCTTAAAATCGTTTGCAATGGCGCAGGTGCATCCACTCTTTGTGTTCTCCCAAATTTTGATCTCCTTATTCCTCCTTGTCTCTTTTTTTTCTCTTTCCAAATTTATTTCACTGGATTATACTCTTTAAATAACATCTCCAAACCCTAATCTTCCCGATTACTGCTTATACTCTTGCTACCTCTACCACTACGGGATTTGAATCGACCACTGCATCTCTGTGCTAATGTGGTGTGGCAACTCGAACTGATGTACGTACGTATGAAGTTCTTCGTTGTTAGTGACTGACTGGCATGGCTTGGGCATTATCGCACAGTAAGACAATATCATCCGCATACTCAAGGTCGAGAAGTCTTTCTCCAGGCAACAGATCCACACCACCATTACTTACATCCATCAGAGCTGTTTCCAGAATGTCATCGATGGCAAAGTTGAAGAGGAATGGTGAGATTGGGCAACCCTGCCTAACCCCAATGCTCGAATGGAACAATGGAGAAAGGTGGTTGTATGCCCTCACTCTGCCTGAAGTGTTTGTATATAGTGCTTTTAAGATGTTAATAAACTTCTCAGGCACACTTTAACAGACAACCTCATAGACCAATCCTATTCAATGAATTGAAGGCAGTACTAATGTCAAGAAACACTACGAATTTCGGTCTGTAATAAGTATGACGGTGTTCTAACATTTGGCGGAATGTGAAGATATGATCAATATATCCTCCACCAGAACGGAAACCGGCCTGCTTTTTAAGAGTCGATCTTCCTCGGGTTTTGAGCAGTCTACGAAGTATGACGGAGGCCATTAGTTTGGACGCTATCGGAATCCTTTATACTAAGTCACTTATATACTCCTCTTTATCCTCATTTTGTGTATTTTTATTTAATGATTACTTCTCAACCTATTAATATGAGTGAAATGGGTTTGAATCCATGAGGGAGCATTAGTTGCATCAAGATTGGTAGTACATTCTGCTGACGAGTGTAAACTAGCACGAAACGTAGACATAGTATGATTTCTTCATCATTATGAAGTGGCCTTAGCTTCTGTCAAACACTTATTCAGTGATCTAAAGTTTTAATTAGTTCTTGATGTGTTAAAGATTTTCCACTTACAATGTTCATATCACTAGGTCTTAATATTCTCAAATTTCATTAAGTATTTTAAGCGTATCATATTTTTTTATTGTTCCCATTCAAATGACTTAAACCTTGATAAATCACCTAATCATAATATTTCACACTCAAAGTTGTATGGTTTAAGTATGAAGCTATCGCTGATATTTTAACGACAGGGTTGTACCGTCAACACCTATTTTAAGTTGATAAAAATGAATTTCACAATAACAGGCTGGGACAATGAAATGTATTTTGATACAATATTACAGAATATCTTGGTAAAATCTGAGAGCCATCAATCATCTCAGACTTCGTTATTCATTCGCTTTCATACTAATCAATCTCTGTTTTCATTCTCTTCTCTTCAATTTTCTCAACCTTTTGCCTCCAGGCATTTCGCTTTTGATTGATTATACATACTACTTATATCTGTCAACATCAATAGCACACCACAATGAGCCTTCTTTATGACTAGTTATCTTAATATAGATGATAATAACCTTATTATATCATTCATATTGTTGTTTATCTGTTTATTTATACACATAAACATTGGTACAAGGAGGCACCAGACAGATATGTGCCACATAAATCATTCGATTTGTGTGAGGGATGGGATACTGCCCAGGTGCTTCAATCGAAACAGGTGATTTTCTTAGGGGGCGACACCCCAACCCTTCGACCTAAAGGTCTAATCCACAAGGCATTGAAGCAACGTCAGGAGATGCAGTCACATGGTAGCCGATGACCAACCATTGATTCATACGCCATTTTTTCCTTTAGGATCCTGTAGCCCATGTACATCATTGGTTTGGAATGAGGGTTTTCCAACTCCCATAGGTGGACTCTCCGTGCCAACCAATCCGATTAAAGCCCTGAACATTTTCTTTTCATTCTCTCAATTTCATAAACAACACCTTTGCCACGAGAAGGTAGTGAGTAGGACTTCCCTGTTCGTGGTTGTATGCACACGGCCATGTGAGAGCATTTGAAGAGGGAGAGCTGACTCTCCTCACTCTCGACCCTACCAGGGAATTTGGAGGCTAATTTTTAATTACTTCGTAAATTGTATCATATGAATATGTTTTTAATTCATCATTTTATCATTTATGTCTCTATCTTTCTCTATGTTCCACTTTTTGTAGATAATTAAAAGTTATGCTGAATTAGATATTCGTATATTATTCACTATATGTGATCCACAAATTTATACAGTATTAATAAGTGATAATTTAACATCATCACAAATTCAACATAATTCATTTATTAGTATACATGATGCTGTAATCTATTGTCAAAATATACTTTCTACTACTACTGTTACTAGTAATAATAATAATAATAATAATAATAATAATAATAATAATAATAATAATAATAATAATAATAATAATAATAATAATAATAATAATAATAATAGATAATCCGAAGAATCCAATAGAAGACAAAACTATAAATTTACCCATTCAAAATATCCCAGTGACTTATTGTAATTCAACAGTTACAGTAGATATTATTACAGATAAATTATGATTACCAACTGAATTGTCAAAAAGAAGGATTATTCTCTATCGTTGTCCAATTTTCATTAGAAATCAAGTGAGTAGTAGTCAATAAGTGTTGGTTTGTTTTTTTTTGAAGGGGGGTGTTTTTGTTAGAATTTTGGTATGTATGTATAATCAGAAGGGGTTTTGTGGAGATTTTAATTTCATTAGTTGAAATCATGAGTCAATTGAAGCTAGACCACCATGGAAAACTTGGAAGCACTGGACGACCATTTCGCCCTAGTATGGGACTACTTATCATTGCTCATCCACGATCACGCCCCTCGCGAGATTCGAACCTAGGACCTATTAGTCTTGCGCGTGAGAGCTTAACCATTAGACCACTGAGCCGGCATCCAACGGTTAATGATGATGACATACTGTGAAATTCTCGTTGTTGTTTTTTTGGTATTTTGTTTTGTCTAGTGTGTATATGTGTGTTTTTGGTTCAATATTAAGATGTTTCGATTTTAGATGGTTGGAGATGATTGCTAAGAATCCTTGAACCATACGCACACACACACACACTCTCTCTCTCTTGTAACATTCATCCTGTCTCTCAGTTACAAATTTTTCTCATGAGGATCTTGTTCATGACTTTCCATTAGTGGTTTATTAACAGGAATGTTAGAAAACGAAAAACACATTCAGTGCTTAATCTAATCAACTGGTTGTAGAGTGTGTACTTTAAAAAGCTGAGAGGCCTTTATTCCGGATCAAATGTTGCACATAAGCAAAGGGTTTTGCATGAGAACGATTAAACATATATGAACCTGCTTTTGTCACAAGTTACCATGAGAACATATCTTCTCGTGTACTCATTAATAAAGGTTCGTGGAAAATGATGACTTTTTTGATAGAAACAAATCCCTTAAGTTATGTGTTCTGTCAATAATATCATAGTCCTCATTGAAAATTTAGTACTTACAACAAATTAAACAAATAATGTCTCTTTGTAGTTTATATACAAGAAGACCAGACCGCATCACACCATAAAAGCAGAAATAATAATTACACATGGTCAAGCCAAAAAGTAGTTGTATGTAAGGGAGACTGAATAATAAATTAGGAATAGATTAAAAACAGTAAATCGTATAGCAATCGTTAATGAGTCAATCGAAAACTTATGATCAAGGATATATGTATCGTAATTATCAGAATGATGGGATTTGTGGATATCGTAGCAATCTAGACCACCATGGGAAACTTAGAAGCACTGGACGACCGTCTCGTCCTTGTATGGGACTCCTCAGTAGTGTACATCCATGGTCCTGTATGTGGGACTCGAACCAAGAACCTTCGGTCTCGCATGCGAACGCTTAACCTCTAGATCGTTAAACTGGCCGATATCCAACGGTGTTAATGTCTAATTTCAACCGACCCACGATATTGCATGGCTATCTTCCATCATCTTCAGTGAAGAACTGTCTTACACGGTTGAACTTCACTAATTACTGCTTCTCATTCGAACTTCGAGAACATTGGTCGATTCATGATATCAATTTAATACTCAACAATCTCCACAATCCTATAGTGATAATGAATTTGATGTTGATTTAGAGTTTTAGTGAGACTGAATTTCAGAGATATTGTTATCAATATTACAAAGTAACGAATTAAATTTATTGTTATAACTTGTGACCACCGATTAGAGAGCAGTGAATTATCGATCGGATCAATGACGCGTAAACCCGTATGAGACTAGATTCCAGATTGGCCCTGTTTCCTGTCTAGCCCAGCCAGTTAAGTCCAGAACACCAATCTCAGCCTCTGCGATAGGAATCATTCTATTTCAAACATACTGAGTTTATATACCAATCAAACAGACCACATCGTACCATAAAATAGGAAACAACATTTTTACAAGACTTAGCCAAAATGGGCTATGAATGAGCGATGTAGTAGTTAATAGACAGGGAATAATTCAAGAATGGTAAATCGTGTAATAACAGTTCATAGGTCAAAATAAAGCTCATAATAAGTGGGACATGGATATGAATAGTTTGGTTAATTAATAATTATACGATAAAAAATATACGTATAGTATTGGTCCATAATGGATCCCAAAAGTTACCATTCATGAACAGTAATTTATACTTTACTTACACTTTAACAGTTTACTATATATGATGCCAATCTCACATGTTTGATCTTGTACAACGTAGTGTATATGTATAATCTAAGCGGATAAACTTTATTTATTTATTCAAATACATAAACATTAGTACAAGGAGGTCCCAAATACATATATACTACACAATAACAATGAGGCAGGAGTAACAGTTATCATTGATTTGTGTGAGGGTTTTGATACTGCCCGGGTGCCCAAACTGAAGCAGGAGTGGATAAACTGTATACTAAATATTTAAAAAATTATTATTCAATATTCATTAATTTACTTGTAATATTTCGCTATAGTTCAATAATATCAATTGTTGATTAACATTATTCCTAGGAATTAATCCTAAACATTATATCTTACATTTAACATTTTAATATTATACTTATATATATATACAACATTGAAATGTTTCTCGTTTTTTTCTTCTTTTGGTTTTTTGTCCATCTTCTAGTCGGTTCTCATGGTGTAGCTGCCTTAATCTTAAAGCTTCTTCTTCTTGTCATTATCATCATCATTAACCTACAGATCAATAAGGTAAATCAACAAAACAGATTCTTTTTCATTCTACTTTTTCTTAGTTCATGTATTTGTTGAATGTTTTTCTTAGAGTTTCGTCTTGTCATTATCATCATCATCATCACCATCATTAACCTACAGATCAATACGGTAAATCAACAAGATAGGTTCTTTTTCATTCTATCCTTTTCTAGTTTTTTTTTCTCTTTTTTCTTAGTTCATGTATTTGTTGAGTTTTTTTCTCTTTTTGTTTTGTTTAGTTTTTCTTTTAAAAGAATAAATTTATTCGAATTGTATATTTACGAAACAATGAGAAAGTGACTTTCTTACATTTTCCTCAATTGTGCATTTTATTACTTCCAATCAATGATGTTAATGTGTATATTTGTAGTGTTTATGAATTTCTTTTCTTTTTGTTTGTTTGTTTGTTTATTTATTATGTTGTTAGTAGTATGTTGTCACATTTTTCTTCAGTTTTATATGAGTATCTATTTGTTTATTACCTATAATTTGGTTAATATATTTGTACATTATTCTAATGTATATGATCAGCTTAACTGAATAGATTGATTTGTCTAGAAAATACTTCGATAGCTTGATTTTGTTGTTGTTGATGATGGTTGTAATGTGGCTACTTACAATTCTTATAGTAGTTAAGGGTAAACAAACTATTACTAAACTGAATTATATTTCAGAAGGGGTTTTGTGTATATTATAATAACTTTAATAGTTGAGGTCATGAGTCTATTAAAGCTAGACCACCACGTCCTATTGTGGAACTCCTCAGCAATGCGCATCCACGATCCCACCTCGCGAGATTCGGACCCACAACCTATCACTCTCGTGCTTGAACGCTTAACCTCTAGACCACTGATCCAGCAGATATCCAACAGTGTTTATATCTAATTTCAACTAATCCACGAAATTGAGCGACACATCTACCATTGTTTTCAGTGAGTTATTATTTCACAACAGACCAGGTTGAACTCCACTGTTCACTGCTTCTTACTAGAACTCCAGGATATATATCTTGAAACCAGTCACTAGTGAGCATATGTTGATTATTATCAGAAGGGGTTTTGTGGAGGTTGTAGTAATTTAAACAGTTGAGATCATGAGTCAATTGAAGCTAGACCACCATGGAAAACCTGGAAGCACTGGACGGCCGTTTCGTCCTATTATATTTATCGTAACCTTGTTTAGTTCATTTGATTCTTTTTTTGGGTAGATATATGGATAGAGATAAGTAACGTAAAATGTGACACGTATATATAATTTTGTTCAACTTAACGCAACATATCACCACACGGATTTAAATTATCAAGATTAATTGCTGAGTTATAGAAATAGTATCAGTGATAGTCGAAGACAGAAGGTTACATGGTCATGGAACGCAGTGTCAGCTTATAATCGCAGAAAACACAAAATGGGTAATGGACAATGATGCTTTTCACCTGTCTATATCTTGTTAGGTAATTACTGTAGTGAAGAAAAAGAGTTTCATTTCTATTTTCTGGTCCCAGTAGCCAGATTGTCCTGCATAATAAACAATACACCGCTCAACTGTCGCAAAACTAAATCAATTTTGTTGGTCCAACACAGTTTTCAAAAAAAAAACTTGTTGAAGATTGTAATAACTTAAATAAGAATCACTAAATACCTCAAACTTTAGAACAGTAACAAGAAATGAGGAACATGTTTCTTGAATCTCAGTTCAGATATATTTATATATATTAAAGAAAACTCTTTACATTGGCATTTTTAAACAAGTACTAATCTTAATCTAATACTACATTCCGATTGGTTTGATTTCATTCATTCAATAATAGAAACAATGAAATTCGAGAGTATGACAATATATAAAGTTGGCTGTAGACTTCAACAATTCCTAATTACGAACGACTGAGATATTCTTTTATTATAAAATTAGATATATGCGGACTATATAACTTACATATAGCTTATCAACAGTAATCCCTAGCATTATGAAAAACAAGGAAGTTGAAGGTTTATGAAAGAATTAGTATTTGGCAAGTTGAAGCAGAAAAAAAGCATAACATAAGGATAGTATTTTATTTATTTAAGCACATAAACATTGATTCAAAGAGGCACCAGATAGATATGCGCCACATTAATCATTCGATTTGTGTGAGGGATGGGATACTGCCCAGGTGTCTCAACCGAAACAGATGTTTTTATTAAGGGGCCATACCCCGAACCTTCAACCTAAAGGTCTGACCCACGCAACGTGAGAAGATGCAATCCCATTGTAGCCGGTGACCAGTGATCGGTTCATATGTCATTTGTTTCCTTAGGATGATGGAGCCCACGTACATCGTCGGTTTGGAATGAGGATTTTCCAACTCCCTTAGGTGGACCATCCGTGTCCACCAACCCGTTCAAAGCGTCGGACATTCGCTTTTCGTCCTCTCAGTTTCGTAAAAAACAGTAATGCTGCGAGAAGGTAGTGAGTAGGACTTCTCTGTTAGTGGTTGTATGCACATGGCCATGTGAGAGCATTCGGAGAGGGAGAGCTGACTCTCCCCACTCTCGGTCCTATCAGAGCATTTGGGGCTGTAAATGACGAGATGGCGGAGGAAGTGCTCCCGGCCCACTGGTTAAGCAGACCACCTACCGAAGCAGACGTAATTTGCCGTAACGAAGTAACCACTTCTATTGTCGGACTTTAGGACAGTAAGATTAACAAACTAAGTAACAGTGGTTATAGCGGAAATATGAATGGGAAGGAAAATCGCGCAGTAACCTTTTAACGTAAGGACTATAATTTTAAAACAAAAAGTAGATAACCTGACATCTATCAAATACATCACACTGTCCAAATTATTTTAGGAAATTTGGTAAATACCATATGGATTTGCTAAACTTACTAGATCCACACATTTTGAACACATTCTTTTTCCTACAAGCACCTAGCATAATGAACATATAAGAAACACAGATTACTTAGACATCAAACTATGCACTTCCAGACTACTGTTATAGCGTTTAGAATATTTTATGTCTAATCAGTTTAGCGTCGGAATTATAAAACATCTATTATTAAACGTTCAAAATAATGAGTTGGTGAACCCTATATCTGTATGCTAATCTATTTTGTTCAAAGTAATGGTCTGAAATGTCCCCATAGCACCTAGCTAACATTGATAGTAGTATTTAGATATAAGTGTCATGCGGCCAGATGGCTACAAAATGTAGTCCTTAGGATTAGAAACAAGTGTGATTTGGCTTATCTTGTACTTCAACACTACAATTTTGTTCCTTCCCAAAATGTACACTTTTGTTTCAGACAAAATTTTCTATGACTTCCTCTGAAACAATACTGAGGGTGGAGCTAAACGTTTTAAACAAACGCACAGCCGTACTGTAACTCAGTTAAATTCTATGACCAATTAGTTTGTATGGAAATAATAACTACTCGTAATTTGTAAGTAGCGTAAATATAAATTCACTTAGTACTATTCTTTCTGAATTTGACACTGATTATTAGTTGAAATCATGAGTCAATTAAAGCTAGACCACCATGGGAAACCTGGAGGCACTGGATGGCCGTTTCGTCCTAGTATGGAACTCCTCATCTCGCAGGAGGCGGAATCGTGGATGCGCACTGCTGAGAAGTCCCATTCTAGGTCTAGCTTTAATTGACTCACGATTTCAATTATTGAAATTTCTAAAATCTCCACAAAACCCCTTCTAATACTAACTGATTAGTTCAAAATTTCAGTTTTTGATAATTTCTTATTAATTGTTTGTGATCCTCCTTATTAAATTGTTTCGTAATGAGTTCAGTGAAGTTTATTCAGGTATTACTTTTTTTCGTTAATGATCAGTAAGGAATGGTTGTACACAGGCTTGTTACTCAATAAGTTCGTAGGCTTTTAATGAGTTTTATTTTCGAGAACATTTGATGAAACCCATGTAGAAAATATTTATGCAACTATCATGATTAGTTTACTAGGAATGTAATTTAAAACTTCATCTATATAGTCAAAAATTGAGTCCCTATATCATTTTCGATGCTAATTCCCTTTAATTGAACGAGCTCATTTACAAATGTTCCCTGTTTTTGTCAGGAAGATTAAATAATATGTCGTCTCAAGGGGGTTTTCCGTCAAATGATAGTTATAATTAAGTGGCATATATGCTTTCATAGCAGATGGAGTGATGTATGAGAAATAAAACGCACCTTGTTTTATGCCAGTGATTGAATAATACGTCTTTATTTGTTCCATTATTATAACGAATTTAATCTATTCACTTGACATTGTTTGTTTGAATCTCCCCATTGATGTTTAGGACTGCAATTGATCAGTCTGTTATTGGCATATGTGCATACTGTGTGTATCGCCTCGATATAGCCCTAATTCACAAGCACTGGATGCAAAGATGGATAGTGGCTAGTAGTGGAATCTAGGACGCGTGTTTCGTCCTATTTGTGACTCATCAGCTGAATATACCTGTATCTCACAGTTGTTCACCTCGGGACTCGAACCTATCACGTTATCCATTTAGCTAATGAGATGCAAGTACATCCAGCTGACGAGTTCTAAACAGTATGAAACACCCATCTTCAATTCCACTACTAGCCATTATTCATCTTTGCTTATAGCATAAATATGTTTCATAATTATTTTTTCACAACTCAGTCTAATTGAATGGACTTGTTTATTATCGCTATACTCGTCATAATAATAATAACAATAACCTTATCATCTTAATGTATATAGTTATTATACCATAAATATTTTATAGACTATCTTTAACACTAAAAATAAGACATAAGATATAAACTTTTAATTGGATGTTAATATGTCTAGGATAATTAACACAAATAAGTAGTATATAAATATATAGACAAAACTTTTAATTTATCATCATAAAGACAAAATAAACTATTTGTTTATAATATAGAATATTAAACATGAAATTTATTGTAGATTTATTAGATTGAATGAAATATCAACATCACTATGTTTTTGTTCTTTGTATTCATCAAATGTATCATTTCATTTATATTTGTGAAAATTAGTAGTATAATATAATATATGAAATTGTTTGATTAACTAAATTAAATTATATTTAAAACAGAATATTCATTATTATTATTATTGTGCTATGTTTGAAGTGATTACAAGTTCACCTAATCTATGAATGGAATAAAGAATCTGTGACTAAAGATTAATAAACTAGCTTATCTAATGCGACCCAGCCCAGCTAACTCGAGAGAGAGAGAGAGAGAAGTTCAAGTTTGAAATCAGTTTCAGTTTGGAAAGCATAGGAGTCTTGATGGTCTGTGTTGGTCCTGACAATGGTGGTCTCTCAGTTGATCCAACTTTTTTTTGAAAGAGTCGACGGATGAAGCCTCAATCACTTGCTGAGATTATGAATTCCACTTGTTGATGATTCGATGAAAAAGTCGATAGTCAGATGATAAGTAATTTGTTCTGGGCTTGTGAACTTTTTTGAAGTGTCCTCGTAAATTCTGTTTTGGAAGAAAAGAAAAATGAGGGCATATCAGGTGCAAATTTATCACTAAGCAATTTGAAAACTGTAATCAAGTCGCCTCTAGTTCTACGATATGACAACGGGAAAAGGTTCAGCTTGGCCAGTCAAGCATCATACGAAAGCTTTGCTATTCCGGGAAACAGCTTAGTTGCTCTTCTCACTGTCTTTTTAAGCAGGGGCTAGCCGCTTGTATGCAGTACTCAAGTTTAGGACATACGAACACTGTATACAAAGTCAAAAACGTTTTAACGTCGACATGACTAAAAGCCCTACATATTGACCATAAGGTTCTAAAACCTTTGGCGGCTATTGAACGGCAGTGTGGAGTAGTCTTTAAGTCTTGGCTAACGATGTCTCCTAAGTCATTATATATCTGGACGACAGATAGCTCAGTGTTATTCATCGTATATGTATGTGTACCTTGGTGACCGATATGCATCACAACACACTTGGAAGTATTTGTGAGCAACTGTCAGGTCATTTAGTTCTAAGCTATCATCCTTACATCGTATCGTTCTCCATATCTTGACATCGTTAGCACATAGCAAGACCGATGATGATAGGAGACAAGAAAGGTCATTTACATACAAGAGGAATAGCACTGGCCCCAAAACTGTACCCTGGGGAAATATATTCTGCAAGTAGACCGGTAACTTGAGCAATCACGACGATATATCTAGTCGGAAATACACTTGTTTAGATATTGGTGTGTACATTCATTTTTGATGAATAATTAAAATGAAATCACATATATGAAAAATAATTCATATTAGAATATCGTATGTTATATAGAATAAAATGTCGTAAGGGAAAACAGTAACAAATACTATATTGGAGTAATCACCACATTGTCTAAAAGACGGAATTAATGAATAAGTTAATCTTATTTTGGTTTTTCATATTGTCACAACATACTATTCAATATATTTGGCAATAAATAGGACTTACTTATGCCTTTCTGGTTGGTATATAAACCGAGTATGTTTGAAATAGAATTATTCATATGGCAGAGGCTGAGACTTATCTTCTGGACTCAACAGGAATGGCTAGCCCGGAAGCAGCACCGATCTAGACTCTAGACTGCTCGCACGTGTTTTACGCGTCATTGATTCGATCAATAAATCACTGCTCTCTAATCGGCAGTCACAAGTTATAAAAGTTTTTTATGAAACCTATTAGATTGATATATTTGTATCTATGTTGAGATTTGAATTCCGCACCCGACTTGAATATCTGGGCTACCTATTCTTGCTATGTTTTGTTTGTTTGTTTTAATACATCATTATGTCTGTTAGTCTCATAACCTATTCAGGTGCATTTGTAAAACGTTTACTATATTTTGCTGTACAAGTTACAAAAGAGCCTAATCAGAGATATTGTGGTTGCTAGCAATATGCATCGAAAAGAATATACATTATTCAGATGTTGATTCCTGAATTGATAGTATCTAAATCAATATGTTATCGTCAGGATCGATCAACAAATAAGAAACGGAAACTTGCTGAAATATTTTGTGCTGAGAATTCCATATTGTACCAAAAAATACGATATTGAATAAAGCCAATAATAATAATAATCTGCAAAGTTATAGAGTTGTAATATTGTTAGGTACTTCGTTCGATTTCTAGTGTGAACTTTAGCACTGCGATCGATGGACACTCATTAGACGACTCTGGTAGATTTAACGAAAGTTTGAACCATTTATGCGTAAATTGAGGAAAAATTGTGATTTCAAATACTTATTTTAACTGAATAATTCTGAATGTTAGTTGTATCTGTTCACATGCTGTTTTAAAGGAAAATACTTCAGCTTTTAGCATATTTTCCCTTTAATCTATCCTCTGAAGAAAAGGAAAAAAATGAAACAATGGATAAATATTTGAGAACTCAACCACTCTGTATATAATGGATGGGAATATAATTGATCCAGCTGAACTGATCGAAAACTTTGAGTAGAATATTACTTACTTACTTACGCCTGTTACTCCCCATGGAGCATAGGCCACAGACCAGCATTCTCCAACCCACTCTGTCCAGGGCTTCCTTTTCTAGTTCCACCCAACTCTTGTTCATTTTTCTCATATCTATTTCCATTTCCCGGCGTAATGTGTTCTATTTGATCTTCCTCTTTTCCTTTGACCTTGAGGATTCCAAGTGAGAGCTTGTCTTGTGACGCAGTTGGGCGCTTTCCTCAGTGTGTGTCCTATCCACTTCCAGCGCTTCTTCCTGATTTCTTCCTCTATTGGAATGTGGTCTGTTCTCTCCCACAGTACGTTGTTGCTAATAGTGTCCGGCCAACGGATCTGAAGTATTTTGCGTAGACTTCTGTTAATAAACACCTGTATCTTCTGGATGATGGCTTTCGTAGTTCTCCAGGTTTCTCCCCCATATAGTAGAACTGTCTTGACATTTGTATTGAAAATCCTGACCTTGGTGTTGGTTGACAGTTGTTTTGAGCTCCAGATATTCTTCAATTGTAAATATACTGAAAGAGCAGTATATTTACAACTGAATATACTGACTGTTAAAAATATTTTGAAGATATCTTTTTAATGTATGTTGAAAAGATGTTGTAATTAAAGTACAATTGATGCTGATAATTCCTTACTGTACTAAAATTTATGGTGTTAAATAAAACTATTATTACCACTATTCAACAGATTATCAAAGTTTGAACGCTATCACAATCAATACATCCTCTTAAAGAAACCATAAACTGCCAACAAAGACTATAATTAGATTCAGTGCTGCATTTTAACTAAAAGAAAATATAAACCCTTTACGATATAGTTTAAGTTAGTCAATTATAAATAATCTAGAACCTGGCACATAAATACATCGGTTCGAATCCTTATATAATGTCTGCAAAGCGAGATGGATTTATCAAGACAAATGAAATTGACTTTTAATTGTTGAGTCAGTAGTTCGAAGTCCGTTCCACTTGTTTTGTTGATGGTAAACTAGTTGTAGCATTGTTAAAACTCTATCAAAAATAATGGCTTCATAAATGGCAGGTAGTTATAAACATATTACTCAGTCTCATATCAAAACTATTCTAGTTGTGTCTAGTGAGATTTATAAACCATAATGTGTTGTGATTTCGTATTTTAGTTATGTAACCAAGTAAGTTAAATGCAGATGGTATTTGTTTTAGTCATTTTGTAATGATCATCAGAGATCTATGATCATGGGTGAGTTTATACACGTTCCCGATTCGCTTAGTCAATAAATTTTTCTTTCTTACTTGTGTAGGCAGATGGGTTCGTGTATATGAAGCTTGTGTGCCAGTATCAGGATAAGATACGACAAGATTATAATTTATGGATGACCTTCGAACGATGCCAACATTACACTGAGAAAACTCACTTGTTTACTATGGTCAAAAGAGGGTTTTAAATTAGTGTGAGGAATTAGAATTAAGATTTAGAATTAAAAATTATGATTATGAGTCAGAGTAAGAGTTTTCATCACCAATTGCTGTCAGCTATGATGACACCCTTTAGATTAATGAATTTTCCATCAAATTCTAATACGTGCTATTTTTTATTTCATCGGTTCACCTATAAACAATTATCTCGTCTTAGACACTATCGAACACAACAAATTTTTTATCAACTATTTAACCAAGTTAGTGAAATCTTCTTCAATGGCGTCAATACGAATACAACAGTTACAATGACAGGTTTCTTATATGCATATTAGAGTAAAGCCCTGACGAGGATCTAACTGAAAACAATATTATTCGCTTACATATGTTGTTCTAATGACAGATATCATTGTTTTTATTGGTACTTGACCATCAACGTAGAAGCACAATACAAGTAAATTATTTCAATATATTTTGTTTTGATTCGTATGTTTTATATGTCACAGATATTTTTATCTTTGAAGTAACATTAAAAACCAGGTAACAGTGAAGTAAGTGGATACTTAGATACAGTAAAATATAAGAAACATATATGAAATATATCATTTGAACATCTTCCTTGAGATGTCCATATGTAATTCATCATTCTTCCAGTTTTGTTGTTATACCGGTTGCTCTCTGTTTCCCTTTTTCTCTTAATTTCAATCATCTACTGGTGAGCGTTCCATTTCCAATTGGTTGGGGATGTTAGATCCCCAAAACGTTCGGACTTCGACTTCTCTCTCTAATTAGCAGAGCTGGGACGCATCAGAATAGCTAGTTTATCGATCTTTGGTCACAAGTCTTTGTTCCGTTCTCAGACTAGGTGAACTCATAATCGCTTCAAACCTAGAAAATATTGGCGATGGGGATGGGACTCGAACCCACGCTGGGAAACACCAATCCCATCCTTGTCGCCAATTGCTAAAAGTTGTGGCCTGTGTGCCTTGTTAATGTATAACGTAGCAATACCGCCAATTAGAGAACAGTGAATTATCGATCGGATCAATTATGCATAAAACATGTACGAGCAGTCTAGAGTACTTATCGGTCCTGCTTCCTGCCTAGCCCAGCCAGTTAAGTCCAGAACACCAATGTCAGCCTCTGCCATATAAATCATGCATTTCAACACACACGGAGTTTATATACCAATCAAACAGACCAAATCGTACCAATAAAATATGAAACAACATTTGTACAAAATTTGACCAAATGTGGCTGTGAATGTGGGAGATAGTAATTAATAGACAGGGAATAATTCAAGAATGGAAAATCGTATACTAACAGTTCATAGGTTAAAATAAAGCTTATGATAAGAGGAACACGAATATGAATAGTTTAGTTATTTAACAATTAAACAATAAAAATACAGGCACAGTAATAGTCTGGAAATGGATTCCAACAGTTACCATTCATTATACTCATCGGGACATAATACAATTCCTGCTACATACTACTTATATCTATCCGCATAAGTAGCACGCAGCACAACAGTAGATAATTGTTTCTTAATGTTACTAATGGAACAGTTGTCACACTATATTGTAAATTCATTCATCTATACTTTGAACTGATTCCCATAAAAACATCTTTAAAGAAAATATTTATTTATTTCTTTTTCCTAATCCTTGTCTAGTTAATTAGTTAAATGTTTATTTTTGCCAAGTCCAATGAATTTCGGTCATTTTCTTGAGTTTTGAACGTGAACTATTATTTCTTAGCTTAGTTAGCATAATGGATTTCAGTTATCAGTATTTTTTTATTAAAACCTACATACAATTGATTTCAATGCCACAAGAATCCTTCAAAAAGGCTTTAATTCTTACAAAGAAAGACTAACAGCCAAAGCCCTAAACATATAGGCAAATCCAAATAGTAATAATAGTAGGAGAGATGGAATACAATTGGCATTCCCATGGCAACTAATAATTAATAAGTAAACCTGAACTACTTATTCTATTTTATCTATTTCGTATTAACTGAATAACAGAAATTACATTCAACGGTTCTAATCAGTTGTCATATCTGAATATCAGAAAGGGTTTGTGGATATTATAGTAATTTTAATAGTTGAGATCGTGAGTCAATTGAACCTAAACCATCATAGAAAACCTGAAAGCACCTGACAGTCATTTCATCAATTGACTCATGATCTCAACCAGTAAAATTATTATATTATCCACAAAACCTCCTTCTGATAATAATCAACATATGCCCACCAGTAACGGTCTCCAAGAGGTATTTCCTGGAGTTCTAATGAGAAGCAGTGAACAGTGAAGTTCAACCGGATCTGTTATGAGATAGTAACTCACTGAAGATAATGGTGGATGTGTCGCTCAATTTCATGGATTGGTTGGAGTTAGATATAAACACCGTTGGATATCTGCTGGATTAGTGGTTTAGAGGTTAAGCGTTCCAGCGCGAGAATGATAGGTCGTGGGTTTGAATCTCGCGAGGCACGATCGTGGGTGAGCACTGATGAGGAGTCCCACAGTAGGATGGAACCGTTCAATTGACTCATGATCCCAACTATCGAAATTATTATATTATCCACAAAAACCCATTCTGAAAATATTAACTGTTAATTAATTCATTAATTAAGGTATATACTTAAAGTTACCTTGTTTTGAAATTACTCAGTAATACTATGTGAACTCATTTTGTAAGGTTTTTGTATTAACTTAGAGATAGTTTTAATTACTAAACAACACAAGAGAATTATCAGTTAATAAGACATTAAAGACACATGTTTAGTCTTCTGTTGGGATTCTTTAACAGAAAGTACGCATATGGTTTTAATAACTTGATCGTCGTGGTTTTGTCACTGTGTTGATAAGCGAATGTAAAGCTAATTTCATTTTGATTGCCATCGCTACTTAAATAAGTCTTATGCACAATCATATTTCCATCGCGTTAGGCGCTACACTCATATTCTGTTTTATAGACTAGATATGGATGTGTGTGACACGATGAAGTTGAAAAGAAGATGTACTTACTTACGCTTGTTACCCCTCGTGGAGTAACTTGGGCCGCCCACCAGCACTCTCCATCCAACCCTGTTCTGGTCAATCCTTTCCAATCACTATTCATACATACAAGGATTTATTTTAATTTAAAGACTGGATTCAACTAGATTAACGCAATATCCTAACGTGTTTCTGTTTATACCGATTTAATTTACATTGATTAAGAATTCAGATTTTTAAATAACTATGAATGAATAGATAGTTTGTGATGACTGTTTCTTTATATTCAGAACTTATCAGCTGGTCGTATTTGCATTACAATATTGATGTTCACTCTGAGACTTCAAATTAGTACCTTTTACTTCAAAAGTTAAATTCTTATCCATTAAGCTATCGATTCCAAGTGGTTGCTAACTTGTCCAACGATTATAATGTTGATAATATGATTGGAAATGATTTGAATTATCCCGTTATCGATATTCAGAACTGCATTTTGATCAATCTTGGTTGATATATATATATGCATCCTGAGTGGATTATGTCGATATTCTTGAAACTTGTGACAAAATGGTTACTAACGCGCTCAGAATGTACACATTACCAAGCAACACTGATCAAAATTCTGTCCAAAATATTAACAAGGGGATAATTCAAAACCTTCCTAATAATAATATCACTATAATCTAGTCTAAATTACTAAATTATTGTATAAAACCAGTTTGCAAACCGTTATAAAATCCTTCATATTAACCCCCCCCCCTATCCAGATCAATCCCATTCCCAGTGTAAGCTTTCAATTAGTATGGTGATTCGATAGATATCGGATTTCATTAAAAGTGCATTGGAAAAATAGATTGAAACATCACAAGAAGCTCTCTCTCTCTCTACTGACATTAACTAATATATTACATAACGAGAATACAAGTTTGTTTATTCAATCTTCTTACCACTTTTCATAATCACATGATACTCTTTCTTTTGTTGAGAAAAATCATTAGTTGCTTGAAGTGTATATTTATATTATTCGCTGATAAACTAAATGTGTAGAAGAAATTCGTTTAAATACATTACACTTCAGTGAATTAGATTCACTAATCTAGAAAAGTACACCTCCATCATGTTAGAGATGTTCAGTCTTCCTGTTCATATCTAAATTGAAGATTAACATGTAATAAATACCAATTATACATAATCTATTTATATATCTGATGCGTTTCTTGATTGAATTTATACAAATCTAGTTGTTAAGCGTTCACGTGTGAGACCAATAGGACCTGTGTTCGAATCTCATGAAGCAGGATCGTGGACGTCCACTGCTGAGGATTCCCATAATAGGACGAAGCGGCCGGTCAGTGCTTCCAGGTTTTTCATAGTGGTCTAGCTTCAACTGGCTCATGATCTCAACTACTGAAATTGCTATAATATTCACTAAAATCCCTTTCTGATATAAATCTAGTTGTGTTTTTTTTGTAAATAGTATACAATATCATTCCTTAATTTGAAATCTACACTTTACGGAAGAATAAAGAAAACCACATAACATTAAAATTGATATAACTATAAAACAAATCTCAATCAATGATTATAATTGTTTATAATGTCTTTCATACGTAACCGAATATAATACATAATTTTATGGTGGTTGGAGGTGGTCAACCGTGGACTCAGGTTTCATGCTAATTGGCACTCGTCAGGAAGATGTATCTGTAATCTTGAGGGAACTGGTGCTCTTCGACGTATCCGATCCCGTGTCACCTAGCTTCACAATCAAAGACCTTACCACTGAGCTATCCGGGTCGCAACCAACCTCCTTTAGGACTGAGATGTATTAACAATTGATTGACCAGTGGGTGGTGATCAATGTCATGTGTGTCAGGTCCTCCTTAGTGCAGATCAAATGCTATCAACCAGTTCCCTCAAGATTACAGGTACATCTTGCTGACGAGTTCCAAGTAGCACAAAAGCCGGGTCCAGGGTTTCTTGTTGATTACCTCCAACCATCATCTTGTCTCAAAATAGTGCGCACGATGTCGAATCACCTTGACTAGTGGCCACATTGCAACTTGGTCGATAGGATCAGATCTTCACTAAGAACGACCTGACACACATGACATTGATCACCACCCAGTGATCAATCAATTGTGAATACATAATTTTAATTTAATCAGGCACTGAATAGTGACTAGTATAATGTTTCTCTATTCCTTGAGTGTTGATAGGATTCTACCTGTGACCATTAATCTAAGTGATTAGACATCGTGTGAAATATTTTGATCTCTGATAGCTAATGATTTCTGTCGACTGTATTGATCATTAGAATTCAGTCAACACCAAAGAGCTAGACAAACATGACATTGATCACCATTTATGTGTCAATCAGTCTAATGTCTCTATCCCACAGGAAGTCAGTCTTAAACCTAATAGGTTAATGATAATGTTTCAATTTTTTACTGGACGATGAATGCTTGAATCCCACTGCGAACTTCAATTTCTTAAAGATTTTAAGTATACCTTGCTAACGAATAGCATTTAGCACAAAACTTCATTCAAGCACTTTTCCCCTCCCGATTAAATTCAATTTTCCAACAAGATTATTAGTATGGGGGTTGTGAAGATTATTACGTTTTTGATTGAGATCATGAACCGATTGATGTAAGACCACCACCTTTGGAAACCTGGAAGCACTGGACGGCCGTTTTGTCCTATTGTGGGACTCGTCAGCAGTGCGCATTCACAATCCCGCTCGCCGGATTCGAACCCAGGGCCTTCGGTCTCGCGCGCGAACGCTTAACCAACTGGACCACTGAACCGGCATCCAATGGTGATAGTGTCTAACATTTATTTGTGAAGTAATTCTTCATTTTTATCTCAGTTTCCTGATTTCATTTGTGTAATACCATATATTGTGTTTTCAATCAAAAATCCATTTGCTTCACTCACCTTTGTCCCTTGGGCTTTACTCACTTTACCCATTCGATTGTAGTTGTTAATGAGTAACTTTTAACATCATTTTTCCAGTATTTTGTTTCTGTGTTTTAAAATTTTCTTCAAGGATATTTTCATTATTTAACATATAAATCACCAACTGTATCAAAATGCTTCTTTAAAATACACGCGCCAATTGGTAAACCTATTTTTGATGCCTTTGACAAACGTTTGAGGTGAGGCTATAATTTATGGACGACGCCTAATTGACCTTGAGAATATCCACCTAATAACTAGGACCAAATGAAGGTTATAAACCAGTGTGAGGAATTAAAATAATGATTTACAGTTGATAGTTAAGGTTAGAAATTACAGTTAGGGTTTTCATCACGAACTAACATTAGTTATAATGTCAAAACTCTATTTAGCCAGATGAATGAGTGAATTTCTCACCAAGACACGAGACCTGTTATCACGTCTGAGATGAAACATGGAATACAATGGACATGTTGGATGCAGCTACACGTTTTGGACTTCACAGATGACCTAGCTGTTCTATGTCATATACACTAACAAATACAGGTGAAAACAGTCAATATAGCAGCAACCTATGAAGCAGTAGGCCTCAACACACACAAGGGGAGAAGTAAGATCTTCAAATTCGACGCAACGAGCACCATTCAAATCACACTTAATCGAACAGGTGGAAACTTTAACGTAACTGGACAACATCGTCGATGAATAAGAAGAATCTGATGTAGATGTGAAGGAATGGGTTGGCAAATCAGGGATACTATTCTTAAAAATTAGGAACACATGGAACTCAAAACAACTGTCAGTCAACATCAAAGTCAGAATCTTCCATGCAAACTTCAAGACAGTTCTAATACACGGAGCTGAAACTTGGATAATTACTACAAACATGTTCGATTAAGTAAAGGTATTTATAAATAGCTATCTACGCAAGATACTGCTGATCGATTGACCAGAGACAATGAAAAATAACCGACTGTGGTAAAGAGCAAACCCCTTTCCAATCGAGGAGAAAGTTAAGAAAATACTCTGAGAGTGAATATTGTACACCTTATGGAAACCATTAAAATGCATCATGAGGCAAGTCCTATCTTGAAATCCTCAAATCGAAAACAAAAGCGACAGGCACCAAAAATATATGGTGTTGTGAATTAGTGGCAAACATCAAGATCATAACACTTGACAACAACTGGAAAGGATACCCAAAGATGAAGTTACGTAGAGATTCATAGTCGGAGGCTTATACTCCTCAAGGGGTAACAGAAGTTAGTAAATAAGTAATTCTCAGAACAAAATCTATTTAATACTACAAAAATTGTTTTTCTCATAAGCATTTAACTTGTTAATGTTTAAAATATTTATCTGAAAAATTTACTAAACAATAATTAGCTGACATTCATATTCATTCATAAACGTTTATGACTAGTATTATCAGAATGGGTTTTGTGGAGATTTTTAGAAATTTCACTGGTTGAAATCATGAGTCAGTTGAAGCTAGACCACCATGGTTGAAGTTAGACATTAACACCAATGGATACCGACCGGCTCAGTGGTCTAGTTGGTTAAGCGGCTGGCGCGATACTGATGGGTCCTGGGTTCGAGTCCCGTGGGGCGCGGGGTCGTGGATACGCACTGCTGAGGAGTCCCGTACTAAGGCAAAACGACCGTCCAGTGCTTCCAGATTTACCATGGTGGTCTAGCTTCAATTGACTCATGATTTCAACCAGTGATGTTTGTGACTAGATTTATTCCCCTCCGCCAACCCACCTCCTCACTGTATCTCATCTCATCATATAACATAACTGATGAATAAGTTTGATGGTAATCACTAATAATTTCTCCAAATGACAAATGAAATGTAAAAGGTAAAAACCAATGAGATGGTATTGTAGTGAACGAGAACACAATTAGAGACAATCGAATGTATTTGAATACAAAATTACAGAATATCTGAGAACCATACAGGAAATACTCCACTTGCAACAAGTCAATCAATCATCTCAGAATTGATTGTTCTTTTGTTTCTACATCATTCATTATCTGTTCTCATTTTATTTTCTTCTAACTTAACCATCCACCACTTTCTATTGATAGTACATACTACTTATATCTGTCGATATCAGCAGCACACATCACAATATTACTTAAATTCCTGATTAAGTAGATTCACAATAACTTCTAAAGAAATTTTATGACGAAGATAATGACCATTGGAGTTCAACTGTGTCTGTTATGAGATAGTAACTCAATGAAGACATTGGTTGATTTGTCGCTCAATTTCGTGGATTAGTTGACGTTCGACATTACCGCAATTAGATACCGGCCGGCTCAATGGTCTACAAGCTAAGTGTTCGCGAGCGAGACTGACAGATTCTGGGCTCGAATCTCACAAGGCGGGATCGTAAAAGTTTTCACTTCTAAGGAGTCCCACAATAGGATGAAACAGTCATCCAATGCTTCCAGATTTTTCATGGTGATCTAGCTTCAATGGACTCATAATCTCAACTATTGAAAATAATTAGTTCAAAAGTTTAAGAAAACAGTTATGTATAATGATCACAATCTACAAGATGTTCAATATAAATCTGTTTCTTTTTTTGTAATTTTATCAATATTATATCCATACTTATATATGATACTTTCATACTTTGTTTAGTTCAAGCCAATCAAAATTAAATAACATAAAGATGTTTTAAAATCAGGTCAAAATAACAAAGAGAAGATTTTTTAGAGAGAAAACAAAAAGAAAAAAAGAAGGAGAAAAAAGGTTTTAGAAATTGATAGATCATTAGATAAATAGCATTATATTCTATTGAACAATCATTATGTTTATTAATTCTTTATTTAGAATGAATTTCATTCTATTTCATAAGGGACAATATAGAAAAAGAATTTAGTTTTTAAAATGATGTTTATTTATTAGAGAGATAACAACCTAACTTATACATCTCTTAATCGAAGCACTGGACAACCGTTTCGTCCTAGTATAAGACTTCTTAGAAGTGTGCATCAGTGATCCTGCAAGTGAAACTCGAACCCAGGATATTCGGTCTCACATGTGAACGCTTAACCTATAGAGCACTAAGCCGACTAGTATCCAACGGTGTTAATGTCTAACTTCAACCAACTCAATACATCTTTAGTGGAGAAAAAATTCATGGAGAAAAGAAATTTATTCTCAATTACAATAATGAAATAATCATCGGAGTAGTTGCGTTACGTAACGATTTTATGATGTCACAGTGAATAAAAAGTAATATTGATTAACTGGAATAAAGAGGATCATAATAATCCAAGTAATTATTCAATAAATCAAGCATTTGCTACGTTGGATACCATTTGCAAAGAAGTTATATAATATATATAATATACCCTTGTGGGCCAGGATAATTTTACATTGGTTTTTAGGAGAACCAGACACCATCCGGACTTTCATGTAAAAACCCAAACAGTACAGCTCAACCCCGTTTAACAAGGGAACCAGACACCGTACAGGCTTTAACGCTACAATCTGAATAGTACAGCTCAATCCTGTGGCGCAACCACACAGGTATCAAGCACCCTGGTGAACCAATTTGCAAAGAAGGCGCTAACAAAATATTTTGATAAACTGATTTGAAGAAAGTACTGTCCTTAAAATTACAACTCTCAAATAATGCTACCAGAGGAATTGTAATTCAAAGGTTAAGAAATACAGTACGGAAAACATTTAGTGCAACCAAAGTGAATGTAGTTTTCTACAATCGTTCTATAATGAAAACCAGGCTATTTAAATTTGCCACATCCATGTGTATTTACCAATTCAAATGCTTTTGTTAAGCCAATTTTATAGGTCGTACAATTCGCCAAGTCCTTCATCGCACCATCCGTCTTGATTGAGCAAAGAACAAGTAAGAGTGATTGAGAGTTCTATTCACGTTTACTTGGTGAACACAGCTCATCAAGTTGAATTGAATAAAGCTTTTAAGATTATCCACCATATTCAATCAATGGCTTAAGAGTTCGCCTTTTGCACATTGCTAAAACCATTGGTATTCAAGTTCACAAATCAAACCACTGCATTCAAAAGAAGTTTATACAATCAATCTTATTACCTTGACCATCGGTATAGGAGTGAGTTGGTAACAGAACTTTAGTAAACTCTTTTCGCATTTCTTCTACTTTTTGTATCTTACTTATTCTCAACATTCATCTATTGATTCTTACAATAACTACTATATTACTGACCATTCATCAAAATATTTTGTTACCTTCTTCTTTGTAAATGGTATCCAACGTAGCAACTGCTTGATTTATTGAATAATTACTTGGATTATTATGATACTCTTTATTCCAGCTATGCAATCACTGTGACACTATACAATTGTTACGTAGCGCACCTACTCCGATGATTATTATTACCAGTGGAGTTCAAACAAGTCTGTTGTGAGATAGGAACTCACTGAAGACAATGGTGTACGGTGGCGCAACTTCGTGGATTGGTTGAAGTTAGACATTAACACCGTTGGATGCCGGCCGGCTCAGTGGTCTAATGGTTAAGTGCTCGCGCGCGAAACCAGTAGGTCCTGGGTTCGAAACCCGCGAGGTGCGGGGTCGTGGGTGCGCACCGCTGAGGAGCCCCATACTAGGACGAAACGGCCGTCCAGTGCTTCCAGGTTTCCAATGGTGGTCTAGCTTCAATTGATTCATGATTTCAACTTGTGAAATTTCTAAAAATCTCCACAAAACCCATTCTAATAATATTATTTCATTATTGTAAACTATACATATCTAAATATGAGTGTAGGGTAATGATGAAAAGCTAATTGAGAAGTGTTATCTCCAGACGAAGAATAAATGAATGATAACTGTTAGGAATAACTTATGCATTAATATTATACGAATATTCTTATTGTATAACTATTAAGTGACCATAAAATATGTATATTCTTATTCCTTTCATTATTATAAGCTTTTATTTGAATTATTGACTATTATCCTACGACTTACTATTCTTCAGATATTCTCAAATTATTAGTAATAGTCTCTCATACTCACAGCCAATTTTGGCTTGATCTTGTATAAATGTGTATTTAGAAGGTTTGTCTAACTGTTTATGATTAGAAAAGTATATGGACAATCTTCGAAAGAATTTCAACGTACCTATTGACTTAGATTTGTTTAATTGCAGTTTGTCTTTAATAATTAAACTCCTAATATATATGAAGGGGTTTGTGAAGATTTATTTAATTTGTAGATTGCATTTTTCGCAAACTGATCACATTTGGAGACGATTAAAAGCCAGGGAGTACTGGAAAGTTGTTCTACTTTAGCGTACGCCTCCTCATCAGTAGGCACATATAAACCGAATCAGGGGTCCTATGTAGAGTCTTCAAGTTTTTTAAGTAGATGGTTAACCACTGAGACCATTGTGTTGGTAACCACTAGTACAATTTCAACCTCAGTGGATTAACGATAAACGAATACAATTGTTAACAAGTGTTTCACTCCCAACTCACTAGTATCTCAAGTAATTTAGTGTGCTGATTATTGTAATTTACTTTATCAGGGTTTCGTGGAGATCATAGACTGGTCTCATTCTCATTCCATTCTGTTTATTCATTCAAATAATGATCAAGTTAAATTCACTTAGTGTTGTTTTACTTGCATCTCCCTATTGTTATTTAGGACTGCAATTCATCAGTCTCATGTTCACATATGCGCATTCTGTGAGAACTCCCTCGATATAGCCTTAAGTCACAAGCTTTATAAGCAAAGATTGACTCAGTAGATAATTGGATAACGTGATGGTATTTGAAGAGAACGGTACTGGGTTCAATTCCCAGATTGAACATCAACTCTGAGATGCAGGTACATCCAACTGACGAGTCCTAAATAGGACGAAACGCGCGTCCTGAATTCCACTGCTAGCCACTATCCATCTTTGTTTATTTCCAATAATAACAGAATCAACTTATAGTGTTAATAATCTTTTTATAGAAAAACAGAAGCATAAAATAATGATGACGGTGAATCATATATTGGTACAAGAAAAAAGAAGGTCATCCATTCATTTGGAAAGAACTACAGAGAGAAAGTGTATCCATGTGTTTATGTTTGTTTGTTTGTGTGTGTGTGTGTGAAAGAGAGAGAGTGAGTGAGGGCGGTAGTGAAAAATCTGTAAGAGAAAGAAACATTTTAGTAAACAAGCTAATCAATAAATAAGACAGCCCAGATACGAAAAAAATTGAACGTTTTTTTCACGAAAAGTCATGTATTATATTGATTATATAAAATATTTACAGTTCATAATGTTTGTAGATAAATATTTTGATGAAATTTATGCTACATTGCTTTAGAGTTCTATGTAATAGATCATTCGTCACTAAAGGACGTTTTCACATCAATACAAGATGGTTTCCTCCTTACCCTATGTAGAAAAGCATGAACCAACTAACAGTATTCTCTATCAAACATTGTTTTGGACAATGCTTTTCAGTCCTTTCTAGTTGTTATTCATCATTTTGATATCTGCTTCCAATTCTTGATGAAGTATGTTGTTCGGCTTTCCACTTTTCTGTTTTTTTTCAGAAACCTAAGTTACGGCACCGTGATACACTTTGACGGTCTTCACAATGTATGTTCTATCTGCCTCCAGAATCTCTTCTTAATTTCCTCTTCATATGGATGCTGATTTGTTTCCTTACATAGTATTGAAGATTCTCACTTTGATATTGGTTGACAGTTGCTTTGAGTTTCATATGTTCTTCAACAGTAGGAGTGCTGTCCTTGCTTTGCCAATCCTCGTCTTTACATTTACATCAGATCCTCTACCTTCATTTACGATGCCTTCCATGGAGATGTTTGAAAGTTTCCACCTGTTCCATAGATTCTCTATCAAGTATGATTGGAGTGGAGTTGTTCTGATGTATTTTAAGATCCTCATTTTCTCTCATGTATGTTGAGGCTCATTGTTTTACAGGTTGCCGCTATGCTGACTGCCTTCACCTGTATTTGTTGGTGTGTATGGAATAGACGAGCTAGGTCATTTGGGAAGTTTGAAATGTCTGAATGCATCCAGACTGTCCAACGTATTCCATGCTTCCTATGAGATATTATGGTTTTCACAATCCAATCGACTACCAGAAGGAAGTAAAAGAGCGAGAGTAAGTATCCTAGTCAAACACCAGTACTCACTTAGAATACATCAGTGAACTGTCCTCCATGCACAACTTTACAGTGTAGTCCGTCGTATCAATTCCGGATAATGTCGATGATGTTCTTATGTACATCATATTGTCGAAGAAGGTTCCATAATGTTCTCCTGTTCATATTGTCAAATGCCTTCCCATAATCAAAGAAGTTGATGTATAGTGATAAATTCTATTCAATTGATTGTTCAACAATGATTCGTAGTGTTGCGATTTGGTCTGTAAACGTCCGATCCTCAAAGAATTCAGCCTGTTGATCTCACAATTAAGCGTCTACCGAATCTTTCATCGTATTGAACTAATAAATCTTCTGACTGAACGCTTGATTCGGTCGCTCAAGCTTTTTAGTAACCCCGAGGCTAAATCTACACGACAACTTGAACACGAGAGAAAAGGATGGGTAATCATCCAATCGAAAATGTGACACGTGACTCTTCACTGTCTAGATGTTTCTGAGATACTTCAATTTAGTGCTGATTGGATAAAATGTTTCCTAGCGTTTTCATGACCCCTTTGGGTTATTTTCGAGGAATTTTCTGGGTCTCTCCAACATCAACAACACTCTGTTGTAAAATTTTCCTGATGTTGATTTGATGCCTCAGTAGTCCACACACGTGCTCAGATGATCGCCTTTCTTTGATGATGATGAGTCCTCATTTCCAGTCTGTCGGTGGTACTTGTTCTTCCTCTCAAATCTTATTGAATAGAACGTGGAACAACTTCGCATTTACGTCTGTTTGACATCAGTGCTTCAGTTGGTATGTTGTCACGTCTTTCTGCTACCTTTACAATCTTGACGCCTATGTTGATTTCTTCAATCGTTGGTAAGTCGACATATAAAGGAACGTCTGCGTGTGCTGCCTCGATGTTCGGTCAGTTCAGTAGGGCCAGTGTATTCGAGAATTATCCAAAGTGTTCTCGCCACCTATTCCTCTGTTCTCGAATAGCAGTGGTCAGCTTGCCTTCTTTTTTCTTGACTGATCGCTCGGGTTTACTATATTCCCCCTGTCAGCCACCTCGTTGAGTCACATAATTGTCTGATGTTTCTTTCTAGCATATTGAAAACAAAATGGTTAGTGACAATTATATGACGAGTTATTTCAGAAATGACATTGTGTAATCGATGAGAGGCATAGGAATTATTGTTAAAATAAAAAGAAACTGTCACCAAAAATTGGGAGTAAGTGGGAATCGGACTAAACAGGTGATTATTATTATTATTATTATTATTATCATTATTATTATTATTATTATTTAAGTTTGAAGCGAATGGTATTGGGTTCGGGTCGCGGAGTGGACATCAACTCTAGGATGCAGGTACATCCAGCTGACGAGTCCCAAATAGCACGAAACGCTCTTAGAATCATGACTTGTTATTTAGGACTGCAATTGACCGGTCTCATGTTAACATATGTGCATCGTGTGTGGATTGCATCGATATTGCCTCAAATCACAAGCTTTTTAGCAAAGATGGATGATGGCTAACAGTGGAATCCAGAACTCGCGTTTTATCCTATTTAAGACACATCAACTGGATGTAACTACATCTCAGAGTTAATGTTCCCTTTACGACTCGAACCCAGTTCGTTCTTACTACTTTTATATTACTATTATTATTATTATTATTTATTATTATTATTATTATTATTATTATTATTATTATTATTATTATTAGATTTGATCTTATTACATTTAATTCAATATTGTAATAGAAGCATTGCGTAATCACATTTTTATTTCGAATCAATCCAATTAATATAAATCATAATAATGATGATGAAAACTAACTATTTAATTAAATAATAATCAATAAACATTAGTAATTTGATTTTATTCAAAATCAATATTTAAGATGATTAGTTTAGATCTGATTATTTGATCAGGGTTCATTTTATTTTTATGTTAAGCAAAAAGAAAAAAACCATTCACCCAATCTCACACGAGTTTTTCCTAAAGCTGAATTCAGATCTTGATACAAACTAATCTCATATTGTACAGTATATATATAAACTATTATGATTCTTATTAGTATAGGGTTGTGGAGATTAATAAGTTATTGATTGAGATCATGAACTGATTGATGTTAGACCACCACTGAAAACCTGGAAGCACTGAACGGTCGTTTCGTTCTATTGTGGGACACCTCAGCGGTGCGCATCCACGATCCCACAAGCGGCAGTCAAATACAGGGCCTTCAGTGTCGCGCGCGAACGCTCAATGTAGTAGACCACTGAGCCGACATCCAACGGAGCTAATATCTAGCCTCAAACAATCCATGAAATTGCGTGACCATCTTCCATTGTACTGAGGTAGATACCTGTCTCTACCCGACATGGATTAGTTCCACTGGTCACAGCTTAACATAAAAATAAAATGAACCCTGATCAAATAATCAGATCTAAACTAATCATCTTAAATATTGATTTTGAATAAAATCAAATTACTAATGTTTATTGATTATTATTTAATTAAATAGTTAGTTTTCATCATCATTATTATGATTTATATTAATTGGATTGATTCGAAATAAAAATGTGATTACGCAATGCTTCTATTACAATATTGAATTAAATGTAATAAGATCAAATCTAATAATAATAATAATAATAATAATAATAATAATAATAATAATAATAATAATAATAATAATAATAGTAATATAAAAGTAGTAAGAACGAACTGGGTTCGAGTCGTAAAGGGAACATTAACTCTGAGATGTAGTTACATCCAGTTGATGTGTCTTAAATAGGATAAAACGCGAGTTCTGGATTCCACTGTTAGCCATCATCCATCTTTGCTAAAAAAAGCTTGTGATTTGAGGCAATATCGATGCAATCCACACACGATGCACATATGTTAACATGAGACTCATGAATTGCAGTCCTAAATAACAATGGGAAGATACAAGTAAAACAATACCAAGTGAATATAACTTCATCCCATTGCACAAGCAGGTGGATATCAGGACTCAGTAACTAGGTGGATAACGCGATGGCGTTTGAAGCGAACTGTACTCAGTTTGAATTCTAGAGTGAACATTAACTCTGAGATGATGAGTCCTAAATAGGATAAGACGCGAGTTCTGAGTTCCACTACTAGTCATTATCCATCTTTGTTTATAATGCTTGTGAATTAAGACAATAATTATTATGATTTATATTAGTTTGACTTATTCAAAGTAAGAACGATTAAGTAATGCTTCTATTACAACACTGAATTAAATCTAATAAGATCAAATCTAACAATAATAATAATCTAATAATTGAATTCATGAGTCAATTGAAGCTAAACCATCATAGAAAATCTGAAAGCATTAGACTGTTGTTTCGTCCTAGTGTGGACTTCCTCAGCAATGCACACCCACAATCCTGCCCCACGAGATTCGAACCCAGGACCTATCGGTCTCGTGCTCGAACACTTAATCTCTAGACCACTGAGCCAACCAGTATCTAACAGTGTTAATGTCTAACTTCAACCAATCCACGAATAACAATAATAATCAAATAAAAATAATAAGAATGAACTTTTTTTAGAAAAATGTTTACTGTTGTAAGAAAATTAACCAAATAAGTAATATCTTAAAATATTTACAAAATAAAGTGACCAAATAGAAATAGATTAGATTTGTTGTTATATTGTAGTATTGTATTTGGTTATATTACTATTTGTTATTTTATTTCACTCGAACAGGTCATAATCATATTGATTTGTGTCAATGTTTAAGTTGGATGGATACAAATAATCATATACAGATATTTATATCATAAGAATAGTTGTATTCTATTAATTGTTTGAAGTTAAATTATCAAAAGGGGATTTTGTGGAGACTTTAATCATTTTAATAGTTGAATTTATGAATCAATTGAAGCTAGATCACCATGGAAAACCTAGAAGGACTGGACGGCCGTTTCATCCTAGTATGCGACTCTTCAACAATGCGCATCCATGATTTCACTTCATGAGATTCAATTGACTCATGAATTCAACTGTTAAATTACTATAATATCCACAAAACCCCTCTTTCATTATAATCAATATATGCTCACTAGTCACTGTCTCCAAGAGCTGTTTCGTGGAGTCCTAGTGAGAAGCCGTGACCAGTGGAGTTCAACCAGATCTGTTGTGAAATAGTAACTCACTGAAAACAATGGTGTATATGTCGCTCAATTCGGTGGATTAGTTGAAGTTAGACATTACCACTGTTGGATACCAGCCGGCCCAGTGGTCTGGAGGTTAAGTGTTCGTACGCGAGTTCAATTAGCCCTAGGTCCGAATCAGGAGAGGCCGGATTGTAGATGTGCACTGATAAGGAATCCTATACTAAGATGAAACGGCCGTCCAATGCTTCCAGGTTTCCCATAATGGTTCAGATCCAATTAATTTATTAATTCAACTAATACATTAATTTATTACTAATACGATGGGTCTGTGGAGATGGTCGGATTATTTAGGCGACAGCAAGAACTGGCCTTAGATAAGAAGCCACTAAAAATCAGGAATTATTGAATAACTGTGACGTCTTAGTATGGCATTCCTCATCAATACTGGGATCAAACCCAGGATCTACAAGTGTGTCAGAGAGTGCCTAAACTTCATACCATCCAGTTGGTATCTTGAGATCTACATGTCATAATATCGTGTAATTATCTTTTTGCGCCATTGGTAAGCAAGTATCTCACTGCCTCCACGGCAGGACTCCACTAAATTAGAAGTCCGGTGGTTTATGAGTGCTCACTAGAACAAAATCAATGTTCAGTACACCTTGGATAATCTACAATTGGACTACTAGATCACTCACCGTACACTAATCAATCAATGTAAATTTATTCACACATTCAACAAATCTATCATATTTATTTTATTTGCAATTTATTAGGTCAGCCCGTATGTTTCGTGATAAACAGGAAGTTACGGTATACACAAATTATGTTCATATATCCATAACGAAATAAGCAGCTAACAGTTAAAGTTGACCTAAATCGATACCATGACCTTTTAGGTTCACTACTACAGCAATACTGATTACTGTGATGTTTCTAATCTCAGTATTATTACTACCTGGTGTAGCTCTCATCTCTACAGTATCGTAGTATATTAGTTGTCAAATTATCTAACCAAGTTACGTCAAATATCGTATTATTAGCAATGTTTATCATCATCCCTAATTTAAACCTCAATGTTATACAAATTCTAACTCTAATTAGTGATGGCAATGATTAAGTACGCTTAGTTTCTTTACAGAAAGTAAGTGGCATTCACTCTTTGTGTTCTCTTAAATTCTAATCTTCTGAATTTTTCATGTCCCTCTTTTCTTCTCTTTCCAAATATTTTTCACTGGATTATACTCCTTGAATAACATCTTCAAACTCTATCTTACTGTTTATTGCTTATAATTTAACTACCTCTACCACTATAGAATTTGAATAGACAATTGTATCTCTGTGCTAATGTGGTATGACAAGTCGAACTGATGCACATACGTATGAAGTTCTACGTTGTTGCTGATTAAGTTTCTATACATTTTTAGTGGTGATAATCATGAACACAATGGTTGATTTGTTGTTTGTGAAAAGATTTAATTAATGTTCTACTAATTAAATCCAACCAACAAGGCTAAATGACAACAAATACAATAATAAAGTTAACAAAATTATTCTCTACAATAATCATAGACTCATCACGTTAACTTTCAGTGTATTAGCAAACGCTACCCGTTGTATCTAGTTGAGCGTGAATGATTAAAATTAAAAGGATAGCGGTTGCGGAAATTATTAAGTTTTTGATTTAGATCATGAAACGATCGATGTTAGACCACCGTTGGAAACCTGGAAGCACTGGACTGCCATCAAGAGTGAGTGACGAGTTTGAGTAAAATGTGAATATGGGTTGCTAAACTATAAATATGCCCTTTGAAATTGTTTGCATGATCTCGTCGTTAATATTGCTCATTGAACTCTGATCAGTCTTTATTGACATATGAGCGTCTTGTGTGGATTTCCTCGATATATCCATTATGACAAAAGTTGGTATAGCATAGATGGAATGTGATTCGCAGTGTAATCCAGCTAGATGTACCTGCATAACAGAGGTGAGTGGCTATCTGGACTTAGTAGCTAAATGGATAACACGATGGTATTTTAAGAGAATAGTACTGGTTTTAAGTAACGGAATGAACATCAAGTCCTCAGTGATTCTCCAGAAAATATTAGTTAATAAGTAGTAATAGTCGTTTTTACTTAAATCTATATTAGTAAATGGTCCCGCATAGTGATGTCAGTGTAAAATCTGAACTAAGATCACATGTACATGAATGAAGCGTACCGAAGTGTATTTGGACTCGTAAATGTTACTGCTTCACTGTTACGTGATGAGGAAAAGACTTTTGAAGCGAGAACTATGTTCATTTCCGCAAAAATCTCTTAAAATTCAATCGCTGAGATTTTACAAATATATGGTGGTCTGACATTGATCCATCTATGATATCAATATAAACTCAACAATCGTCACAATCCCGCTCGCGAACTGCTGAGGAATCCCACAATAGGATAAAATGGCCGTTCAGTGCTTCCAGGTTTTCAATAGTGGTCTAACATCAATTGATTCATGATCTCAATCAAACACTTGATAATCTTCACAACCCTATACTGATAAAAATATCCTTCCTCTATGAAAAAAAGGTTTCTAGACGATTACCCTAGCACAGGTCAAAGTTCATCGAAATAATCTAATGTTAACAGCTATGGAATAAGATTTCTCTCCAGTAAATTATTTTCCACATTCTATCTCAGTCTAGAATTATGTCAAACAAACTAGGGTCATTTTTTTTTTTTAATTTTGGGGGGTCATAATTTGATCACGTGGGAAACATGCTTCTTAGAGTTTTCTCATATGAATTTAAGAGAAATGAACAAATCGTACTGTAGTAACAGAAGGGGTTTTGCGGAGATTTTAGAAATTTCACAGATTGAAATCATGAGTCAATTGAAGCTAGACCAACATGGAAAATCTGGAAGCACCGTATGGTCGTTTCGTCCTAGTATAGGACTTCTCAGCAGCGTGCATCCACGATCCCGCAAGGTTCGAACCCAGGACTTGTCAGTCTCGTGGATTGATTGAAATTAGACATTAACTCCATTGGATGCCGGCTCAGCGGTCTAGTTGATTAAGCGCCTGGCGCGAGACTGGTAGGTCCTGGGTTCGAATCTCGTGGGGTGCGGGATCGTGGGTGCGCACTGCTGAGGCGTCCCATACTGGGGAGAAACGGCCATCCAGTGCTTCCAGGTTTTCCATGGTGGTCTAGCTTCAATTGACTCATGATTTTAATCTGTAAAATCGTATTTATCACCACTAATTATTCTTATAGTTCGTAAACTAATTACTTATCGAAAAACAGTAATTAAGTGCTTATTTACTTGGGTAGTTTTTTCAGTCTAACTTCACCTGTATCTCTTCTAGGGTTACCGCCCATTCCAAGCCTATGCAAAGGAGGGTTGATCATGGGGCCAACAACCCCACTCTGTAGAAAATAACCTTGCTAAGAAAAGCGCTAACCAAAATAAACAATTCAAACCATTTAGACTCTGCCCTCCTAGATGAAAGAAGCATTATGACGCCTCATGATGAAAGCCGAGATTCTTCAGAAGTCACGAGGTCGATAGTTCTTCTAAAAACCAGAGCAACAGTTTTTATAGGTATATGGAATGTCCGGACCATGTGGGAGACCGGGAAGACCAGTCAAATAGCAATGGAAATGAGGAGATACAACTTGGCAGTACTGGGAATCAGAGAAACCAATTGGACCCAAGCTGGACAACAAAGGCTAAATACGAGAGAGATGCTGCTGTATTCCGGTCACGAAGTAGAAAATGCTCCATACTCTCAGGGAGTTGCTCTGACGCTATCCAAAGAACCACGTAATACAATTACAGGATGGGAATCTCATGGATCCAGGATCATCAAAGCCTCCTTCAAAATAAAAAGAAGACAATCACGAAGAGTGTTATCCAATGTTATGAACCCATCAATGATAGCAACGACGACAACAAATATCAGTTCTACTCGAGGCTGCAATCGATCATGGCGAAGTGCCCAGGAAAGGATTTCAACATCCTAGTGGTAAGTCTAAACCTCAAAGTCCAAATGGACAACACCAGATACAAAGATATTATAAAACGACATGGACTGAGAGAAAGGAACAAGAATGAGGAGAGATTTGCATTCAACAAATTGGTTATAGGAGGCACTATATTTCCACACAAACGTATACACAAAGCTATATGAGTCTCACTGGATCACACCACGCAGAACCAGATAGATCATATTTGTATCAATAAAAAATTCAGAAGGATAATGGAAGACATGAGAATCAGGAGAGGAGCTGATATAGCTTCAGATCAATACCAACTGATGGTTACCAAGACGAAACTGAAGCTAAAGAAAAACTGGACAACTGGAGAAACAGTAACACGACCTCCCTACAAGATACTAATAAACTCAATGAATTCAAGATAACTCTCAACAACAGGTTCCAAGACTTACAGGATCTGCTGAAAGAAGAAACTACTATAGAAGAAAACTGGAATGGGATCAAGGAAGCACTAACTTCGACATGTCAGGAAGTGCTGGGCTGCAAGAAGCACCATCATAGAGAATGGATCTCTATGGGAACCCTAAACGAGATTCAAGAAAGGAAGAACAAGAAGACAGCAATCAACAACAAACGAGAAAGTCAAGGCACAAGCTGAATACACTGAAGCGAACAAGCAAGTGAAGAATAGCATTATAGCCGACAGGCGGCGGAAAAGCTGTAAGAGAAGGAAATACGAGACAACTATATGACATGACGGAGAAACTGGCAGGAAAATATAGTAAACCAGAGAAACCAGTCAAGAACAAACAAGGCAAATCAATCACTGAGATTCAAAAACAGAGGAATTGTTGGGTGAAGTAATTCGAGTAACTCTTGGATAGACATCGAGGCAGCCCACACAGACCTTCCAATAGATGTAACTCCTCCAACAATCGAAGGAATCAGGATGGCCGTCAGACAAATCAAGATTGGGAAAGCAGCAGACTCGATAATATACCAGCTGAAGCTCCAAAGTTAGACATAGAAGTAATTGCAAACATGCTTCACACTCTATTCAGGAAGATTCGGGAAGAACAAATGCCAGCGGACCAAGAAGAAGGACACCACATCAAGATACCAAAGAGAGATCTCAGCAAATGTGAGAACTACAGATGCATCACACTACTGTCAGTACTAAGATTTTTCAACAGAGCGTTGCTCAACCGGATGGAAGATTCAGGAGACACCCAACTTCGAAATCAACAGACTGAATTCCGTAAGAATCGGACGTGCACAGACCAAATCGCATCACTACGGATCGTCGTTGAGTAGTAAATTGAATGGAACTCGTCACTATACATCAACTTCATTGACTATGAGAAAGCATTTGACAGTGTAGACAGTAGAACATTGTGGAAACTTGTTCGACACTATAGTGTACCTGAGAAAGTCGTCAACATCATCCTGAATTCATACAACGGACCACACTGCAAAGTGGTGCATAGAGAACAGCTGACAGAATCATTGTAGGTGAAAACCAGTGATAGACAAGGCTGCTTACTCTCTCCCTTTCTCTTTCTTCTGATGGTTGACTGGATTATGAAGAGCACGACATCTGAGAGGAAACACAGAACATAATGGACAGTTCAGATGCAACTAGAAGATTTGGATTTCATAAATGATCTAGATCTTCGACCTCATACACACCAACAAATACAGATGAAGACAGTCAGTGTAGCAGCAACCTGTGAAGCAGTAGGCCTCAATATATATGAGGAAAGAAGTAAGGTCCTCAAATACAACACGGAGAACACCAACTCAATAACATTTGATGGAGAAACTCTGGGAGAGGTGGAAGCTTTCAAATATTTACCTGAATGACATCATCGATGAACGTGATCCTGATGTAGGCGAGGATTGGCAAAGCAAGGACAACATTCCTACAACTGAATAACATACTCAAAACAATTTTCAATCAATTTCAGTCACAATCTTCAATACGAACGTCAAGACAGCTCTATTCTACGGAGCTGGAACTTGGAGAACTACAACAACCCTCATCAAAAGAGTACAAGTATTTATCAACAATAGTCTATGCACGATTCTCAATATCCGTTGACCGGATACCATGAACAACAGCCTACTGTGGGGGGGAACAAACCAACTTCCAGATAAGGAGGGAATTAAGGAAAGAAGTTGGAAGTGGTTAGGACATAAATTGCTGTATCACGAGGTAATCTCTAACTTGGATTCTTGAAGGGAAACGGGAAAGAGGAAGATCAAAGAACACACTGCATGGAAGCAGACATCAGGACAAATAACAACTGGAAAGGATTGCCTGGGACAAAGTTCGGTGGAGAATGCTAATGAGCGACCTATGCTCCTCTACAAGGGGTAACAGGCGTAAGTTTTTCAGTTATTTTTCTGTCTGACAAATGACAGGTTTATGGGGAGAATAATACCATTAGCTCAGATGATTGACATTCTTTAACATTTAAGTGAGCTTCAGAAATTTGTTGTTACTACTACTTGCTGTTTTATACATGCATCTAATTGCAGTCCTAAATAGACTAGATAATAAATTTGGTATGATTGTATCGCTTTCCGTGAAGATCTTTATTACCTTTCATCGGCACATACTGGACAAAGACCGAGGAAGTTTTATCGACGTTGTCTTACACTTTATCTAAAAAACATTCCCAATGTTGTCTTCTTCCATTATCAGGACTGAAAATGATTCACGATATCCACACCTATACAAATACAAAGGTTGTATGTAGAGATTGATAGGAGTGATAAGATTATTTATTATGTCTCTTCTGCAAGACATAGCTGTAACTTAAGAAAATTGATACTCCTAATAGGATTCAGATCCGCGACATTTGAAACCGCATTCTAAAGTGTTTCTGTCGAGTCATTCGGGTGGCGATTGACCTTCTGTAGGACTAAGATATTTACTTTGCAAATAACCATTACTAATGACTGTCAACTAGTAAGAAACCGGGGTCATGGGGACTTTTTTTAACGATAATCAGCAACTACATCAAATCAAAGTATAGTACACGAGATGTTGAAATACCTAAACTTGTATCCACATTGAAACTTGATTTATAAAATCAAGCCAGCACTAGTTAGCTACTAATGTGAACTATTTATTAATATATTAAATCATTTCTTATCGAAAACGTCTCAACTGTATACTTAGTGGGATTACCAACTTATTCATATTGTTGTCTTACATTAAACGTCATGAATAATAAATAATATGAAAACACTTCTACCTACTGATCTGCCCTTTTTATTTTAATGCGCTTAGTGGTTAAGGCAAGAGGTTAATTTACCTGGTATACTGAATTACCCCCGAATGCCCTGGTAAGGCGGAGAGTGGGGGGAGTTCGCTCTACTTCTCGAAATGCTCTCACATCGCCACGCGTATATAGCCTCCACAAGGGAAGTCCTACTCACTGCATTCTCACAACACGGGTATTCTTTACGAAATTCAGAGGATAAAAAGAGAATGTTCTGTGCTTTAACTTGGTTGGTGGATACGGTGAGTCCAACTAGGGCTGTTGAAAAACCCTCATTCCAAACCAATGGTGCACATCGGCTACAGGATCCTGAGGGAACAAATGGCATATGAACCATGGCACTGCATCTCCTGATGTTGCTTCATTGCCTTATGGATCAGACCTTCAGGTCGAAGGCTCCGGTTGTGTTCCCCATGAAAACCACCTGCTTCGGTTTGAGCACCTGGGCAGTATCACAGCCCTCACACAAGTCAAATGAGATTTGTGTGGCGCATATATATCTGGTGCCCCCTTGTACCAATGTGTTCAAATATATAAGTAAAATGGTATACCGAACGGGAATGCAGTAGTAAATGTGCAAGATTCATTATCATAGGTGTAGAGATCATAACGTATACCAATTATGTGGTTGCTTAAAGCATACTGTTATAAAAATAATACAGAATGGCCATGTTTTGTGAAAAAATAATCATTGTATTTTCGGTTTTAACAACTACCTACAGATAATTTGGTTATCGATTTCACTACGTCTTGTAAAGCATTTTGATATCAATAGTTGAAATCATGAGTCAATCGAAGCTAGACCACTATGGGAAACTTGGAAGCATTGGACGGACGTTTCGTCCTAGTGAATTTAGACATTAAAACCGTTAGATGCCAGCTCAGTGGTCTAAGCCCTCGCGCGCAAGACTGACAGGCCCTGGGTTCGAATCTCGCGGGGGGCGGGATCGCGGATGCGTATTGCTGAGGAGGCATGTACTAGGACGAAACTGTTTTCTATTGCTTCCAGGTTTTACTAAAATCTCCACAAAACCCCTTCTGATATTTTGATATGATGAATGTTTTATAACCATTGTTTTCATAATTTTTAAATTACCTGTGACAGCAAGATCCATTATTATGTAATAAACTGTTCAGTCAGTTGGCTAGCTGTTCTATATTTATATAGTTGGATGCTTTCTATCAACCAAAAATACTATCAATTCGGTTACTTCACTAAACCTTAATGTCCATTTAACCTATCTAGAAAAAGTTGTAGAGCTCCGTAAGCTATTAAACGAATCATTTGTTCTAAATGATGAATTGTCGCCAGAAATGATGACTATTATGGACACTATTAAATTGATAGTTTAAATCACAAATCTATTTCAATCACACATACTACTAAACATCAAAGAGCATTGAAAAAAAAACCTTGATATCTGTTATGCTACTACTCGGTAACAATATAAGAACTGAAGATTGTAGATTCAATATTCCTAAAAGATCAAGGAATTCTACACTAAAACGTAACTGACATTCAGTATACCCCTAGATTTAAATCATGAACTTAACAACAACTTAAAGTAAACCTTCATAATCATCGCAAACATATAGGCAGTTACATCTCTTTTTAAACCATTAACCAGTTGTGTATCTAAAAATGTAGAAGAAAACATACATCAAAACGAATGCTACAAAAATTTTTTTAGAAAAACCAAACCAAACAAAGTTCGTATACAAAAAAAAAGAAGAGAAATGAGGGAACACATAGTATATAGTAATTACAATGTTTAATGTCTAGCAAACAAGAAGAATAGTCAAAAATGAACATATGAACAAAAAAAAACGTTTGTTATTCACATTATATAACATAGACATAGAGTACATAAAGATTACAAATGGAATAACCAACATAATCATTTACTATAATTTATTAACAATGATTAAACAATCACGTAAGATATGCCATCAAATAAAGAAGTGACCACACATATATTGGATTATTTATATGCATGCATCCATCCATCCATCCACACACACACACACACACGCCCCCCCCTACACTTTCACTTTCCCCTCCCCCATCCTAGTAATAAATGTATTCAAAATATTATACTTCCGTTGGAGTATATTGTGGAACTTTATTCAATTGTTCTTTTTCATGAACAATAATATTATCATCAATTTTTTTAGGAGTATATTGATTTGAATTAGTAACATTAGTGTTCGTTTCCATTGGTGTACTAGTAGTATCACGTGGCATATTTCGTACAATACTTAATGGATAAATTTCTGAATCTTTTATACCAGTTGCATATTGATATGCTGGTGGAATTGAATTCTCTGAATAAATTGGTGCAGATGGAATTGCTGGTCGTTGACGTAAATTCGCTGTACCACCTTCTTCTAATCTTATAAAACCAGATGGATTTTTATCAAGATTATTTAATTTTATTATATCATTTGAATGATGTTGTGCTGGTGTTGTTGTTGCTGTAGTAATATAACCATCAAAATCATGATATTTATTATTATGTAATTTCGGTACAATAGGTGGTGGTGGTGGACCACGAAAATCAATACCGATAAACCGTTTTTTATAATCCGCAAATAAATTACATACAATTTCTACTGTAATTAAATCACCAGCATTCATTGATAACATACGTAATATAAAATGTCCATCTTTTCTTAAAAATTCATTCATAAAACGATCGGTAAGTAATGCCATTTTAGGATCATTACGATCATAAACATCAGCAATTTTTAAAAATCTTTTAATAAAATGTCTTTGACGTTGTTTTAAACCCATACGATATAACCATAATGGTATACTCAATATAGTTAGTAACATAATGGAACCAAGAAAAAAAAATAAAAAAATATAAATTTTTTCATTTAACATATTAATTGGTAATACACATTGTGCAAATAATGTATTACTAGCACCAACATGTTGTAATGTATGCCGACACATACCGACTCTAGGAAAAATTTGTGTTTCTGTCCATTGTTTACCATTTATTATATCAGTTAATAAACGATAACCAAATAACCAATAACCTTCATATGAATTAAAACGTAAAAAAAAATACATTAAATATAATTGAAAAAATCCAATAATTGAATATAAGATTTTAATAGTTAAATAAACATAAATTAAATTGTTGCCATGACGTTTACCAGGCATAAATGATAATGAACGACGAAATGAATTATTCAATGTATCCATTGTACGATATTCACGACGATTAAATAATAATAATTCTAATGTTTTAGCAATATGTTGTACCATTTTTTGACGTTTTTCACCATCTTCTTTAGTAATTAAATTAGCTTGACGTATTAAATTTTGTAAATCTGTACCAGTACGATTATATGTGAATATACTCCATATAATACGTGGAATATAATATAGAATAGCTTGTAAACCTAATACTAATGGTACCCATTGATAATAGTCTAAGAAGAAAAAAAAGAGAAGAGAAAAGAGAAAAAAGAAAAGAAGAGAAACAATCATTTAGATAAATGTTATTGATTTCTAAAAATATAAAAGTATAAATATCAAAAATGTAACGAACAATTAACTCAGTAACACACTAGCAACCTTACCTTTCAACTGAAGGGGTTCTGTGGATATTATTAGTAAATTTAATGGCTGAATTCATGAGTGAATTAAAGCTAGACCACCATGGAATACATGGAAGCACTGGATGGTCATTTCGTCCAATTGTGGAACTTTTCAGCAATGCGCATCCACGATCATGCCCCCGCCGGATTCGAACCCAGGACTAATCAGCCTCGTGCGCAAACGCTTAATCTCTACACTACTGAGACGGCCGGTATCCAATGGTGTTAATGTCTAACTTCAACCAATCCACCAAATTGAGCGACACATTCACCACTGTTTTCAGTGAGCTACTATCTCACAACTGATCTGGTTGATCTTCACTAGTCACTGCTTCTCCCTAGAACTCCATGAAACAGCTCTTGGAGACAGTAACTAGTCAGCATATATTGATTATAATGAAAGAGGGGTTTTGTGGATATTATAGTAATTGAATAGCAGAGTAGTGAAAAAAATTAACTATTAGACAACATGCTACCAATGAATGCCCCTGCCCCCTCATCTTTGCCTACGTGAATATCAATTAACTACCAAACGCCATGATAAATCTTCGCTTATATCTATGTATATGGATAATATTCAACTGAAAAAAAATGCTAAGAACACGAATTTCTAGAAGCTTGGTATTCCTATTAAGTCAATCAGTAATCAACAAACACATTGAAATCGATTTGATTTATCAGTCAATAAGAAAAAGGCATGAACAATAATGAAGCTAAAAGCCGAACCAAAAGGAAATACAATCATAATAAAGAGTCAGATAATAATAGGTGAAAAGGTTAACAATAAACAATCAAGATTGAAGTCAACAGGATAAGCTGTGAATCCTATATGAAGAAATAAGAATATTCCATTTTAACCTGTAGTTTGTTTGAATAATGTTGTTCAGAAGAACTCCATGACCAAACCATTCAGTTCAGAAAACAAAACTCCATCTGAGCTAAAAATCTTCTCCATTATCTCAAGTTGGTTAGCGTTTTACAACATGTGTTTACACCACCACAACATTTCAGAACAAACATGAACAGAAGTACATTGAAAATCTACAATTTCATCTGTTACAACCTACCTCCTCATCATTCAATCTAATACAAATGAAATTTAGTAATAGACAATGACTATTTAACAATAATGACATACTTTCAAAGTTGAATTCATGAATTGATCTCAGCTAGAGCACGATTGAAAACCTGGAAGCACTGGACGGCTGTTTCCTCCTAGTACGGGACTCCTCAGCAATGCACACCAACTATCTTGCAAGCAATGACCGAACCCATTACCTTTAGTCTTGCGCCCGAACACTTAACCTTTAGACTGCTGAGCCGACATACAACAGTGTTAATGTCTAACTTCAATCGATCCATGATCTTGTGTCCAATGCTTCCAACGTTTTCAATGGTGGTGGTCTAGCTTAGATTGGCTCGTGAATTCAACTTTCAAGATATTACAATCTTCATAAATCTCCGAAATTGATTATTAAACACATGAGTAGTGCATGAATTCCTAATTATCAAACGACTTCTCATATGACCAATTTATTCTTTATTTACTAATTATGTATAATAAAAACTTGTAATAATGCAACTTCATGAAATATAATTATTGAGTGATTCAACATGTTTCACTACGGTGTTCCGTATACTTTACTCTTTCAATTTCTTTTAAGACAAATAAGAGGAGATTACTGTGTATTCAGAGATAGAGGTGCCAATATGAGCATATATATATTGAATATACACTCGTTAAATGCCTGTAAAACAGAAAATTTATTGCAATTTTGCAAATTTAGCGCTGAGAACTGTAATCAAGTTCAGGGTATTGAATCATACAAGTGTCCTTCTCATTAGAAGATATCCAACTATTCTACACAATACAAACTTCTGTACTCCGATGAGAACTAGAGTTCTAATAACTTAGAATTGATGATTCTATTCAACTGTTCAACTCGATATGAGTGGATTATTTGAAATTTATAACATAACTGTTGAAATTCAAATCAATAATGATCTTAATCAGGAACCAAGCTACTGAATTACTTCATAAGATAGATTTAGTCACACGTTCATGCGCATGCACACATACACACACACACGTATATATTGACATGAGACCAACAGAGTGTAATAAACCAACAAACAAACGAAACATAACAAAACAAAAACACCACCTAACAAACATGAACCGTTATAAAATTGGTATCTCTCTCTATATCGGCAGTTAGTGTTGATTTATTAGAATATACCCAAAAAGAATTCAATATGTGCTGGTAGTTAGATTAGAATGAAAGCAATAAAGAAATACTCTCTCAAGGTACATAATAAGTGTGCCCGTATATTTGTGCCAATACATGAAATAACAAACAAACAAAATTGAAAGGTATTGATATTGATTAAATAACACTAATTTAATCGATCGACAATCATTTAATAACGTGCTTAAATTGTAATTATCAAATTCCTGACTGCTTCAGTAGTCTACAATCATTAAGATAATCTTAGGTTTTTCCCAGTAAATCAAGTATCTTTTTGTTAAACAGAAAGGAAAAGAATTAGTAGTCAAGCAACAATTTAATAGTTAGTTTTCTTAGAAAACAGATTTTCTTTAAAAAGGTAAAACAAATCATTTGTGTTTGTTAACTACCACTACTACTACTATTATTAATGCCCCCGGATGCCGTGGTAAGACCGAGAGTGGGGAGAGTTCGCTCTACCTCTCCAAATGCTCTCACATCGCTACGTGCATGTAGCCTCTGACAGGGAAGTCCTACTCACTGCATTCTCACACCGCGGGTATTGTTTATGAAATTCAGAGGACGAAAAGCGAGTGTCCGGTGCTTTAACCGGGTTGGTCAACACAGTGAGTCCAATAACCCTCATTCCAAACCAATGGTGCACATCGGCTACAGGATCCTGAGGGAACAAATGGCGTATGGACCAATCGATGGTCAACGGCTACCATGGCATTGCATTTCCTCATCTTGCTCCACTGCATTGTGGATCAGACCTTTCGGCCAAAGGCTCCGGGTGTAACCGCCTAAGTGAACCACCTACTTCGTTCTGGGCACCCGGGCAGTATCATAGCCCTCACAAAAATCAAATGAGATTTATGTGGCGCATATCTATGTGGTGCCTCCTTGTACCAATGCTTATGTGTTCAAATAAATAAATAAACTACTACTAATACTACTTAAATAAAGTATATTGATTTGTAATTTAGCAGTGAAATTTAGGAATGATATAATAATATATATTAGTCGAATCGCCTACCATAAAAGATTTTATACATTGAAAAGTCAAACAAATAAGCAACAAATATCAACTCTTGAATTTAGATATATATCCAGTACCAAACGGGACGAAACATACTTCATTAACTCTACTGCTAGCTATATTCCATCTATTCTACGTAAACTTATGATATAATGACTATATCGAATCAATCCGCATAAAGATCAAATAAAACTGATCAGAATTCAGTTAAAATATTAATAATGAGATAATCTGAAAGCATTAAAAATTCAATCAAATTTTATGGCTTTAAACTTTCAATCAATCCAGTGATTGACATATGCATTGAGATTCTGAATTGACTAATTTTGCTTACAATAGAGATTCCAACATTCAGATAAGAATGTAAAATAGAATAGCATAAAAGATTAATACAAGTCTATAGCGCCGTAATTTTCATGATACTTCACTCGAGTAACTTATTGTTATTTATTTAAACATACAAACATTGGTACAAGGAGGTACCGAATACACATGCACCATAAAAATCACTCGATTTGTGTGAGGGGTGGGATACTTCCCAGGTATCCAAACTGAAGCCGGTGGTTTTCTGATGTGGCCACACCCGAGCCTTCGACCTGAAGGTCTTATCCATAGAGCAGTGGAGCAACGTGAGGAGATGCAGACCCATGGTATCCGGTCACTTACAATAGGCTAATACGCCATTTTTTCCTTAGGATCCTGCAGCCCATGTACATCGTTGGTTTGTGATGAGGGTTTTACAACCCCCCTGGGTGGATCCTCCGTATCCACCAACCTGGTTAAAGCACCGGACATTCGATTTTCGTCCTCTCAATTTCGTAAACAACACCCTGCCCCGTGAGAATGCAGTAAATAGGAGTTCTCTGGCAGTGGTCGTATGTACGTGGCCATGTGAGAGCATTTGAAGAGGGAGAGCTGACTATTCCAACCCTCGGCCGTACCAGGACATAAGATAGTCTTTAACATCGATTCAATAATTAACTCAATACATTAAATCAAGTTGCCATACGTCACATTAAAATAATAAGAAAATGTTATCAAGACGAAAAATCAAGGTATCTATGACAATGATGACAATGAGAAAAATTTAATCTAATCCAATTCCTCTCATATGGCCACATGTACATAACCATTACCAGAAGTTCTACACACTACCTTCTCACAGTGAGGGTATTCACCACGAAATTGAGAGAAGGAAAAGTGAAAATTCGGTACTTAAGTCGGGTTGGTTCGGAGTTCGGAAACTATGATTCCAAACCACTGGTGCATATCGATATCAGGAACATGGGGAAACAAACTGTTTATGAACTTATTCTTGGCCGTAGGTGGCCACGAATGTGAAGCTTTTATGATTTACGGTTCGTATGATGACTTCAGGATGGGTCTGCATACTTGTGTTTACTTTTACGGAGTTCTGATTTTTTGGAGTTAGATCAATCTCGGTGTTTTAATGTGAAAAAACATTGCCGTTAAGAATAACTGGAAGGTTTCCTTTATCTTTAACAAACATCATTTATAGTAAGAATTATTTAACTCCACGTGTGGGAGAAGCATTCTCTGAAGCTACTTATATTTAATGGATATTTAGAACACTCTACATACATCATTTCTACTATGAACAACTAAACAAATGTTAAAATGATTAAACATACTCATTTGTTGCGGTCGAAGTGCATCCCATTCCTGTAGTTTGTGTGGTACAATCCCAGATGTTAAATTAATAGGAAATGTCCCTTCAATCCAACACAGATTAGTAATATAAGAATCTGCATTGACTCCACTCACTGTTGTCGGTAAATAACACACTAATGGAGTCATAAAATATTGTCTCATTGTTACTAAAACCATGCATAGTAGTAGTACAATAACATTCCATTGAAAATTTGCTCGATCAGCTAAATCTTCAAATCCAACAAAGTTACATACAGAAAATGATTGAATATAACCGAGAAATTCTGAAGCAACCATATTGTATGAAAAATGTTAATTCTGAAATGAAAAGACAAAAGAAAGCAAACGTAGTGTTAACGTTCAAGATCATAATTGATCGAGTTCTGTTTGCATATATAGACATTATAAGAGAATAGTACGAACACGAAATTAGCTTAAATCAAATAGCTGATATCAAGTCTTATCACAGTAACCTCAACAGTGTAGTGAACATGATATCACTCATTGTCGTTCATGTTTAAATTGTCCATTGATTGAATATTCAACATGAATATATCAGGAGTTTTTATGGACGGAAAAGCCGTCCAGTGCTCTCGAGTTTTCAATAGTGGTCTAGCTTCAATTGACTCAAGACTCGCTCAGGTGCGAGATCGTAGACGCACATTGCTGAGGAGTCCTATACTAAGACGAAACGTCCGTTCAATGTTCTCAGGTTTTCAATGGTGATTTGGCTTGGATCGATCAATGAATACAACCATCCGACTATTAAAATTACTATAATATCCACAAAAACTCCTTCTGACACTAATCAGCACATGCTCACTAGTTACTGTTTCCAAGAGCTATATCCTGGAGTTCTAGGGAGAAGTAGTGACTAGTGAAGTTCAACCAGATCAGTTGTGAGATAGTAACTCATTGAAAACAGTGGTGAATGTGTCGCTCAATTTGGTGGATTGGTTGAAGTTAAACATTAACACCATTGGATACCGGCCGTCTCAGTAGTGTAGAGATTAAGCGTTTGCGCACGAGGCTGATTAGTCCTGGGTTCGAATCTGGCGGGGGCATGATCGTGGATGCGCATTGCTGAAAAGTTCCACAATTGGACGAAATGACCATCCAGTGCTTCCATGTATTCCATGGTGGTCTAGCTTCAATGGACTCATGATCTCAACTATTAAAATCAATAAATTATTCTTGAAAATAAAACACACACTCATATTAAGCATTATGATCCTTACTTAGTGCATTTATACACCAATTTAGCAATGGAGAAATTTATTAGCTAAAAGAAATCACAATGTTTTAGTAATATTGACCGTTTGAAACATGTTTCTCAGATTTGACCTCTAGTTTAATACACTAAGACAGTTTCGCAGTTTGTCTGATGAACAAAAAAATGATTACTGTAATTACTATGAAAACCGATAAAACGTATTATAATCCAGTTAGATACAAGTGTAAGGGAAGTTTTGGATGATATTGCTAACTGTAGTGTAAACAGTCGAAACTGATGAAATTAGTCTGTGAGTTATTGAGCTAAATTTAATCCGAACAAAGGCTCTTTTTGTCTGGAAGAAAAAAACATACTCTGACATTGTCAAAGTCTTGGCAGAACTAGATTTAGTTGTTTGGTTGGTTAAAAATGATGAAAAATTAAGAAAAAATGACACTAACTCAGCTACGCTTGATAAAATGATACCAAGTATTGTATGGACACAAAAGTGCATAATAGACGTGAACTGTTGTCAAAAAAGCAAACATGGATGGTGGCTAGCAGTGGAGTCCAGGACGAGCGTTACGTCCCGTTTAAAACTCATCAGATGGATGTATCTGCAGCCCAGAGTTGATGTTCATTTCGAGACTCGAACCAAGTATCATTCGCTTCAAACCCTATCACATTATCCACTTAGCTACTGAGTCCTGATAGCCACCATCCGTCTTTGCAATATCGAGGCGATCCGCACAGGATGCATATATACCAATAAGAGACTGATCATCAATGGGAAGATTTAAACAAACAATACCAAATGATTAATGTCACAAAGGGGTATTCGTGGAAATTATAATATTTTAATAGTGGATTTCATGGATCAATTGAAACTAGACCACCATGAAAAACCTGGACGACCGTTTCGTCCTAGGATGAGACTCGTCAGCAATGCGTGTCCTGTTTCAATACCAAATGAAAGCTATTATCGAATAGCTTAGTGCAATATTTTGTTAATCTACTACTATCAATGATTGACTATTAAAACCGTTAATTAATAAACTGATTTATGATTTTTTTTTCTCAGAAAATAAACCAACACAACAGTTTACTAAACGTTTGTTATGACCTAATTTTAACCAACTTCCTTTCTTCTTGTTTCTATCCCTTTTTCTTTGTACTTTTAATGTTATACAATGAAAAACAAAACCATCATAACAACTATTATACTTATTTATTCATTTGAAAATCCTGTTACTGTTATTTTCTTTGATAGATTTATGTAGTGTCCTTAATTGTGTGTAATGAATTGACGTTGTTTGTTGATGAAATGACATGTTGTATGGTGTTTGACATTAATCTGGTATTTAACACAATATGATACACATGATACATCTTATAAACAATTGTAATATTATTATCAGAATGGGTTTTGTGGAGATTTTTAGAAATTTCACTGGTTGAAATCATGAGTCAATTGAAGCTAGACCACCATGGAAAACCTGGAAGCACTGGACGGTTGTTTCGTCCTAGTGTGGGACTCCTCAACTTCGTGGATTGGTTGAAGTTAAATATTAATACCGTTGGATGTCGATCGGCTCAGTAGTCTAGAGATTAAGCGTTTGCGCACGAGGCTGATTAGTCCTGGGTTCGAATCTGGCGGGGGCATGATCGTGGATGCGCATTGCTGAAAAGTTCCACAATTGGACGAAATGACCATCCAGTGCTTCCATGTATTCCATGGTGGTCTAGCTTCAATGGACTCATGATCTCAACTATTGAAATTACTATAATATTCACGAAAATCCCTTTCTGATATAAATCTAGTTGTGTTTTTTTTTACTAGTATACAATTGCATTCCTTAATTTGAAATCTACACTTGACGGAAGAATAAAGAAAATCACATATTAGTTCATTAATGAGGTTGAAATTTTTTTAACAAGGTTGTTTTCTACGGGATATGGCTGTTAACTCCATCTCTAACCCTCCTCCTTTACCCAGGTTTGAGACCGACGATAAAAGTGGAGAACTACTACAACTGTCATCAGAAAAAAAGTACAGGTATTTATAAACAATTGTTTACGCAAGAAACTCAATGTCCATTGATCAGATAGCATCAGCAACAGCCTACTGTGGCAGAGAACAAACCAATTACCAGATGAAGATGAAATTAACAAAAGACGATGGAAGTGGATAAGAACTACATTATGGAAATCATCAAACTACATCACGAATTAAGCGCTAACTTGGAATGCTGAAGTAAAAACAGAAAAGAGGAAAGTCAAAAGACACACTAGGTCGAGAATTGGAAAGGATTGCCCGGGACAGAGTTCGGTGGAGAATGCTAGTGAGAGGCTTATGCTCCTCCCAAAAAGGGTAACAGAAATAAGTACGTAAAGAAATTTTTTGTCCTATTTAATCTACAGTATCAGTTGGATTCTTTCAATCTAATCCCATACAATGTGACAATTCAGAAAAGCGTAACTCGGTATCGCGACACAATGTAATTATTTAGAGACTATTGGTCAACTGGCTTAGGAACCATATGAAATATTTCATTCATAAAATCCTACTGTATGACAAATACATGTGCCTAGTCCTAGCAGTTTTGTGAACAAACAAGAAAATGAATTTAGTGACCTTATCAAGAAAAAGATATAATCCATTTATATAAAAAGGCTCAATTGGAGCTAGAATGTTGCCAAGTGATATGTATTAAAGTCCCTTAAGGACCAGACGTTTACACGAGGCTACGGATAAATTTTGACTAGAAGTGAAAATAATTTTTTAAAATTCCAATTTAATGCTTCCCAAGCCATTATCTTGAATAACTAAACGATCGTTATCAGTGTTCTATTATTATGTGGCGGGCGACATGCGCTCTTGCTTGGAACAAACGAGATGCAGAATTGTTGAGGTCAAATTTTACCTTCACATCTCTTGAACGATTTGTCGGATAGCGCTGATTCTTATTTTATCTTAATGTTGACGACTTTAGCTGTTGGATGTGAGACCGCCACTGGAAACCTGGAAGCATTGGACGACCGTTTCGTTCTATTGTGGGATTCCTCAGCACTGCGTATCCCCAATTTCGCTCGCAGGATCCGAACCCAGGGCATTTAGTGCTTCCAGATTTTCAATGTTAGTCTAACATCAAATGGCTCATGATCTGGATCAAAAACTTAATAATCTTCACAACCCTATACTGATTGTAAAATTATCAAAAAAATCGCCACTTCTGGTTTGTGAGTAATAAAACTGATCAATCAGTTCAATAACAATAAACAATTCAATGAATTCTATTGATTAGTGTAACCGGAACTAGTAATGAGTATAATAGAAACTATTTGAAACATTACAAAATAATTGAATAAACAAAATTTACTCGAATTAATATTTTCCCTTAACTAGATTACATTTTAAAGGTTATCAGAAGGGGTTTTGTGGAGACATGAAGTTAAAGTTAGACATTACCAAGGTTGGATGTCGGCCGGCTTAGTGGTCTAATGGTTAAGCGTTCGCACGCGAGATTGATAGGTCCTGGGTTCGAAACTCGAGAGGGGGGATCGTGTACGCGCACTGCTGAGGAGCCCCATACTAGGGCCTAACGGTCGTCCAATGCTTCCAGGTTTTCCATACACGTATATGTATTAAGTAACTTAAACAAATCCATGTATGTAGGTACTTGATATTATTAGTTTGATAAATGAGTAAATAACTAACCAGTTCATTATAATGAACTATAAGTGTTAAAACTAACAAGTTAGATTCACATTGATTATTAAAACATTTGACTATTCGGCACCATTTTTTGTTGTCGTAAATGTCAAAACTATCGTTTATGTACACAAACACACCTGTGTTCAATGTAATAAGGCTACGAAATCATTGAAAATTCTAAAATAACTCTAGTTGATAAGTAAATAACTTGGTCAACAGTTATTTATTTACTTCAACATATAAACATTGGTACACAAAGGCACAAAATATATACTCCATACAAATCACTCGATATCTGTGAGGGCCTAAATCAAAACAGGTGAGTTTCTGAAGTGACCACTTCCCAAGACTTAGACCCATAGATTTAATATACAAAGTAACGGAGCGATGTTGGGAGATTAGGTCTCATTGGAGTCGATCAACAAGAATAAGTTTATACACTATTTGTTTCTTCAAGTTCCTGATGCCAATGTGCATCATTGGTTTGGAATCATAGTTTTGAGATGGTGAAGAAGATTTGTAGCTCAGGTGGATGATTTTGATGGAGTTTTGTTCTCTGAGCTAGATGGTTTGGTCATCGAGCTTTCATCGTTCTTCTGAACGACATCATCAGCATAAACTTCAGATAGAAGTGAAGTGTTCGAATTTCTCCATATGCGTTTCACAGCTTGTTCTGTACACCTCGACGTTGATTGGTTCTTAATGACCTTAAATTTGTGTTTTTGAAATTTCCTCTGTCCAAGATTTCCACATTTTTCCAATCGAATGAGTGTCCACAGTTGTCCACATGTATTGATATAAGTGAGAAAGTATCATGGCGTTTCACAACTCCTCTAAGTCGATTCTTAGTACCCATAAACCCGGTCTAAGTACTGGATATTCACTTTCCATTCTCACAATTTCTTATTGAACACCCTCACCGTGAGAAGGTAGTGTATAAGACTTCTCTGGTAATGGTTATGTATATGTGGCCATATGAGAGGAATTGAAGAGAGGGAGAGATGACCCTCCATACCGTTGGTCATGGCAGGGCATTTGGGAGTAGTCAACAGTTAGAATAACTTATGAATGTGTCAAGAAAATTCGACATACAGAAGTTAATAAAATACCAACAACTGATGAAACAGACATTTTGGGATTGAAACTACACAAATATTTTATGATCATAAGTATTATTTCGCATGAATAAACTTTAAAACCTATTCACATGAGCGAGATACGTTGAAATCTCACTGGAAGTAAGTCAATATATGAATTTGAAGTGCTTTCAACTTTAGCATGTAGAAGTGGATTTTTCGTTTGTTCAAGAAACACTGAATGACACCAAACGCTAAACTGACGTTTCGTTCTGGTTTAAGATTCATTAGTTCTATGTGGTCCAGAAACCACTATATATTGAATCAAGAAGCTTCACGTTTTCCAGTAAGAACAGTGCTATTAAGCGACATCGTCAGAATTCAATGATTCACATTTCCAATAAATCGATGACAATCAACGTAAAGCCTAGGACAAATACACATCAGTTAAAATTGTCATACCACATTAGCATAGCGTTGAAATTAATAAGTGAATTGAAAATGAGACAATAGTAGTAACAATGGTAGTAAAAAAAGACTAAACATTAAGAATACAACGAAGGTAATTATGGAAAAATACTAAAACTTAAGATCTGAAGGAAGATAAAACTTAGTATTAACTCAATTATTGGGTACAGATACACATAATTGATTTCGAACCACACTTCATATGTCTCAACTAAAAGCAATATCCTGTTTTCGAAGCCGAAGTATTATAGGACAAGTCTTAAACTTGCTCATGGAGGAAAGTTCATTAGCTTAACCGCTGACTGAGCCATCGTTCCTAATGATAAATAATAAAAAACATGTCCTTTTGTGACCAATTACAACTCATCTAATTCGATGTGTTTCAACCGCCGATTATATTCATCGCAAGGGCTCCCATTCAAGTAATTTTCACAATATAATACTATCTTTATTTACTGTCATTGATAGATTACTGTTTCTCTTCAATCTTTGTTGAACTCAACCAGTTATCACTTCAATTCTTACAGGACAAAGACGAATTTATTTATTTATTTATTTCAACACATAAATCCTGGTACAAGAGGGCACCAAATAGATATGCGCCACACCATATTTGTGTGTGGGCTGTGATATTACCCGGGTGCCCAGACCGAAGTAGGTGGTTATCTTAGGGGACCACACCCCGAGCCTTTAACCTTAAGGTCTGATCCACAAGGCAGTGGAGCATCATGAGGAGATGCAGTCCCATGGTAGCCGGTGACCAACGATTGGTTCATACGCCATTTGTTCCCTCAGGATACTGGAGCCAGCCCATGTGCACCATTGGTTTGGGATCCGGTTAAAGCGCCAAACATTCACTTTTCGTCCTCTCATTTTCGTAAACAACACACGTGGTGTGAGAAAGCAGTGAGTAGGACTTCCCTGGCAGAGGCTGTATACGCGTGGTCGTGTGAGAGTATTTCGAGAGGGAGGGTGGGCCCACCCCACACTCGGCCATACCAGGGCATTTGGGGGTCGGATAAAGACGAAATATCTATATCTCTATCTAATTTCTAACATAATACATGTAATGAACTAATTTTATCAACAAATTATAACCGAAATTATATAATAATAATAATAATAATGATACTAATGAAATTGAAACCATACATACCGAATTACTGAATCTGTCAACAATGATTAGATGACCATAAGTTCATAAATTACATTATCAACAGTCTTTATATATATACATACAATATATACGTATACAATTCTAATCACTGACATAAACATACATTCATACTGTGGTGAATAGTGGTGTCAATTTACATTAACGTTGACCTGACAGTAACTTCCTTTTTTTATAAATATAGATATACTGTGAGAATTTTATCAATAGTCATATTAAATAGACATCAATCATAAACTATTGTTAATCCATGATGAATACTATCAACAAATTAGATGATTTCCAATAATAATAGTGATAAAAAGGAAATCTAAAACAAAACAAAAACGAAAACAGGGGAGGATGAGTTTAAAGTGATGAACGATATCTGTTGCCTCCAGATGCGGTCGAGGGTGGCTTATTTATAGCCATATGCATACAACCACTACCAGGGAAATCCTACTCACTGCCTTCTCGTGGCACGGATGTTGTTTACAAAATTGAAAGAATGAAAAGCGAATGTCCGGTGCTTTAATTTGCTTGGTAGATATGGAGGATCCACCTAAGGGAGTTGGAAAACCCTTATTCCAAACCAATGGTGCATATCGGCTCCAGGATTCTGGGAGAATAAGTTGCCTATGAACCAGTTGATGGTCACGGGCTACCATGTGACTGCATCTCCTGACATTGCGCTACTGCCTTGTGGATCAGACCTGTAGGTTGAAGGCCACGGGTGTGGCCCCCCTAAGAAAACCACCTGCTTCGGTTTTGGCACCATGGCAATATCATAGCCCACACACAAATCAAGTGACTTGTGTTGCGCACATGTGTTCGATGCTCCTTTGTACCAATATTTATGTGTTCAAATAAAATAAATAAACAATATCTAACAGATTGAGATTAGTATTTAGTAACTAAACTGTTCTCTTAGCTGGGTAATGTAACAATGAAACTTTCATTATATTTCTTGATAACATCAGTTCTTTCAGGTTTTCAATAGTCTAACATTGATCGGTTCATGATCTCACTTATAATTGTGATCATATTAGAATATTTGTTAACATATAATTTGATTGATTTATTATGTCGATAGGTTTATAACCTGATCCTTGATCTTCCAGTTACATAACATTGTCCTTATTGATTGTTAGTTTGCATAAATACCTTCATGTTAGAGTGGTAAACTTCTAAAAATTACTTAACGTTCTTTATATTTCTTCTGTTCAATATTTCAATGTTTTCCTAAACAAACTCATATCCTCACACTATTTTATAATCACCATGAAGTCCTAGTTAGTAGGTGAACATTTTCAGGGTTACTATACCGTAGCGCTAAAAGGTTACCCATAAATTAGTGTCAGAGAATATTCATTTAAAAATAATACATGACCCACTTCAATATGGTGACTGATGTGTACACCTATGTTTTATTGGTAATTCGTATTGTTCGTATTTGAGAGGAAATCTGAGAAAGAAAAATATGAAAGGATAATGCGCAAAATGTTTATAAACAAATAACTGAAAATGTTGTAAAAACCCATTCACAAGTTTCACCTTTTGACTGTCATCAACAATACACTGTCTAGTATAAATACAAAGAAAAAATTTCTGTGACAACTTGTATATTACCCAGTAGCCTAAACCGAAATAGGTCGTTTTCTTAATAGGTCACTTCCTAAACCCTTAACCTACAGATTTAATCCACAAAGCAGTGGAGAATCATTAGAAGATGCGGTTCCATAAGGCACGGTGACCAGGAATAGGTTCATACACTATTTGTTTCTTCAAGTTCCTGATACCAATGTGTATCATTGGTCTGGAATCATAGTTTTACAACTCTTCTAAGTCGATTCTTAGTACTCACAAACCCGATTTAAGTACCGGAGATTCACTTTCCATTCTCACAATTTCTTATTGAACACCCTCACCGTGAGAAGGTAGTGTGTAAGACTTCTCTGGTAATGGTTATTTACATGTGGCTATATGAGAGGAATTGGAGAGAGAGTTGACTCACCTCACTCTCGTTTGTACAAGGTCATTTTGGGGATTACTCTTGATGACATAACTTCTCATTAATTGCTTTATGAATTTGTTAATATCATTTATATAATATATGAGACTATAAATAGATCCATATATGTTATAACTTTTGGGTTTGTGCCCTTATCAATGTATGACGTAATGACACCGCCAATCAGAGAACAGTGAATTATCGATCGGGCCAGTGACGCATAAAATCCGTACGAGCAGACTATAGTGTGGTGTGTGCTACTTATATTGATATAAGTAGTATATGTCGCAGCAGAAGATGAGGTGAAGATCAAGAAAGGAAGAGCGAGAGCACAATGGAATTTGTAAGAAAACGCATATACAATGGAATGGGAGACAATGGATTAGTGTTTGCAACGGAAACAGTCCAGTTTGATATGATGCATTGATATTTTGCAAATTGACGATTGACTTTATGGTATTCAGATTTTATTGAGATAGTCTGTAATTTTTGTGCTAAATACATTCGATTGTCCCCCACCCGTGTTCTGTTCACAACAATAGTACCTAACGGTCCTGCTTCCTGCCTAGCCCAATCTGTTAAGTTCAGAACATCAATCTCAGCCTCTGCGATATAAATCATTTCAAACATACTGGATTTATATACCAACCGAAGAGATCACATCATACCATAAAATGGAAAATAACATTTGTACAAGATTTAGACAAAAGTGGCTGTGATTGAGGGAGACTGTTATTAATAAACTGAGTATAACTTCAGAATGGTAAATCGTATAATGATAGTTCATAGGTCAAAAGAAAGCTTATAATAAGAGGAACATGAATATGAATAGTTTAGTTGTTAACAATTACACAATAATAATATACGTATAGTATTGGTCCATAAATGGATTATAACAGTTACCATCCATTATTCTCATCGGGATATAACAATATACTCATGATTTTCAGTGTGTAAACTATAACAAAAACAATAAGGACCTAGGTTCGAATCTCACAAGACGAGATCATGAATGCGTGTGCATTACTGAGGAGTAATTCCACAGCAGGACGAAACGACCATTCAGTGCTTCCAAGCAATCCATAATGGTCTAGCTTCAATTGACTCATGATGATCTTAACTATTTAAAAACTTATCATTATACAATTACAATGAGATAATTAATTCTACAAAATTTTGTTCAATGAAAAGTATCAAATTTCACTTTCAAATTGTTGTTAACCTGCATCATGTATGATAATCGATATGTGTCACATATATACACAACAGTGTTTTAAAATTACCCCATTAGGATTGATTAGATGTAGGTTATTAGATAGGCCATTTACTTGATTATACATAAAATGGATTCAATGTTGAAAGAAGCAATGAGAACAAACTACTATGACTAATATATACCTATAAAAATATAATATACACATTCATATATCTAACAACAGACCATAACAACAGATGAACAATGAAGGAAAGAGAGAAGTCAAAAAGAGAAGAAAAATCAATTAACCTTAGGGCAGAAAACTAGTCAGTTAATTGTGTATGACCCTTTTTTTTAAAAAAACGAATCGACCATATACAAGTTAACCTTGAAATGGAACCATAAAAAAGTAAACATAGTTCCCTTTTGTTAGAATGACTCACACTCCATATATATATATATATATATATATATATATATATATATATATATAACCATACAAAGACTTTGTAATGGAAGAAAGATACAAGAGAGGAGCAAACTGGATAAGACTCGGAACAAGAAGAAGAAGAATAAAAAGAAGAATAAACAACTGTCTATATTCCTATGGTGCTTTCAGTGGAAATCAATTACAAATACAAAATGACTAATTGATCTGACTACACATGGTGGAATTTTCTCTCATAAACCCCATAGGTAACAACAACAAAAAATTAGCTTGCTTTCCTCAATTGTATCTAACTAGAAACTAAAGAGTATTACACGAAATATTATGATGTAAGCACAACAACCTATTTTTAAACGGTTAGATGAGGTCAATAAGGTTGTCTGGACCTATGTATCTTTGGAATCTTCAGGGAACTGATATTGCTTGTGGGATTCGAATATATATATATATATCATAATCATAAGGCTTACAACTATCTATATGCTAACCAGATCACTGACATTCTAAAAGGAAAAACTCAGAAAGCGAATTTCATCATATTTCAAATTAATATTTTTCGAATATATACTATAACTGATCATCCTAAACGGCATCTGCTGGGATCACCGGGTAAGTAATAGTGAGGTTAGACGCAGGGTATTAGGGAATGATGGTAAATCAGTTGATGAGTTCATGAATCTTCATCGACTGAGATGGTTGGGCCACGTGTTACGTATGCTTGAACACCGATTACCACGACGTGCAATGCTATCCGGTATTAGAGATGGTTGGAAGAAAGTTAGGGGCGGCCAAACCAAAATGTGGCATCAGTGCTTGAAGACACTAACTTCTAGTCTGAGCCATGTTGGTAGATGCAGACTACTTGGTTGGGGTCCGCGTGACTTTCGTAACCAATGGTTGGAGACTCTTGGTGACATGGCTCAGAATCGATCACAATGGCGTCGGTGTATACACTCTCTGTCTTCCCTTAAACTAAGAGATTAAAATCACTTCATATCTTTCTTTCTACGAACCAATTCTTTCTTCTTGTACTATATCTCTATATGCAATCTTTCTCTTATATATTACCACCACTGAATTAACTACTTTTATGAATCCGGTGTTCATCTTGTTGTGCTGATGTGGTATGGCAACCTGGACCGATGCACATATGTGCCTGGTCCTACGTTGTAGCTGACTGACTGACTGACATCCTAAACGGATTACGCAGATGTTCATGAATTTCGTTGTTTGGATTCCTGCCAGCACCGAAATCCACAACAAACGTTTCTTTCTGTTCAGGGCTCATCAACTAAATGCACCTGGATCGCAGTGTTGGTGGTTATACTTAAACGTGAACCCAGCGTTATCACCTCAAATACTTAAGTTTTATCCACTAAACTATTGATTACTAACTTGTTAAGCGGGTATGAATATATACGAAAAGACTTGTATATATTTTGAATAGTAAAAAATATGAATTATGTATTCCATAATTCAGAAAACTGGAAGAGCTGGATGGCCGTTTCGTTTTATTGTGAGACCTTTACAAGTGCGTATCCACGATCCCGTTCCGCCATATTCGAACCCAGGACCTATTGTTACGTTATTTTGAATGTCATGAGATACATTCACAAGTTTCAAAACTCTGCTCAGAATCCAAGTTTTGGAAGGCTAATATTCGTGTTCCATACATAAGTAGAATGAAGTTCCAGTCCGTGATCTATCAGTTAATAATCGAATATTCCAATCATAAGGTCATCGAACTCTAACAAATACTTAATATAAACATGTAAAACACCATGGATGAATTGTTCCTAACAATATAATTATCCAGACAGTTTATTATTTGTTTGTTGTTAATTGAATTGTCCTGACGAATAATTAATTATTAGCGAAACACTACCAAAATGATTTGATATGGTTTGACCTGAATTACTTTAGGCATAAACTGATTAAAATAGACAATTTTTAGATACATGTTAATTCATGACAAAATCAAGCAACAGATCGTTTGCATATTATTTTTGCTCTTGTTACAAACTGGTCATATTTACAAACGACAATTCAATGAGAGAGGGGGGGGCTAATATTTCCATAGAGGTGGATTGATTAATCAAAACGGATCATTTTAGGAAACTGGACAGTGACTCTCGACGTTGCATAAAAACAATATGAGTAAAAGCCAAGCTTACTGAATCCGTTCTTGTTATCGAATAACAATAATAATAATAAATAGTATCCTTAATCCTTAAGATACCGAAAAATGCCTAACAGAAGAAAAGATTTAAGAAAAAGATCTAAAATTATTTCAAACTGACTGAACCTATTCAAAAACATACAACACGAACTAGGACTCCGTATACTTAAGTTTCACCTTGTAATGTAAACAAGAAGGTATAAACGTAGATTAACGATAAGAAACTGATTAATCGAAGTCTTCAGTATCAATAGGAAGATTCAAACAATCAATAAAGATAAATGAAACGTTATCCGATTGCGCTAATCAGTGGCTATATGGACTCAGTAGCTAAATAGATAACCCTATGGTGTTTAAAGCGAATGGTACTAGGTTCGAATCCCGGAGTGGGAGACAAGCGTCCTGGATCCCACTCATGACAACCATCCATCTCTGCTTACAATAAGAGTTCTATTTTCAGAATATTGAATTATACAATGAATATCAAGTAGCATTTACCACTCGGCTTAATACAATAGAATTTGAAAAAGCTTGACAAACATACGATGAATGTAACAAAAAACAGTAATTTGCTTTAGGAAAACAAGGGTATAGAATAAAAACAAAATGACTAAACAATGAGTTTGTTGTGGATGCGGAGGAATAGACCAATAATTATCATGTTAAGTCCAATGGTGTCCTTGGACTTTAAATGGACATTTCCTATTGGTCGATATCTGTTCACTTGTTGGATATTGTACAAAATGTTGTTTTCTATTTTATGGTACGATGTGGTATGCTTGATTGCTATATAAACAAAGTATGTTTGAAATATAATGATTCATAACTCAGAGGCTGTGACTCGTGTTCTGGACTCAACTGACTGGGCTAGACAGGGAAGCGAGACCAATCGAGACTGTAGGCCGTCCGTTCGTGTTTACGTGTCACTGTAATCGATCGATAAGTACGCTGCTCTCTAATTTTCCAGTCAAGGACACAACAATTAGCACAGGGTAAAAATCGACCTCAACTTAAAGTCATAACAGAGTTCAATTGAGGATAATTTGTCAGAACAAACACGTTTTTCAGTAATATCAATAATAATAATTTCTTTTCAGTCTAATAAATACGTTTTCTTAATAGTTGTATTCATAAGTCGTTCTAAGCCAGACCACAATTGAAAGCCCGGAAGCATTAGACTGTTATTTCGTCCTAGTACAGGACTCCTTAGTGGTGCAAATCCACGATCCCGCATGCGGGACTCGGACCCAGGAGCTAACATCCAACGGTGTTAACGTCTAACTTCGATCGATCGATGATCTTGCGCAACTCATAATGTAAATTGGAAAAATGTTCGTTTCTTAAATTCTCACCACGTAATCTGTATTATACTATCGTGTTCTATACAATACCAGATAGCGCGAAGTGGATTTTTTTTTAGGGGTTTGCCTACAAGCTCATTGCAAAACCTTATTTCTATAGAATTCCGATATAAGATGGTGGTACTGTACTTAAACCATTTATAATCTGTCAGGGCAGTCAAATGGTATGTTCAGCATTTCTATAAAATATGCGCCCATAAGTTCACAAGTTTGCATTTCGCCACTAAACCACATTAATTTACATTGCGCGACTACCTATTGAGTTTGGTGAGTAACTAACTGCATCACAATCAAAATGCTTAAACTAAACAGATCACGATTTCTCACTAAAATTACGGAAATACTATAATAAACAAGAAAGGATAAAGATTCAAATGCGAGATCATATTCTCAGCCGAATTATCTATCAAGTTGAACATGACTCAATCTTGTAACACTGATCACTGGTCGCTGAACCATTGACTGCAACTTGTCAAGGTTAATGACGGTCAGCGCTGATTGACTACTAAATGCATGAATGAGTTTAGTAATGTATAGAAGCTTGGTAATAACCTGCCTATATAATATTCACCATTGGGTTACAGTGAGACAGGATAGCAAGTCAGCTTCAGCTTAACGCAACATAAGTGGAAGCAGCTATACTCTTACAGAAAATTTTCCTTTCGACGAAATCATTTACTTAAACCGTACGTTCATATATATAATTAGATGGAAAATAAATATCTATAGAAGCATAGAAAAAGATTGTATCATAAGTTGATTCGAGACTAAGTTACGCAATAATCAAACGGATAAGAAAAGAATATAAGAATGAAAATAATTCACGGATCAGAATTATGAAAGTTAATTGTCTAGTTGACAGATATGAAGAAAACCAACAATCATAGAGTTATCAGTATGGGGTTGTGCAGATTATTAAGTTATTGATCGAGATATCATATCATGAACTGATTAATGTTACATCATCATTGAAAACCTGATCTGACATCAATCAGTTCATGATCACAATCAAAAACATTGAGTTCATAATAATAAAAACTGAGTAATAATAATAATAATAATAATAATAATCATGAAAACGTGTTGAAGGATAATCATAACTGATCACAGTTTAAAATTACAAAAACACCAATTAAGGAAAATCATTAATACCAATAAAAATAAGGAATGAAGAAACATGGGAAAATAGTCGAAACATGACTACAACAAAAGGGAATTGGAGCCAATGAAGAATGAGAGGTTGAATGCATCGCGTTTTTTGCACGCAATGAAATTTTGAATAGTTTCAATAATTGTCACCCCTCATGCCCCCAAATGCCCTGGTATGGCCGAGTGTGGGGTGGGCCTACCCTCCCTCTCGAAATACTCTCACACGGCCACGCGTTTACAGCCTCTGCCAGGGAAGTTCTACTCACTGCCTTCTCACACCACGTGTGTTGTTTACCAAATTGAGAGGACGAAAAGCGAATGTCCGGCGCTTTAACTGGATTCCAAACCGATGGTGCACATGGGCTGGCTCCAGTATCCTGCGGGGACAAATGGCGTATGAACCAATCGTTGGTCACCGGCTACCATGGGACTGCATCTCCTCACGATGCTCCACTGCCTTGTGGGTCAGACCTTCAGGTCGAAGGCTCGGGGTGTGGTCCCCTAAGAAAACCACCTGTTTCGGTCTGGGCACCCGAGTAGTATCACAGCCCACACACAAATCGAATGATTTATGTGGCGCATATCTATTTGGTGCCTCCTTGTACCAGTGTTTATGTGTTTAAGTAAATAAATAGTGTGTCACCCCTCAATTCAGTTCACACTGGAAGCCGAGGCATACGAGGAATTTCATTTTCTTTATATCCGATTGAAAAGAAGGTTAGTTTTTTACAGAGATCTATACATAGAAAACCAACCAGGAATGGGTAGTGCACAAATTTCAATAGCTGGAACTTAATTCACTTTCTATTCTCAAGGAACAGGCGAATATTTTCTATTGACACAATAGATGAGGAACTATTTTAACATTGACAGACTCTCATTAGGAATGGTTATTCACCTAGATTCATCGATAGTAATATAACACCTAGACATCATCCGGAAAGAGCACCAACAATACAAAAGAAAACTATCTTTATGAATATAGAATTTAAAAGAGATATGGATGCTGAGATCTTGAATAAACAGATTTCTACTCATCTAAGCTCCGAATTGTCTTCTCAAGCCGGTATATCATTCACAGATGTGTTAAGGATAAACCTCTGCTCTAGGTCACATCAATGCACATCGATAAATTTACTTGCTCAGGTGGACCAGGTAACATTGGCCGCACAAAGTGATCACATTCTAAACGCATCTTAGAACATAAATCTAGAATGGCTTTTAAAAAGAGAAAGCAAAACAACTATTAGTTCAATACAGGAGCATTTAGTCGACTATGGATACAACGCTCCAAAGAAGTTCTCTTATAAAACAATCTACGCAGTCAAAGGGATTCGATCGAAATGAAGTCAAATCAAAATCTTATGCACCATTGAGGCATTGGCAATACACTAACTCAAGCTCGAACTTTGCGCGCAAGAACGCGATGCATTCAACCTCTCATTCTTCATTGGCTCCAATTCCCTTTTGTTGTAGTCATGTTTCGACTATTTTCCCATGTTTCTTCATTCCTTATTTTTATTGGTATTAATGATTTTCCTTAATTGGTGTTTTTGTAATTTTAAACTGTGATCAGTTATGATTATCCTTCAACACGTTTTCATGATTATTATTATTATTATTATTATTATTACTCAGTTTTTATTATTATGAACTCAATGTTTTTGATTGTGATCATGAACTGATTGATGTCAGATCAGGTTTTCAATGATGATGTAACATTAATCAGTTCATGATATGATATCTCGATCAATAACTTAATAATCTGCACAACCCCATACTGATAACTCTATGATTGTTGGTTTTCTTCATATCTGTCAACTAGACAATTAACTTTCATAATTCTGATCCGTGAATTATTTTCATTCTTATATTCTTTTCTTATCCGTTTGATTATTGCGTAACTTAGTCTCGAATCAACTTATGATGCAATTCATTTGGTGTTGTTCTATTTGTATCTTTCAATTGTTATTTAGGACTGCAATTGATCAGTCTCTCGTTGGCATATGTTCATTCTGTACGGACTGCCTCGATATTGCCTGAAATCACAAGCTTTTTCAGAAAAAACGGATGGTGGCTAGCAATGGAATCCAGTTTGACCCGCGTTTCGTCTTGTTTGGGACTCTTCGGCTGGATTCACCTGCATCCCAGAGTTGATGTTCACTTCGGGACTCGAACCCAATACCGTTTGCTGCAATCTTTCCCATACTTCTATAGACATATATTTTCTATATAATTATAAATACGAATGTACAGCTTAAATAAATGATTTCGTCGAAAAGAAAATTTTCTTACAGTTAACTTCAAAGTATGATTTAAACTAATAGTTATGGGATATAGGTGAGTGCATTATATTGATTTTGGTTTGATCCTATGAGAACAAAAATGCAACCGTAAGTACGTTTCTAATTATATTTTTAAGATTAATGGATTTTCACATTTAAGAAGTGTGTTCAGAAAATTTCTGATACAAAAGGAAATGAATCGAAATTAATAAAAATGAATATTCCAATGGTTGAGATCATGAGTCATTTGAAGCTAGACCACCATGGAAAATCTAGAAGCATTGGATGGCCGTTTCGTCCTATTGTCGGACTCTTCAGTAATGCGCATCCACGATCACACCTCGCGAGATTCGAACCTAGGACTTATCAGTCACGCGCGCAAGCGCTTAAACTCTAAACCACTGAGCCGACCGGAACCCAACGGTGTTAATATCTAACTTCAACTAATCCACCAAATTGAGTGACGCATCCACCATTGTTTTCAGTGAGTTCCTATCTCACAACAAACCCGGTTGTACTCCACTGCTCTCTGGTTCTCGCTAGAACTCCAGGAAATACTCCTTGAAGCCAGTCACTAGTAAACATATGTTGAAATTAATATGTACTAAACAGTTATGAACACTAACTATTTTCAATGTCATACTAATTTAACCATCTCTAAGTAATATGACACTTGACAATACAGAGCCAAACAAACATATACAACAATTGCATACCTCTCACAAAAGTACATACTTTCTTATGAATAGTAATGAGAACAAATGATCATTTATGAATATGCAACTTACCAGTTATTCAAATAATGGATATATAGGATAGATAGATGTTAGGAGTATGATCTTTTTTGTTCAACGATCACGAAACATGAACTATTTATAAAAGAAAAGAAAGATCATGACTTTATTTACATGAAGTATGTATTGGGATATGTACTTACTTTGAGTCAAAAGAAAATTACGGCAATCTTATAGGGAACAGTTAAAATTAGACTAATTTGATACTAATGACCTGAACTACATACACAGAATAAAACTAGATTTTCTTATGAATGTGTTTTATATAATTATAGGTTAAAGGAATTTCTTTTAAGAATAAGAGATATCAGAAGGGGGCTTTGTAGATACTGTAAGTAATTTTTAATAGTTGAGATCATGAGTCAATTGGAGGCTAGACTATCATGGAAAACCTGGAAGCACTGGAGAGCTGTTTGGTATTAATGTGGGACTCCTCAGAAGCGATCTAACTTTAATTGACTCATGATCTCAACTATTGAAATAAGAGATATCTTTAATGTTTAAATTTAGATTGATAGTTAAGATATCACTAATATTTTCGTTTATTAACATTTTTATAACGAAAATATAAATGGTGAGAGTATTGAATTCTGACCCACTTTTTAACTTGTGGGGCCCTTAATCTAACCGTCATTTAGATCGGACGATGGTGTCGAAAAGGCTCTCCACATTAGTGGCTCGAGATCTGACTCCAAGAAGATCGTATGAATGATTGTTATCGCCTGTCTTCGTATATAATCATCGACTTAAATCGCGTTAGTCAATAACGGATTTAGATAAGTCAAATAATAAGAATGGACTTTTGAATACATATATTTTGTATGTAAAGCGAATGGGATAGAACAAAGCAAAACGCGCAGTGGAGATGGCGAGTAAGCCAACTCCCCTTTAACCAAGCATTAATCAATATTTATAGTTACACAAAAGTTACAAACATGTGATGAGTAATGGGATAAATAGTGTACACACACCTACGCGCTCATACAAAAACGTTCAAGATTGATAAGCGAATAATTAACAAGGTCAGAATGTGACTCAAGTAGAATGAATAGAATGAACTGTCCGGAAGTTAAAATATGGTATATGGGCTTTACATAATAACCGACACTACAAACTGAACTCTACAAATGAACTTCATGTATATTCAGAAACAGTCAGACTTCTACAAATTAACCAGTATGTATGTTCTTCTATGCCATATTATAGAAACACATTTGACGTAAAACACTAATCACTAAGTAGATATACAGAAGTTATTAACGAGTAAATTTAAAAGCTTAGATGAAGTTTTTATACTACTTATAATAGGACACTCCAGATGATCTCTTATTTTATTGCACTATGCATATATGTGTGCATGTAAGTAGAAATGATCTTGCGAAATCAGTAATATTTACACACTAAAACAACTATTTTTGCTTTAAAAACGGAATTCTTATTTGTTAAAACTAGATTTAGAAGAGGTTCTGTGAACTCAACCGGGTCTATTGTGAGATAGTAACTCATTGAAAACAATGGTGGATGTGTCGCTCAATTTCGTGGCTTACTTAAAGTTAGACATTAACACCGCTGGAGATCGGCCGGCTTAGTGGTCTATAGATTAATTGTTCCCACACTAGACCTATAGGCCCTGAGTTCGAATCTCGCGAGGCTGGATCATGGATGCGCATTGCTGAGAATTCCCACAATAGGACAAAACGACCGTTCAATAATTCCAGGTTTCCACTAGTACACTAGTTACAATTAACTCATAATCTCAACTATTAAAAACCAGATTCATTTCAAAATAAAAAACAAAATCTAGTCTAGATTGCATTATATCACAATTATTTCTAAATAAATAAATATACTACTGTTTTATAATGACAAAAGAAAAAACTATAACATTTCTATTAAACTATACAGGTAATCAATAATATTGATTTCGGATTGATTCCATAATCATGTTTTGATTGTCAAGGCTCAATTAATTAATGAACTCTTCTCAGATGATCAATCAATATTTATAGATTTTTCGACAGCATTTCCAAAGAAACAAACAAAACACACATTCGAATCGAAAAGATCATTGTGTATAGTAAAAACGTTTACCATGTATTGCACATCAACTGACACAATGAATAAGCTATTTGACATCAAAATAACAGATAATTAAATGTAATAAGGATGAATTACCCTTCAAAAAGCAAAACTATCTATGGATAACAATCATCAATATTATTTTTGGAAAAACAAAATACATCGGTATTACATGTATGTGAGAGAAATATTATTCTTACAAATAACCATTACTCAAATTACAATTAGAAAGGACATTCACAAACTAGTTCACAATCTCACATCATTCGATTCCAATCATTCACTAAAGACAACACCAAATCACTTCACTTATCTAAATGGTTGAGTATCATCATTTGCATTGACCAATACCTGTCATGTCATGTCATGTCATTCAAAGTAGTCATCAAAACTCAATCAAGTAAACAGTCCAATAGGAGTAGCACAACACTATTCCTCAAATCCATTGGCAATCATCAACATTCATTCTATATACATGTTTCACAGTAACCATCAACAACCACAACAATGCTTCTCTATTCACAACAAACCTCTCAGTAGTTCTCTTACCCATCAATAAACCAATCACATATATACACTGTTTGTTTGCTTACTAGGTTGCTCACTGTGATTCTGGTTCACTGATGTACTAAGCAAACCATCATTCACAATTCATGAATCATGTAACACTCATCTACATCAATCAACATCTCAATATGCATTTCAACGAAATATCGATTATCATTTTAACAGAACAATCGCATGACAAACATCATTAAATACTCGCGTTACTCAGCATGATGTGAACCCAATAAGGTCACATTCATATGATTGATTATTAGTTAGGTTAAACACGTTTGAATGTGGTTATCCAAATGTCATTAACAAATTAGATTCGTTTCAAGTGAGGAAGTTGGTGAAACACCATACATCAGAACATCACAACATAAAGCAAACATCAAATTGAATTGATGTAGAATGGACGGAACATAACTGGCAGTGCAACACACGACACCAATATCATCATATTTGCGACAGGTCATCTGGATGTATCTTCCTTCCCACAATTGATGTTCGCTTCACTACCATCTGCTTCGAACTCCATCGTGTCACTCACTTAGTCACTGAGTCTACACAGATAGTCACTTAAACAACGGGATAATCAAAATCAATTCAAACTCAAATGTTTATTGACACGTCACAACAGGTTCACAACTGATAACTGTACAGTCAATCCTGTGTCAGTACAATGCATCAACAACAACCACTTCGAAACATGTTAACAATGAGCAATCTCAACTACGTCGTTTTCAGTCGTTTCGAATAACTATTAACAACACGTTCAATCATGATCTAATATACTTCGAATTCAATGAATCAATGTAAACGGATAATGCAAACTCTGGAATACAGAAAATCTTCAGACATCAACTAACATATAATCAATATCGTCAATCTCTATTCCACAATTGAACATCCACCATCATTTATTTAGTCACGAGTTGACAGACCATCGATGTATTGATCACATTGTGTTACTGTAATTTACTTAGTTCATACTGACAATTCGTTACAACAGCACGTTTCAACCTTCATCTAATTCGGCATCGACATTTGTCGTTTGATGGCCAACCAACACCACCAACCACATTATCTGGCCAACAAATAATCGAATTCAATCTCAAGCTAAACTATCACAAAATGGAATGAATATTATTTCTGAAGATAATACACTGAAGAAAACAGAAATTTCAATGAGATCAGCAGTTCGAATGAGACGTAAAAATTCCTATAGAGGTGAATCAAGTTCCACTGCGCTGCATTCATGGAAGCTCAAACTGAAATGGTCTCTGGTGCTTTACGAGGTCTGAATTACTGTTCTAGTGATTGATGATGAAATGAACATGAGAGAGTTGTGTTTAACCACTGATTCAATAAAACGTATGATTTTGAGATATTTGTGGAACAACGAGTGGTCATTCATTGAAATTTATTATTATCACTATATATTTAAACTTAAACGGTCTTCAAAATTATTGGCATATTGAAAGGCAAGTGTAATTTATAACATTAAGCATTTATTATTTATTTATTTTTAACACATAGATATTGGTAGAAGGAGGCACCAAATACATATGCGCCACACCAATCTCATTCGATATGTGTGAGGGCTGTAATACTGCTCGGGTTCCCAAACCGAAGCAGGTGGTTTTCTTAGGGGACCACACCCCGAGCCTTCGACCTGAAGGTCTGATCCACAAGGCAGTGGAGCATCGTAAGGAGATGCAGTCCCATGGAAGCCGGTGACCAACACTAAGTATACGTATTCATATTATTTACAATTATGTTATGCTATAATTTGTGCCTATATATTATGAGGAATAACTATTACTAACCAGCTGGCAGGTCCCATACTCATAATTTGATGATGTAATTAGGACATTTGTATTTATGTAGAGAATTATCTCGATCAGACAAGCAAAGCAGAATGAGTGAAGTAATTTGCAAGTGTTTTTGAATTATTGACATAAGGGTAGTATTTTCCGTAAGTATCGTGGTCGCTATTGTTCTCTTTTTTTTCTTTTACGCCCCTTACCTTCTTTTTTCCTCGTCCCATTCTCATTGTTCTGTGTGGGGCATATCTATTTGGTGTTCCCTTGTACCAATATTTATGTGTTCAAATGAATAAATAAACATAAGGGTAGGCGTACAGTGCAACTCGCATCAAAATTAAATCGAACAGGAATAATTATTCGTTTATTTTCGAGTATACATTTCTGCGTAATGTAAATTTTGTCAATCACATTATAGTTTTTTTCCTGATATTGTTTACTTTGCACTACCACTCATTCATCAGATACAGATTTAAGTACTATTCACCCAATTCGGTTTGAGCAGCTTGACAGTAGGACTAGCTCTGAAATAAAGTGTTACTCAAATTAAGTAACTATCGTACTACCTGTCTTAGAATCCTACAAAAGTGTCTCCCTTATTTGACGATGTAAACACATCTGGATATGGAAGCTATCAGTTAGACATGACATGACCATCTTATGTCTTTATTAATACTGAAAAAATTCACTTTTGTCTAATGTTTCCCGCTGAGTTCAACCATAATAATTAGTAAATGCTCTCTTTGTAAAACTGATATATCAATCTCTACATCTACGGAAAACCAGTCTAGTGAAGATTTAAGATTGTTTTATATAATCCAACTAATATCCAGAATCAATCAGTCACAACGTTCAACCTGGTATGTATGTACATCAGTTCAAGTTCCATACTCCATTAGCATAGAGAAATGAAATTGTCAGGCCAAATCACAGAACAGTACAGGAAGTAATAGTAACAGTGTTGATTAAAAAGATTAGCCATCGAAGATACCATTCAAGGAAATATATATCAATGAAATAAAAAAAGAGCCCGAAGAAAAGAATAGATGCACCTGAACCACTTCAAACGATTTTGAGCTATGTCATTCAAAGTCTCTAACCAATGGTTAGAGATAATCACACAGACTGCAATCAGGTAATCTATACCTATTAATATAGTTAAGTCCAATTGTCAATAACTTCGTGCACTGATACCATGTTTTTGGTTTAGCCACGCCTAGAGCTTTCTTCCAGCCTACACCTATACCCCTCACAAAACACTACCCATCATGGTAGGCAATCTTTGGGCATATGTAAAAGATCAGTAATAGGTCATTTACAATATCGATGCTATAAACCGAAATCACAACAATAATAGTGAAGAAGGAAACAACTAATTTGTTAGTGAGATTAGTGGATACAAACATTAATCAGTACAATAACATAGTACAAAATCTAAGCATGTTAACTCTAATTTATGACAGAATAAATCTTGATAGTTTATGATCACATGGCCATTATGTTAAGTAATGTATGTTCATTAGAAAAACAATAATTCACTTTTATGCAAGACCACTTGTAACGATAATAATAATTATTATTATTATTATTGTGAGGTGAAGGTCGGCAATTAAAGGTCAATAGTTGTTGTTAGTTCTATTAAACACGGTGAAAGAAAAACAGTGAAGTAAAATCGGTAACCATTTAAAACACTATGTTGTTCATCACAGATTTAGCTATACTTACATTAGAATGCTTGTAAGGCTAAAACTGAGACTGAAAGAAGAAACTGATAAATACTAAGTATTAGTTTTGACCTATCAGAATGAATGAATAAATGAAGAAAATTTAGATCATTGCTAATTATAAGGTTAAGTGAAATTAAATGAAGTCATTATATCAGTCACTGAAGTCGAAAGTTTTCTATGTTATGTTATGTAATTCTAATAGATTGTAAAGCGATGCTGAAATTCTTACTTCCTCGTTCGAACACTGCTACACTTCTCTTTACTTGAAGAACTGATAGTCATGAAGAACTAGCTTTGGTTGGTGACAATATCCCACGGGTATCTAACTTAATTTAAACAATTTCAATACCATAATAGCATTATAGATAACGCATTTCGGAAAATGACAACAATACTGTATATATTAGCAACGAGGTAATAGGAATCACGTACCAGACAAGAAGTATAAGTCGACAAAATAGAAGTGTTTAGTACGGGGTTGTAGAGATTATTGAATTTCACTGAATTCGTGAACCGGTCTAAGTTAGACCACTGTTAAAAACCTGGAAGCATTAGACGGCCGTTCCGTCTGCGGTTCAGTAGTGAGCATCCACGACCCCCCACGCATGGATCGAATACAGCACCTCCAGTTTCGCATGCGAACACAACCACTAAACCCCTGGACTACTGAGCTGGCATCTAACGGCGTTAATTTCTAATCTCAATCAATCCACGATATCGTGTGATCATCTTCCATTGCTTCCACTGGCTCACACCTGACAGTCAAACTCCACTAGTCACGGCTCCTCACTATAACACAGGGACATTTCCTCCCGAAGCTAGTCACCAGGGTGTACATGATAATTTCCAATAGAGATGCCGGTTCTGGGTTCGATTCCTGCTTCTGGGGTCGTGGATACGCACTGTTGAGCCCCAGATGAAGCGGCCATCCAATGCTTCCAAGCTTTTAATGGTAATTTAACTTCGATCGATTCGTGATTTCAAAGAAAAACATAGATGAATTAGTCATCAATTATCTGTGTGAGAAAATCTACTAGACAGGAATAAAATCAGTGATGCTATGGACAAAAACTTTTAAAATATTGTGATTTGAATATGTTCCACAAATTAACCAAGGAATTTTTGCAATTCCCAATAGTTTCTATCATTACTGTTACTCACCAAAACAATAATTAATCTCAGTTATGAGATCAAATGAACAGTATACAATAATCTCATCACATTGTTGTCAGGTTCGAAGAATCACACATGAGAAAAAAACCGATCATTTATTACTAACACCATATTTGTATGATTCAAATCAAAAAGGAACAAACAGACAGGTGTTAGTTACAAAAGACCTCAAATTACAAACAGTTTTAGCCATACAATGCAATTAGTCCATTCTAAATAAAAACAATTTATGTAAGCATAATACATAGTTAAAAATGAAGATAGGGAAATGCTGACCATAATAAATAGTGAAGAACATGAACGAGAAAAGTAAGCCTTTTCAAATATTGTTCTTCTCATTATCTCATATAGAATACGGAATAAAAGCCGCTTCATGGAATTTTATACAGATATTCGCATAGAAACAAGATTTGCTATCGAAATGTACATTTTAAATGAAATACCATTATGAATTGAAATACATCCTACATAAAAAATCACTGAAAGCTAAGTGGATCTTTTGTTCTAGTTTATTCGTAAGAATTTCTTGATTATGCACACATAATGGATGATGTTGAAGAGATTGTAGACAATAAGATTTCGTAAATGTTGAGACTTATGGTTAGCAATAATCCCAATCGAATCTGTTGTTAGTTTATGATAAAAATTATCTCTCAGATCAGTATTTACATAAGATAGTTCATTTCTAGGCAAACAAAATTTTTCCAATAGTTGGGATCATGAGTCAATTGAAGCTAGACAACAATGAAAAACCTGGAAGAATAGGATGGCCGTTTCATCCTATTGTGGCACTCCTCAGCAGTGCGCATCCACGATCACGCCCCCGCCAGATTCGAACCATAGATCTGTCTGGCACACGAGCGCCTAACCTCTAGACCACTGAACTGGCCGGTATCCAACGGCGTTAATGTCTAACTTCAACTAATCCACGAAATCCGCAACATTCTCCAGTGTTGCAAACATAATGGTATCCACATGGGACTGTGGCAAAAGAAGACTGGGGAACATGTATCACGCAACCAAACTAGTGAGTGGCTATTCAAGTTTTTTTTACAAATTAACAAACATATCTTAAATTCATTTTAATAATAAAACAATCACTGGCATAAAGTAAGGTGCTTTTTACTTCTCATACATCACTTCATCTGCTATGAAAGCATATATATATCATTTAGTTATGACTATCATTTGACGGAAAAACACCTTGAGACGACATATTATTTAATCTTCCTGACAAAAATAGGGAACATTTCCAAATGAGCTCCTTTAAATTAAATATAGACTCATTTATTGGTTATATAGATGAAGCTTTAAATTACATTCCTAGTAAACTAATCATGATAGTTGCATAAATATTTTCTACATGGGTTTCATCAAATGTTCTTGAAAATAAAACTCGTTAAAAGCCTACGAACTCATTCAGTAACCAACCTGTGTACAACCATTCCTTACTGATCATGAACGAAAAAAAAAGAATAATACCTGCATGAACTTCACTGAACTCATTACGAAACAATTTAATAAGGAAGATCACAAGCAGTTAATAAGAAATTATCAAAAACTGAGATTTTCTCTTAGACAATTAAAATGTGAAATTCAGAAAGAACAACATTGCAAAACAATAAAATCAATAACAAATTTAGTTACCATGTCAAAATAAAAAAACAAAACAAAAAGGACTTACCTTTTTTATCAAAGTCAATAAAAGATCCTTAATGGAATAGAATCATAGAATTGAACACACCAATTTAATCCACTCTATAATAAAACGTATGATAAATGAATTCTTATTATAAACAAAAGCATTTTCTAAACCAATAATATAAAAGATTTTTAAACCAATCAAATGATTGAAAAAATTTGACCTCCCCTAATCTAAAATATTTATCTGCTTTTTGATTGGTTCATTGACAATCATGACCTTTTTGTATGGTTAAAGATAATAATAATGGGTGACTAGGTGAATCTAGGTCAACTTAATAAATCATATATGGAAACATTAGCTTTGTTCCTTCTTAAATGTTTAAGTACTAATGCTTTGTTTAATCTTTCTTTGCTGACAAATGCCAAATAACAGGAAACCTGGGTCTAGGGGTGTCTTGTTGACTAACTACCCCCAACCACCATTTTATTCTTTCCTGCACGTGGGATCTGGAGGGTATTCATAAATGATAAATTATTGGTTACAATTATTATTATATAGCTTCAATGAATTTAACATGAATCAAAACGTCAACACATGATGTAATTGTAACTCAGCAAAATACATTAAGCCAAGCATAAAACTTTATTGAGATCATGAATTGATTGTTGTTAGACCAGCATTGAAAACCTGGAAGCACTGAACGGCCGTTTCGTTTTAGTATGGGATACCTCAGTGATATGTACTTATGACACTGTACGCGAGATCCTAACTCAAGACCTTCAGTTTCTGGCGCGATCACTTAAACTCTAAACTCTTGATCTGGTATCTAACGGCGTTAATGCGCGCGAGACCGAAAATCCTGCATTTGAATCCTGAGGGTGGTATCGTGGATGTGCACTTCTGAAGAGTCCCATACTAAGACGAAACGGTCGTTCAATGCTACCAGGTTTTCAATGATGGCCTAACATCAATCGATTCATGGTCTTAATCAAAAAACTTAACCACCTACACAACCCCATACTAATAATTACAATGTGCTCACTAGTGACAAGCTTCGTGACGGAGTTCTAGCGAGAAGTTCAGCTTTCACCAAACCAACAATTAAACAATGAATGAAACTCAATTTCAGCACACAATTGTTCATACACGTAATAGATAACCACTGTTACGTTAAATAAGGATAAATTTTCAGTTATCTCCCATTCAGTCCATCGAATTGATAGTGTTCATCACATAAAATGTGACAAAATAAGATAGAGAAGTCTTGTTATTAAGATAAGTAGCATTTGTAATGCTGTAACCTCACTCACAAATTTCGGATTCCAGTGAGATTGGTTATATGGTAGGTGAAATAATACCAACGTTAATTGAAGAAACTTAAGTGAGGGAAATCTCATGTATAACTTGTTTAAAATATTACCAAATTAGTATTTTGATCCATATAGAAGTTGTCTATGGAACATGAAAATAATTACTCGAATGTTTTATGACGAAACCGAAACATTTTGTACTATATCCTAGTGTCGTTGCTTTCATAAAAGCTTCCCAATATGTGAATAGTTTGATGTATGCTTTACTGATTACTACTGATATGATCCATTCCTCTGTCCTAGATTCATACATAACCTTATCTTAGTGTGTACAATTGATAAGAATTAATGGATATACATTCGTGATGTTTCGTCAGATCAGCAAATCATTGTCGACCAATTATTTCGATGGAGTTTTGTTCTCTGAGCTGGATGGTTCGGTCGTAGTAGAAGTCTAATTGAAGTTTATGCTGATGATGTCGTTCAGAAGAACGATGAAAGCTCCACGACCAAACCATCCAGCTCAGAGAACAAAACTCCATCAAAACCATCCAACTGAGATACAAATCTTCTCGACCAATCATTTCCTTAGTTTAGGTCATATTATAACTACCCATTCATGATAGCACAATGCATTTAACTGAGGCTCTAAGGTATTGTTATGAGCATAATACCATTCAGTATATATTGGTCAATATTTTCAACTCCAATCAATTTCTGATCTACGAACGTCCAATTGGTGACTACTTCATTATCGACTTACATTTAGTTAACATTTAAGACACTATTCAATCCGAAATGCAAACAGTCATTCCGGTGATTATATTATACATACTTGTTACTAACTACTACTACCAATTACCACAAAAACTAACTGTAGGTTTTCTTGCCACTTGTTTCTAACACCCTTGTATCAGCACAGTACACTAAGATGTTGGGTAATTTTGTCTAATGTTCTATATTACAAAATTACTCAATAAAACTCAATCAATACTATTTGTTAAATATCTCAGTATTAACTATTGATTGATTACTGGATGGTAATCAATGTCATGTATGTCAGGTACTTCTTAGTGCAGATCGAATCCTATCGACCAAGTTGTAATGTAGCCACTAGTCTAGGTGACTCAACAGTGTATGCACTATGTTGAGATAAGATGATGTTTGGAGATAGTCAGCAGGAAACCCTGAACCTAGGTTTCGTACTATTTGGCAATTGTCAGCAACACAGTGAAACTAAGATGGTCAGTGATTTAGTCTAATGGTCATATTAAAAATTAATCAATAAAACTTGATCAATACTAATGGTTAATTATCTCAGTAATGATTATTACTCAGTAACCGATTCGTTCTTTACATTTTATCTAAAAAAAAATTATATTGAACAAAAGTAATTAAATAACATAGTAAAAAAGAGTATAGAAGAGATCAAACCCATCTATATTTTGATATAAGAAGAATACAATGATACGTACTGGGTTCGAATCTTGCGAGGCCGGATCGTGGGTGTGCACTGCTAAGGAGTCTCATACTAGAATGGAATGGCCGTCCAGTGATTCCAGATTTTCCATGGTGGTCTAACGTCAGTTGACTCATGAATTTCATTATTAAGTTAATACAATGAATGTTTCATGAATTGTAACAATATTATTGTGATGATCAAACTTTGTAGACAGAAACTAAATGTACTTCAAGTTCGAATTGTTATGTTATTATTTTGTATTGTAATGTAGTATTGTTGTCCTATTTAGATTCTTAATAGTTTTTGTTGTATTGTATTAATGTTAACTGATGTTAACTAAGGTTTGATTTGATTATTTTTATATTATGATGTAATTTCGGGAGTAGGAAACTGTTAATGAATGTGTAGAGAAATAAAATGAATTCATAGGAATTCGCTCAAGTTGTTGGTTAAGTGTTTTTGCAAGTTGATAGTGGATGAGCACTGCTGAGGAGTCCCAAATTAGGATGAAACGTCTGTCCAATGCTTCCAGATTTTCCATGGTGGTCTAGCTTCAATTGACTCACGATCTCAACTATTAAAATTGTTTATTCTTATTATTGATGGCTTTATTCAATATTAGATTTTTGATACAATACAGAATTTTAAGCACAAAACATTTCAAAAAAATTCCGATTCTTATTTCTCGGTCGATCCTGATGATAACATATTGAGTGATCGCCAGTTAGATGCTAGGAGTTCAGGAATCGACATCTGAATAATGTATGTTCATTACTCTGTATATTGCCAGCGACCACGATGACTCTGATCGGACACTTTTGTGACTTGTGTAGTTCTACTGCATGGGGTGGAAACTTTGAGAACTACGAAAGTCATTATCTAGAACATACAAGTGTTTATTAACAGTTGTCTACGCAAAATACTTCAAATCCGTTGGTACACACCATCAGCAACAACCTACTGTGGGAGAGGACAAACCAGTGGAGGAAGAAATCAGGAAAATGCGCTGCAAGTGGATAGGATACACAGTGAGGAAAGCACACAACTGTGTCACAAGGCAAACCCTCACATGGAATCCTCAAGGCCAAAGGAGAAGTGGGGGACCAAAGAACACATTACACCGAGAAATTGAGACAGACATGAGAAGAATGAACAACAATTGTATAGAACTAGGAAGGAAGGCTCAGAACAGAGTGGGTTGGAGAATGCTGGTCGGCGGCTTATGCTCCATTGAGAGTAACAGGCGTAAGTAAGTATGTAACAGCGGATGTTGTAAACTTTCCATTAAACGTACCTGAATATATTGTGCGATTAATAGTCATTATGATGTGTTAAAACAAGCAAAAACAGATAACTTATTGAAATGTCTAGAGGGCAGAAACTAGTAGCCTAGATGTTCAATCAACTTTTTAATGAATCGTGAACAATTACCGACTTCAAAAAATTTCAAACTGGATATTCTATACAAATCAGTGTGAATTAATTAAAGACAACATTGTCTGATTGAATGTTAGTTCTGACTTAAATAATTCACTGATAATGTCTTCATTTGTGGTACAGAATGACATGAATTAACTTCCCCGATATAATATCACAGATGAAGACGAATTGCAACCATCATATAACATTTGTTTAGAGAGATTCTTAACAACTGCTTCGAATAAACTTATTGATAAAGAAAGTACTATGCTAAAGTTTTCGACAATTCAACTGAAACTTTGAAACGTAAGCTATTCATTAGGAATTCATGATGACTATAAACTTGTTATGGAAGACCATGACATGGCTCAGAATCGATCACAATGACAAAGGTATATACATTCTCAGTCTTCCCTTAAACTAAGAGATTAAATCACTTCATATCTTTCTTTCTACCAACTAATTCTTCTTTCCTGTACTATGTCATTATATGGAATCTTTCTTTTATATATTACCCCCATTGAATTAACTACTTCTATGAATTCGTTGTTCGTCTTGTTATGCTAATGAGGTGTGGCAAATTGAACCGATGTATATATGTGCCTGGTCCTACGTTGTAGCTGACCGATTGACTGGTTTTTATTTAAATCTTTAATATAGTCACAGAAGTTTAATGATTAAAAAATTCCTCTATTTTACTTAGTTTACTGCATTATAATTATTTTAGACAAAGTCATTCAGGGAACTTATACGTGGATAATGGTTGTCATTCTGTTGACATTATTGAAATGCAAATAAACTTCATGTAAATTTAGCATTAACTTCGCCTGTAGCTCTTCTAGAGTTACTGTCTGTCCCGAACCCACGCAAAGGTGGACGGTTGGGCATGGGATCGGCAACCCCATCCCGTAGAAAACAAACTTGCTAAAAAAACAGTAACCAGAATTAAATTTAAAGTAATTCTAACAATCTAAGTAACCAATGGTCATGTTCACATGTAAAACATTGTACACTGTTGAGGCTGTCAACAATCATATTCAAAAACCTAAACTTTGTGTTAAAAAATATGTTGATACAACCTGACCCTTTCTTTCTACAATGATCATCAATATCAGTCGCATATAACGTTAAGTTATCATGTTAATCTGATGAATCTTTCTTTCTGAACTATTCTAAATTGTTTTCCCATTTGTGTTCTTACGTAACTTTAGTATTTATCCCTTTGTCCTTACATAACATACATTGATTTGTTATTCAATCATACTTACTTACTTACTTACGCCTGTTACTCCTCGTGAAGGAACATAGGCCGCTCACCAACATTCGCCATCCAACCCTGTCCTGGGCAATCCTTTCTAGCTCCTTCCAGTTGTTATTCATCCTTTCCATATCTGCTTTTATTTCCCGACGTAATGTGTTCTTTGACCTTCCCCTTTTCCGCCTTCCTTCAGGATTCCAATCATAATAATTAGTTAATTCGTTTACTATATTTTATGTAATCTGCCAATTATTGATTGGGATTTTTTCAAGTGATTACTTTGGTTATTATGTAACTACATTGTCCTTCTATTTCCCATTACTTGGTCATTTGATTTCAGTGTCATGATCACTTGTGAAAGAATAATAATAAATAATAATAATAATAATAATAATAATAATAATAATAATAATAGAATCATGGTAAAGCCTTATTGGCAAGAATTATTTCTTCCGTTTTGTTATAACTCTCGGTTTTACTTCGTCTACGCGTATGGGACGTTAATTTGCATTAGACGAATGTCTACACCAGATCCCCACCTAATGTCTATTCTACAGGACTTCAACAGAACTCAGATCAAGAACATGTGATTAGCCTTACTAAAACGTAAATATATTTCCACACCAAAAAACCGACAACAATCCAACAACAATGAACAATCAATCATTATCATCCTCACCCACACCTCAGGTTTATTGATCTTTTTTACTATATTAGGCAAATCTAGACTTGATACTATTAAAATAACACCTTCTATACCGCTGACCTTGTTGTGTTCTCCGTACGAGATAACATAAATGGAACGTATTAATAGTCGTTATTGACGTAATCATCAGCACTCACCTTATCTAGGTCAGAGAATACAACTACATCAATTAACATCCACTTGAGCTCCAAATATTCTCCACCATTTCAAAAATGTTCTTCATGGTTTTGTAAGATAAAACTTCAGTGTTCGATCTCTACATATTTTGACTACACTTTTTTCAGAAATATATGAGGAGTCTACAGAAGGATAGAAAGAAACTATATCATGAAGTGACTCGGTATTTCAAATATCAATCGGGGGTCATATGATGATTGAGAGTTCAAAAAAGTGTAGTAACATAGTTGTCTTTCATACTTCTCATTTGTGAAACACGACGCTAGGCAGTAGTAATGTATCTGCCATACCACGAACTTACAAAGTATCTACACAACACATATACATAGCCTTCAACTGTCCATTTGTATCATTCGGTATCTCCTGCCATTTGAACTGTCTTCTCGTATGTTCTTCGAGTGTTCTGTCAATGCCTTGCTTTTGATGCAATGAAACTTTTCACTCCGTTTGACAATTATAGCAACTTCAACGTCATGTTCTGCTACACACTACTTACAATCTTGTGAGTAGTGTCCACTACAATATCTCTAACCAATAAGTCGTCGTCATTCTCTTATTCTTCTTTAACTTCTAGATCATTATTGCAATCTCCTTTTGATATTTCATTTCTTCGATCACTTTTTGATGTAATCTCTTCATATTCTTCTATAGCCTGAAATGACCATTAAACACATATTCTTGTGTATATGATTTATGTGTATGTCACAATGAAGTCTAAAGTTAGGATGAAATTGAAGTCTGATATGGACTGGATTTCAATAATTCACCAGTTATGATAATAACTTTATTGTATTTTATCTTTCTGAATATGAAGTTCATGAGAAGTACAGAAGACAAATACCGATAAAACAGTTTAAAATATAATCTTAACAGTTGAAATCATGAGTCAATTGAAGCTAGCCTATCATGGAAAACCTGGAAGCACTGGACGGTCGTTTCATTAATTGACTCGTGATCCTAATTATTCAAATTGCTATAATATCCACAAAAACCCCTTCTGATATTAATCAACATATGCTCACTAGTGACTGGCTTCAAGAGTTATTTCCTAGAGTTCTAGTGAGAAGCAGTGATCAGTGGAGTTGAACCGGGTCTGTTATGAAATGGTAACTCACTGAAAACAATGGTAGATGTGTCGCTCAATTTCGTGGATTAGTTTAAGTTAGATATTAACACTGTTGGATATCGGCCGGATCAGTGGTCTAGAGGTTAAGCATTCGCGCGCGAGACTGATAGTTCCTAGGTTCGAATTTCGCGAGGTGGGATCGTGGATGCGCATTGCTGAGGAGCCCCACAATATGACGAAAAGCCCGTCCAATGCTTCTAGATTTTCCGTGGTGGTCTAACTTTAATAGACTCATAACCTCAACTATTAAAATTACTATAATATATACAAAAACCCTTTTGATACAAAATATAATCCTTAAAAAAATGTCATCTCTTATTACGATGTCCTCAAATTCGCTTTATAGATAGTGTTATTAATATCGACTAAGGTGTGTGTATTATTAATTTCCCACCTTTCTATGGATTTTCTTTCTCTTTTTTCCCCTGTAAATAAAATAACTTAACCTCATTTAACCCCGTTTATCTAAAATGTTCCATTCATTTAAAGAATTGTTTAAAAGGTTTTCTTCCTTAGTTCATTTCACTTCATCATTGGGAAGATTGATTAACTAATTATAGTGTGATCGATGAAAATCGATTTGATTTGTACTACTGATTTGATAATCAAATTATATTGTTCTTGTCATGAGAATATATGTTTTCTGGTAAGAATACGATTAAGGTTATGGGTACAAAGTGTTGAAATACTTTGAACTGAGAAAACCTACCGGGATAGAAAGAGAGGTTCACTTCCATTGATTTTGACTTACTAACTGAATAGACATAAATATCACTTATGAAGACGAATATCTAAGAATGGATTACATGTGGTTTTCAAAATTATAATATTTTTAAAACATGGATATACAACATTGTATATGTTAAATACAATAACACATTTCAATGAACGACCACTCGTTGTTCCACAACCACCTCAAAAATTAATGTTTTACTAAATTGGTTGTTAATCACAACTCTCTCAGGTTCACTTCATCATCAATCACATGAACAGTAAGTCGGAGATCGTAAAGAACAAGAGACCGCCTCAGCTCTAGTTTCCATCAGTAAATTGTTGCAAATAGGATGATATTGGCGTCATGTGTTGCACTGCCAGTTATGTTCCGTCCATTCTACATCAGTTCAATTTGATGTTTGCTTTATGTTGTGATGTTCTGATGTATGGTGTTTCACTAACTTCCTCACTTAAAACGAATCTAATTTGTTAATGACATTTGGATAACCACATTCAAACGTGTTTAACCTAACTAATAATCAATCATATGAATGTGACCTTATTGAGTTCATATCATGCTGAGTAACGCGAGTATTTAATGATGTTTGTCATGCGATTGTTCTGTTAAAATGATAATCGATATTTCGTTGAAATGCATATTGAGATGTTGATTGATGTAGATGAGTGTTACATGATTCATGAATTGTGAATGATGGTTTGCTTAGTACATCAGTGAACCAGAATCACAGTGAGCAACCTAGTAAGCAAACAAACAGTGTATATATGTGATTGGTTTATTGATGGGTAAGAGAACTACTGAGAGGTTTGTTGTGAATAGAGAAGCATTGTTGTGGTTGTTGATGGTTACTGTGATACATGTATGTAGAATGAATGTTGATGATTGCCACTGGATTTAAGGAATAGTGTTGTGCTACTCCTATTGGACTGTTTACTTGATTGAGTTTTGATGACTACTTTGAATGACATGACAGGTATTGGTCAATGCAAATGATGATACTCAACCATTTAGATAAGTGAAGTGATTTGGTGTTGTCTTTAGTGAATGATTGGAATCGAATGATGTGAGATTGTGAACTAGTTTGTGAATGTCCTTTCTAATTGTAATTTGAGTAATGGTTATTTGTAAGAATAATATTTCTCTCACATACATGTAATACCGATGTATTTTGTTTTTCCAAAAATAATATTGATGATTGTTATCCATAGATAGTTTTGCTTTTTGAAGGGTAATTCATCCTTATTACATTTAATTATCTGTTATTTTGATGTCAAATAGCTTATTCATTGTGTCAGTTGATGTGCAATACATGGTAAACGTTTTTACTATACACAATGATCTTTTCGATTCGAATGTGTGTTTTGTTTGTTTCTTTGGAAATGCTGTCGAATAATCTATAAATATTGATTGATCATCTGAGAAGAGTTCATTAATTAATTGAGCCTTGACAATCAAAACATGATTATGGAATCAATCCAAAATCAATATTATTGATTACCTGTATAGTTTAGTAGTTCCCGGAATTTCAGCCTTGTACAGTAGTATTTAGTATTTAGTATGATATAAGATTAACGTAACATTTATAAAGTCTGTATGAACTCTTTTCAATTTTGAAATGTTTTATGCTTGTAACTATGTATTCATTATATTGTAGTGACCTACTTTTATTAAGAGAACGCGATTGGTTTAATGGAAACAATTATTATTATAACCAATTGTACCAGTGATTGTTTTACTGTACTTGCTTGTTTATCTATACTAAAGACTTTGTTGCTTCCTTTGATTGTGACCTTGCACGAATTCGGTTACGCTCAGTAACCACACTTGTACTCCTTTGACACGATCTCGGTATTCTTCCGATACGACGAGATCGCCAACGAATACATCTCGACTACAGCCATCAACTGCCTTCTGATATTTGACTTACGGAGGATCTTATCGGTTAACTGTCACGTAGTCTTCCTGTAGTGGTGATCATAGTCAACCGTGACTCGACGTCGCACTACAATCTTCGTACATTTATCAAGAATACCTTTGTAGTTAGTTATCGTATATATAGAAGTGAGAAATATATGATGAACTTATTACCTACTAATTAGTAATTAATGAGCATAAACTAACAGATACTATTTCATTTTAGAATATGGTAAACCCAAAAAAAACTCACTAACAAGTAGTAAGGAAATTTTAATTTTGAAAATAGTTCACTATTTCAGTCACTTACGGCTGAGGGTGGGGTGAATCCGCTCTCCTTCTCAAAATGCTCTCACAAGGCCACGCGTATACAGCCACTGTCACGGAAGTTCTACTCACTGATTTCTTGCGGCAGAAGTGTTGTTTACGAAATTCAGAGGACGAAAAACGAATGTCCGGGGTTTTAACCAGGTTGATCCACATAGGGGTGTTGGAAAACCCCCATTCCAAATCAATGGTATACATGAGCTCAAGGATCCTAACAGAACATGAAATAAAAACCAATTGTTAGTCGCCGGCTACCATGGGACTGCATCTCCCGACGTTGCTCCACTGACTTGTGGATTAGACTTTTAGGTTGAAGGCTCCGGGTGTAGTCCCCTAAGATAACCACCTGCTTTGGTCTGGACATCCGAGCAGTATCTCGGCCTACACACATATTAAACGAGTTATGTGTCGCATATGTGTCCGGTGCCATTTTGTACCAATATTTATGTGTTCAAACAAATAAATAGCACTGATCATTGTATATCCCGAACAATGAACCAACCACATAGAAATGTCTACAGTTCCCCCCTCTGAACTTCAATACTAGTCAGTCAGTCAGTCAGCTACAACGTAGGACCAGGCACATATATACATCGGTCCAAGTTGCCATACCTTATTAACACAACAAGATGGACACCGGATTCATAGAAGTAGTTAATTCAGTGGTGGTGATATATAAAAGAAAGATTGCAATAAGGATATAGTACAGGAAGAAAGAATTAGTTGGTAGAAAGAAAGATATGAAGTGATTTTAATCTCCTAGTTTAAGGGAAGATAGAGAGTGTATACACCGACGCCATTGTGATCGATTCTGAGCCATGTCACCAAGAGTCTACCTCAATAATAGAAGACCGATTTAACATATAGTGTCTAGTACTACTACAAGCATGCATAGATTATCCTAGCTTCCGGATAGACCAGTTTATTTATTCTTCATGGGTCACATTTTGACCTTGTCACTTATTTGTTTATTAGTCTTGATTGTTTGATTGTTTGAATCTACCAACATGTCTCACACCAGAAGTTAGTGACTTCAAGTACTGATGCCACGTTTTGGTTTGGCCGCCTCTAACTTTCTTCCAACCATTCTTAACACTAGTCAGCATTGCGCGTTGTGATAAACGGTGTTCATTCATACGTAAAAGATGACCCAACGATCTTAGTCGATGAAGATTCACAACCTCATCGACTGATTTTCCATCATTTCATAATATCCTGAGTCTAACCTCACTATTACTTACCCGGTGATCCCAACTGATGTGAGCAATATTTCTAAGGCATCGGTGATCAAATACTAGTAGCTTACGAGTATTTTCTACTCTTAATGGTCATGTTTCGCTGCCGTAAAGTAAGACAGAACGAATTGTTGTGCAGTATACTCGTCCCTTAATTGATAGACAGATATCTAACCTTCGCTATAGGTGACGTAAATTGGTAAAAGCCAAACGAGTTCTTCGTATCCGTGCTGAGATTTCGTCAGACACCAACCCATTAAGGCTGATCATACTCCCAAGATAAGTGAAGTTGTCGACACATTCAACATCATTAATAGTTGGTTTTAATTCTCTAGATATATTAAAAATACTTAATACTTGATAACATTCACTTATAATGTTATCATAATGATAAAGCAATTCGTAATGATTTCTTATTTCATCATCTTTGTCAGCTGGTTTTTAACAAAATTTTCATCAATTTTGATTGGCTAATTTCTGGCAATATTTCCAAATAGATGAATTATTTGTTGTTTAAATGAATAATTTCATTTTAGCTTTGTTTCATATTCATTATCATTGTGTTAATAAATCTAGTTTAAATTCAATGGTTAAGATCATGAGCCAGTTGAAGCTGAACCACCATGGAAAACCTGGAAGCACTGGACGGCGGTTTCGTCCTATTGTGGCCATCCAGTGCTTCCAGGTTTTCCATAGTGGTCCAGCTTCAACTGGCTCATGATCTTAACCATTGAAATTACTATAATATCCACAAAACCCATCTGATATAAATCTAGTTTAATTTACTGTTTGATTTTGACACTAAATATGTTAAGTTTGCTACTTGATTAACGTAGAATACGATGTACAACTACGGCACTCGGACGTTTAGAACCTTCACAGTCACAAATCACAAGACAGGAGAAGACTGGAGAAGTGCTTGTTGGGTGAGAATCGAAATGTACAGAAAATCATGGGTATTTACATATATTAGCGTTTGTTATATCAACATTATAATTCAGCCAATGCTCAAAGAGGTATGTTATGCTACTGTCCAATAGTAGCATGCTATGTTGATAGTCTAGAAAGCTCCATCATGTTCTGATTGGATAGAAACTCTTCGGCTCCTTTAAGGCCTTTGGAGTTCATGGAAGCCGTCCCAACAAAATACATTTAAATACAAAATTTTATTATAATTCTATTAAAAGATAGTTGCACAAATAATAAGCAAAACAGAATGTATATTTTTAGGCATCCTTGTTAATTTGATAAGAAATAATCCCAACGTTCATTATAACAGTAAGGTCTCGACTACTAATCGTCCAAGTCTATAAGAAAAGACAAAAATCCTCTTATGACAATCACAGAGGAGTCAGTTCAATTAATATATTAGCATTATGAGGATTTGTGGAGATTGCAGTATTTTAACAACAGAATTCACGAGTCAACCTAAGCTAGTCCACCATTGAAAACCTGGAAACACTGGATGGGTGTTTCGTCTTAATACGAGACTCCTCAGCAGTGCACATTCACGCGCATGCATGTGGATCAGTCTTTTTTAAATATTAAAGACTTCCTAAGGTATAGATTTCAGATTTTCTGATTCCTGTGGTGAACACGTTAACTTTCTAACAGTCTTTTGGGAATTTTTGAGTTCTAACGACAAACTATAACTAGTGAAGTCCAGGTATGCTAACAAATAGTCATCAAATTACATCACACATTAACTGTAATTGAAAATATTAACCGATTCCGTGATCTAAATGATAATGAAATTGGCATGAGACTTGAGAATCTTCGAAATTGATTGTTGTCGATGTAACTGAGGTAGAATTCTGACAAGTTTCATATTAACATAAAAATAATCTTGAGAAGGGGTTTTGTGGAGATTTTAGAAATTTCACTGGTTGAAATCATGAGTCAATTGAAGCTAGACTACCATGGAAAACCTGGAAGCATTGGACAACAGTTTCGTCCTATTATGGGACCCCTCAGCAGTGCGCATCCACGATCCGGCACCCCGAGAAACTCGAACCCAGGACTTATCAGTCTCGCGCCAGACGCTTTACCAACTAAACCACTGAGCCGGCACCCAACCGTGTTAATGTCTAACTTCAACCACCAGGTCTGTTGTGAGAAATCAACTCACTGAAGACAATGGTGTACGGTGACGCAACTTCGTGGATTAGTTTAAGTTAGATATTAACACCATTGGATGCCGGTCGGCTCAGTGGTCTAGAAATTAAGCATTCGCGCGTGAGACTGATAGGTCGTGGGTACGAATCTCTCGAGGTGGGATCGTGGATGCACATTTCTGAAGAGTCACATACTGGGACGAAACGTCCATCCAATGCTTCCAGGATTTCCATGATGATCTAGCTTCAATTGACTCATGAATTCAATTAATAAAATCATTACAAAAAAGATTTATTTTTCTAAGAGAAAAAAATTATAAGCAAAAACTATGACCATGAAAATGTTTCTTCGGGTCAGCAATTCATTCAATGTAATTTATTATCAGATTTGCCTAATTTTCTTTTTTTAAAACAAAACATTCTCTGAAATAATTAAAAATGACATTTATCAAATGTACTAATCTGTTGCATTTATCATCCATGTGATTTGTTCATTTTAGCTTCATTCATATTTGAATAGAAAAGGGGTTAGGTTAAACCACATGGTGTTAAGTTATAAAATCATAGAAAAATTGTACAAGAATGAGAGAGAGAGAGGGAGAGAGAAAGAGAGAAAGAGTGAGAATGAGAGACTGTAGTTTAGTACATTTAGATTTGACTAATTGTATTTCAGTAATTATGTTAACATAGAATAGTCTAAGAAGCATGGGATACAGTGGACAACTAGGATGCCGCTAGATGATCTAGCTTTTCTATTGCATATGCAACAACAAATGCAAAAGAACACGATCAGTATAGCAGCAGCCTTCAGCAACAGTAGGCCTCAACATATATAAAAGGGAAAAGCAAGGTTCTCCGATACAACACAACATGTGTTGAGGCTAGTATCCTCTATATCTGACTCTGATAAATAGTATCCCGTTAACTGAGTATTTAATGTACGCTAAATCTCCTAGTAGAATTATTGATTTACTCGAGATTTATTCAGAAGCCTGAATATCAGTTATATAGTTTATTGTTAAAGATTGGTAAAACCCGCAAGAATAAGCAGGCACACAGTGAAAACAAGAGTGTGTGTGTGTGTTAAAAATCCATATCTATTTTTGAGTGTTAATCAAGTATGGATAAATTATTGATTGTCTGTGTATTACAACCAGTGGGAGAATAGATTAAGAATTGACATGTGCTCAATCAGACTCACACAGAAAATTACATGGTGGATCAAGTGTCTAGATTACAGTGAGCAGATAAATAATACAATAGTTGAATGGGCTTACTACATATGCACCAATCAAATTACACTTGACGAAGAAGCTTTGAGAATGTAAAAGCTTTTACATATCTGGGCAGCATCTTTGACGAGCACAGTGGATCTGATGCAGATATGAAAGCGCGGATCGGCAAAGCAAGTGCAGCATATCTACAATTGAAGAATATGTGGAAATCAAAACAACTGTCTGTCAACCAACACCAAAGTCAGAATTTTCAATACAAATGTCAAGATAGTTCTACTGTATGGGGCAGAAACTTGGAGAACTACGAAAGTCATCATCTAGAACATACAAGTGTTTATTAACAGTTGTCTATGCAAATTCTTCGGACCCGTTGGCCAGACACTATCAGCAATAATACACTATGGGAGAGAACAAACCACATTCCAGTAGAGGAAGAAATCAGGAAAATGCGCTGAAAGTGAATAGGACACACAGTGAGGAAAGCACGCAACTGTGTCACAAGGCAAACCCTCACTTGCAATCCTCAAGGCCAAAAGAGAAGAGGAAGACCAAAGAACACATTACGCCGGGAAATGGAGACAGACATGAGAATAATGAACAAAAGTTGGACAGAACTAGAAAGAAAGGCCCCGGATAGAGTTGTTTGGAGAATGCTGGTCGACGGCCTATGCTTCATTGGAAGTAACAGAAATAAGTAGCAAGTAAGTAAAAATATCCTAAACCAAATGAAGCCATTGAAAACAATCTTTCATACTGTAGCAACAAAATTATGATTCATTTTGTGTTACTGTAATTGTTTAACCAATACTGAACATTATTGTAAAGTAATTGGGGAATTATAAATGAGCTATTTAATAAGTAGAATTGATTGCTACAGATAGGAATTGAGGTTTTGACGATGACTAATAAGCTGTGAAACGTAATTGAGAAGTTTATGTTAATCCTTTGAAATATCCAAATGTATATATCATGTAAATGTGTATAGTATTAAAAAAGTGCAAGGTAATTTCTTTACAAACAAGTTGAATTCCAAGTTTTAAGTGTAGACTTGAGTTTCTAATGTAGGTGTTCAGATTGCCAGCAAACAAAGTGTTTTGTGTTGGGTGGGGGGAGGGAACAAAACGGTTATTGGTTGTTTTCCTAAATAGACTGGTAGATAATCTAACAGCTAATTGATAATGTCATATGCAGTTTCCTATCCCTGGTACATAGTGGATTGCTTGTTTTTGGCTAATGCTAATGCACTTACTAGTCAGACAAATCACGTGTTCTTGAATCGAGTTGTGTTGAGGCTTTATAGAACAGTGTGTCTGGATATCTAGTTCAGAGGATGAATAATATACGTAGGTAAATAATCCATTGTTCGCCCTAAGCAATCTAGTGTCACGTTAGTGTAAAAGAGAATTACGCGAGTTATTTCACTTTGTTTGGATCTACAATTCGATTATTCGAAACGGAATATCTTAACTAATGAGTGGAAATATAGTCAACGTCGTCACGTCAACCTAGTGTATCGTAGATCGGAATAACGGTTATGTTTACGTTCATGTAGTCAATGTATTTGTCATATTATGATGTAATTTTTATGAAAAAAACTAGATTATGCTGTGGTTGTAATTTTTATTCACCCTTTCAAACTACATTACATCGGATACGTGCACTACACAATCATTCACCTGAGCTAAAAATGTTCACTACATTCTGGGATGATATTCTATGTTGTTTTGAAATAGACCGTCAATGAATAATGGAGAAAGGTTCGAGGCTAAGTTTAGTCCTGGTATTTGTACTGTAAACCATGTATTAAACATAGAAATAGTATGAATTGTAAACACATTAGTATGGGTTTCAATCAAGTTTATCCATCTCAGAATTATGACATTGTTATGTCAAGATAGATGATAATCAATACTTAGAATACTAAGCAAAGATGGATAGTGGTTAGAAATGGAATCCAGGACGCGCCTTCAGTTCTGTTTGGCACTCGTCAGCTGAATATATCTGCATCTCAGAGCTGATGTTCACTCTGGGACTCCAACCCAATACCATCGCGTTATCCAGTTAGCTATTATGTCCCGATAGCCACTTGCTTGTGCAATGGTTAGAATAATTTTAATATATTTTATTTGTAATAAGGGGAAAATTATGTGGGGTACTGGTGTAGTGAATGTGAATTGAGATGGGGAAGATCAATTTATTATTATGTGCAAAATTACACAGTATCTTCTTAAATGATAAAAATCATACGATAGATACTTCATTTGCCCATCTTCCATCAGTTGTCTTTTATATCTTTCATGATTCTTCCAGTTCCTAATTCCTTTCTGTTTTCTTCATTTCAATCTTCTTGATCATTTTTTGACAGACATTCCACTTCTGATTAGTGTTACATACTACTTGGATCTGTCAACATAAGTAGCATACACCATACTGATAAGTTGATTAACTAAACTTCTACTAATGTATTTTCTTTGAAAACTTATAATGGTGCTTAAATATTGGTAGATATTATATTTTAGATAGCGATTTCCAGGAAAATTTATGCTGTGTTTCGTCATAATTTAGATTTCATCAGCTGGATATACTTTTATCACGCTATTAATGACTTTAACGAGAGTTGATACTAGTGACCGTCGGTTCAAATACCAGGGCATCATTGACTAGATTATCAATTTACGGTAACCACCAATGTTTTCGACAGGCACAACATCTCTTATTACAATTATACGTATTTTTTCGTCTTTGATATTCAGGACTGTGTGAGATCAACTTCTGTCGGAATATGGGTTGCTTGAATCAATCCTTGTGTATTGGCTGTAGTTACGAGGTGTAGTAGAAAATTGTTGTGTCTTACCTCTGAGTCTGAGGCTTATCAATTAATTATCACCAATAAAAATAGAATTCGTTAGCAGATACTTTAAATACACGGTTACTATTCCATAAGCTACTAAGTCGAAGTAGTTACCAACTTGTAATCGATAAATATTTTATTATTTTCTTCGAACTCAAATATATAAGATTTATTAAGATAACAATGTCCAAATAGAAGTTCAGTTACTTAGCAACATACCGGATATACAGTATTTTGAAACAACTTATATTTATCCTGAGTTGAATTAGGAAAGATAAATCGAGAAACCGTGATCAATGAAGTTCAATCGTGTCGGTTAAACGTTCGTGAGTGAGACTGAAGGTCCTGGTTTCGAATCGTGGATATTCACTGCTGAGGAATCCTATATTGGGGCGAAACTTCCGTCCAATGATTTCAGCTTTCCAATGTTGGTTTAACACTAATTGGTTCATGATCTCAATTAAAACTCAGTACTCCCCACAACCCTATATATATAATACAAAATTTAATAATATGTGCTATTGTTTTTCGGAACATCGAATCTAATAATACTGCCCTGTTGTGAAGTAACATTTGAAATCGACTAACTAATGTTCATTGACATGAATATTTCAAACACTAACTTATACCTTCCTATAGTAAATTGAACAGTAACTGTGAAAAAGTCGAGAACTACATATGGTTTTGTAGTTTCAGATCATGAATTCACTTTAGTGAAAGAACCACTACTTAGGAGTGCACATACATTACCTCACCAAACATGGAACCATGTGCTTTTAAGTCTTGTGGGAGGCGCCTAACCTACAGACTACTGAGTTATTCAATTTCTCACATGCTATTCAAATAGAATGGATAGTATCATTGATCAGTAACTTATTATGTAATAAATTTGTTGAAGTTCTGTTTTAAACATTAAATGTGTAGAGAATAGAAAGTTTGGTTGTCGGGTGAAAAAAATTTGTTCATGAAATCAGTTCCCATCAAAAATTTAAATAAAACAAGAAAGAGGATCTTTACGGAATACTATGAATCTTGTATTGTGTTACTTTCTTTTCAGCTGCATAGAAGCTGAAATGTTTAATTATTATTTCCAATTAATTATATAATGCTACAAAAATGAACAATCAATCAATAACGAGTAGGCTATGTGTCTCATGTGATAGAATTTATTGTAGTTGGTCATTTTCGAAGTAATTCCAAAAGCTTTGTATTATCACTCACCCTGATAACTGTTGTTAGATAAAACTCACAACGGCGTATAAATTGCAAAAGACAACACGAAATGTTGACTCCAAAGTTTATGTATTACACAGCGCAGTTCACTAAGCCACAAGCACACAAACTGAACACGAGCAGAAGGATGGATCGGCGAAAAATAAGGCGTATTATGAGTCGAATGAATTGACAAAATTCAAGCATATATAAAGAAAGTTAATGGGCGATCTAAACAACTAAGAGGGGTATATAAGTAGGCCGTAACACGTGATCGGGCATACATATACATCAGATATGACATGATAATAACAATAATACAAAGATGTACAAATTGTTACTGTTTTAACTGCATTGTCTGTCAAATAGGTTAATTGAAGGGCTTAACAAATTAAACGTAAACAGATTAAAGTGTAGGTGGAGTGCTGTATTGTAAACAAAGTATCTTACGACGATTGCTTGAGATAATAGTTCTAGAATGTCAAGCTAATTCACTTCGTTAATATCGTAGAATAAATTAAGTTTGGATGGGTAAAGTAGACATTTGAAGTTAACTAGTTTAAAAATAAGAGGTCAAAATGTTACCAAGACAGTTGAAGATTAACTATTGGCTTATTTTAGACACAAAGGTTATATCTAATCCTATAATAACATGGAATTGGATTATTTATCTATAACTTTGGATGAATTTATCAAATCTACATTGTCCCACGTCTAGTAGATATTGTACTAGTGAACTTTGTAGCCAACTTTCTCATTAAAACAAGTGGAAGACCATCTTTTTGTCCTTCTAATGTAGACGATTTTGATTGTACATATAGACTGATATATGCAGTTGGAGGTAGCATATGACTCCTCTTTTTTGTATCAGTGAGAATAGTGTTGTATATAGCATAATCAACTTATTAGTAAGGGATGTGGTTTTGAAGCTGTTTTTAGTCTTCAATTGATTTTACTCATTATCTGTTCAGCTTTGAATAACAATCGAATAATATTATTCATTTTTTTCCGATTTGCATTCTTGCTCCTTGATTAGGTATTCAGTACAATATTTCTTTATAACTGATCGAGGGTTTCCATCTCCTCCTCGAGATTCTATGGTGGATATGACTTTCTAACTTTGTGGTTGAACGCATTTACCAATCCATACCAATAAGGTAAAACTTGTAGAGATTTAGATACTGTCTACACCAGGTTTCATTTCGATGTACATAACTTTAACAAGTTTCATTAGATCTTCTGAAAAGACCTAAAATGAAGAAATGAAATGCACCTTCTCTTTTATATTCTATTGTGAATTTAATATGAAAATGAAATTTATTTATTTATTTCGATTTTTGGTTGACGATGAGATTTGTGGAGATTGTAGTATTTTAACTGAAGATGGCACAGGTATTCAGTATTTGACAACGCTTTTACCAGCAACATTTTCTAATATAATTCGTACCCACCAAGAGAAATCAGAAGACAGAGTCAAGGAGATTGGAAGAGTGTATTTGGCGATAACCAATGTATCGGAATTCTCGGATCTAATCTGGCTAGCGATTGCGGTAGATGTTGAGCACAGCGTTACCACACGTGATCTGGTGAGGATGCATGACCGAGCGCCTTCAGCTAGATGAGTCCACTAAAACATATGGTCAGCATCCAATGTCGAAAACTTACACAGCTATTTATTTTGGGGATTTATTTACCGCTACATAACAGTTGAATTCACGAGTCGATATAAGCTAGACCACCATTGAAAACCTGGAAGCATTAGATGACTGTTTTGTCTTAGTATGAAGCTCTGTGATCAGTGGAGTCCAATCCATGTTGAGTGTGAGACAGTATATATATATATATATATATATATATATATATATATATATATATATATATATATATACTCAAATCCTATTATTAGCTTCTGCTTTGCTTTGCTGTGCCCTTATGAGATTTGACTATAAATTTGCCTATGTATTTGCTCATACATCCATATTCGTTTCAAGTTTGCTTGATATGCTTATAGCTTTGTGACCTGCACTACCCGCTAATAAACTATAGTGGCCGCTTCTTATTGCCTTCTGATTTTAAACACCGTTGAAATTTATATAATAACGTTTATCGAGGTGATCGATTAACGAAACAAAGCCAATACAAACTCAATAATCTTCACAACTCTATACTAATAATAATATCGTGGATTGATTGAAGTTAGACATTAACACCGCTAGATATTGACCAATTCAGTGGTTCAAAAGTTAAGTGTTCACATGTGAAACCGAAGGTCCTGGTTTCGAACCCCACGTACACAGGATCGTGGATGTGCACTGCTGGGAGGTCCCATACTAGAACGAAACGGCCATCCAGTGATTCCACGTTTTCAATGGCTATCTAACATTGATTCATTCATGATCTCAATTTAAGCACAACATTCTCCACAACCCTAAACGGACAGTAATAATACTAATGTCTTATTGTATAGTACATATGAGAAAAACACACATGTTGAATTGAGCTGTACATTTTGTTTTTAATACTAAATTATAAACATTCACTATTTCATTTATTTAAACCATTCGCTTTTATTATTTCAATTGAATTAAATAAACAAATGCCTAAGAACAATTCAATTCATGTTTACCTAATTAAATACTTTTTGAGTATGTTTATTTATTGTTTAGTTATTTATTAGACGCCAATTCAACGTTTCATATTCGAGAGAGAATTTTTTGATATGGATAGTTTTTATTTGTAGACAATAATTGACTCATGTATTCAATTATTAGAATTATTATAATCTCCATAAGCCGTTACCCCTTTCACTCCATTCTGATAATAATTATCATATGCTCACTAATGACTGGTTTCAAGATAGATTTCTTGAAGTTGTAAAGAGGAGACGTGACCAGTGGTGTCCAATCCGTGTTGTGTAGAGACAGATATCTAGTTTGGAGAATGGATGAAGCGTTGCACAATATTATGGATCTATTGAAGTTAGATATTAACACCATTGGATGCCGGTTCCAGGGTTTGAGTCCCGATTATAGGATCGTGAATACGCACTGCTGAGAAGTTTAACACTAGAACGAAATGGTCATCCAGTACTTCCAAGTTTTCAGTAGTGGTCTATCTTAAATCGACTCATGAATTCAATTATTAAAATAATCTATATGATTCATAAAGAATGTTTATATGAACTAGGAGCTTTGAAGAGGAATCATGCAGAACAAGTGACAAAATTCCGCATAGTTACTTGAAGGTATATCATCCCTTTGTTTTCATACTTATATCAATCTTCAAAGTGGAGCCGTTTTAATCTGTTTGACCTTTCATTTTGATGTTAAATTTAAATATCAAAGATTATGGAAGTCGATGAATCAACGCAGAAATTTGAATCACAAGCATTCATTGAATTAGTTGTAATATATCACTGAATGAAGCTAGATGGATAATTATTTTGAAAAGAGAAAGCACAATAATGATTGTATCATTCTGCTTGATTTCGTAACATTACCAACATACTTTTCTACATAGTAATTACTTACTTGCTTACTCCTGTTACTCCCAATGGAGAATAGGCCACCAACCAACATTCTCCAAACCACTCTGTCCTGAGCCTTCCTTTCCAGTTCTATACAATTGTTGTTCGTTCTTCTCATGTCTGTCTCCATTTCTCAGTGTAATGTGTTCTTTGGTCTTCCTCTTCTCCTTTAGCTTTGAGGATTGCAAGTGAGGGTTTGCTTTGTGATACAGTTGCGTGCTTTCCTTAATGTGTGGCCTATGGTGACCTACTTCTATCAAGAGAACGCGATTGGTGTACTGAAAACAATTATTATTATAACCAATTGTACCAGGGACTGTTGTACTGTACTTATTTGTTTAACTGTACCAGAATACATACATTATTTCGTGAATTGTGACATTGAACGAATTCAGTTACGCTCAGTAAACCCACTTGTAACCTGGCACGATCTCGGTATTCTTTCGATACCACGAGATCGCCAACGAATACATCTCGACTACAGCCATCAACTGTCTTCTGATATTTTATCTACGGGGGATCTTATCGGTTAACTGGCACATAGTCTTCCTGTAGTGGTGATCATAGTCAAACACGACTCGACGCCACAGGCCTATCCACTTCCAGCACATCTTCCTGATTTCTTCCTCCAGTGGAATGTGGTTTATTTCCTCCCACAGTAGGTTATTGCTGACAGTGTCTGGTCAAATGTTGTAGGATAGTTGCTATAAATTTAAATTGATATCATGAATGTATCAATGTTAGACCGCCATTGAAAACCCTGAATCATTGGACGGCCGTTTCGTCTTAGCATGGGGCTCTTCAGTAGAGCTCATCCATGATCCCGCATGCGGGATTCGCATCTAGGACTTGCGGGTTCGTATGCGAACATCGCTTAACCAATAGACCACTGAGCTGGCATACTACGGTGTTAATGTCTAACTTCAATCAATCCACGATATTATTATTATTATTATTATTATTATTATTATTAATTCACATCAGGTTAGCCAGACAATTGGTTGGTTATATTTTTGTTTAGCTGAAACAATTTGTTCAATTTTAATGAAAATTGTACTTTACTGAATGAATTTAAATACACATGATCCTATGAATAAAAATATTATAGGTCAGTCAATGTACCATTTAAAGTTAATAGTAGTATAGGTGTTTAATGAGATTATTAGTTGATTTATGACGTCTACAAAGTATAAAACAGTTGTGTATAATAATGAATACTATAGAGAATGACACTATGTCAATGTAAAATTTAAACCAGTATTCATTGTACAGCTTAACAGTTGTTCTGTGTTGTAATATGTCAGATATTGGTGTTCGTGGTAATTATGTTATAGCGATAACCTTCAGTGAACATATAACAAATAGTTAATATCACTCGATAATTAGCCAGCTACAATACTTATTTACCTACTTACACCTGTTACCCCTCATGGAAGAGTAAAGGCCATCCATCAGCACTTTCCATCAAACCCTGTCCTGGGCAATCCATTCCAGTTCTTACCAATTGCTATTCATCCTTTTCATATCTGCTTCCAAGTTGCTTAGTATAGGGATGAATTCAACAATGAAGAAAAATGATAAACAGAATAATCAAATTAATAGAGAAATGAATAGATGATGTGAAATATCTTTAAACTGAACAATTTTCCTAAAGTTCCAGTCTTAATACTGTGATGAACGAGAAGAAGACCAATTTATTGTTACATGCAAAATTACAGTGTGCCTTAGTATACTATAAACAACATACATTAAATACTTCATTTTTATATCTTCCATCGACTGTCTCTTACATACTTCGTCGTTCCTTGATTCCTGTTGTTAATAGAATTACTCTCTGTTTACATTCATATGCTCTTCGATACGATGTTGTCAATCTTCTGCCAGATATTCTGTTACAGGTTGGCGTTACATCCTATTTATATCTATCAACATAAGTAGCACACACCACCAAACTAACCGTGAATTTACAACTGACTCACCTTGAGATTTCACAATTAATAGTAGTCGTCTGAGATTATCATTTACATATGGTCGGAAATATATTACAGATGGCTGGGACATGTGTTACGTATGCCCAACCACCGACTGCCCCGACGTGCGATGTTTTGTGGTGTAGGAGTAGGTTGGAAGAAAGCTAGGGGCGGCCAGACCAAAATATCGCACAAATCCATGAAATCACTGACAAGTGGACTGAGCCATGTTCGTAAGTGCAGACCACCTGGTTGAGATCCGCGAGACGATAGCAACAGAAGCTTAGAAACCTTGAATGAAATGGCTCAAAATCGTTTGCAATGGCGCAGGTGCATCAATTATTTGTGTTATCTCAAATTCTAATCTTCTGAATTCTTTGTCCCTTTTTTTCTTTCCAAATTTATTTCACTGGATTATATTCCTTGAATAACATCTTCAAACCCTAATCTTTCCGATTAATGCTTATACTCTTACTACTTCTACCACCACGGGATTTGAATCGACAACTGCATCTCTGTGCTAATGTGGCATGGCAACTCGAACTGATGTACTTACGTAGGAAGTTCTGATACTGACTGAGTGATTGGGTTGGAGATAGTTGATACGAAATCCTGCACTTAGATTTCATGGTATTTGACACTACTCAGAAATTAAATCAAAATCAATTAACTGATATCCATCAAGTTAATCACCAATGAAACATCTACATTGATGTGGAATGGATATCATTGTTCATATAACATTCTGGATATCAACCATCTCGTTGAACACAGTCGATAGCATTTCCTAACAGTAAAAGAATCAACTCGAAACCACTACTCAGTCACATTCATTTTACCTAATGATCACTGTCTAGCCACTATACTATTCATGAATGTATATTGAATTATTTGATTCATTTATTCCCAATCCATACACGTAAATACTTGCTCTCATTTATATGCATTATTAACTAACGAATCATATGACTTCATAACCTCCTGATTCATCAAGTGATTCACCAAGTATTCATAACAATGATTCAAGATATTTTGTGATATTTACAAATATAACATGGAACACAAATTTCCATTATCAAACAATGTAATTGTTAGGAAGTCGGAAAAATATACCAATAATTATCGTGTTAAGTCTATGGTGGCCTTGGACATTAAATGTACATTTCTTATTGGTCGATGTTTATTTCAGTTGTTAAATATTTCGTAAATGTTGTTCTCTATTTTATGGTACGATGTGGTTTGTTTGGTTAGTATATAAATAGAGTATGTCTGAAATACAATGATTCATATCTCAGAGGCTGTGACTTGTGTTCTAGACTCAACTGGCTGGGACAGATTTCGAAGCAGGGCCAATCAGGGCACTAGGTCGTCCGCACGTGTTTTCCGTGTTACTGTGATCAATCGATAAAACACTGCTTATCAAAACCTGCAGTCACACCCGTTACAACAGTAATGCATTTCATGGTAGCAGGAAACATCCATGAGGGATACAGTCAATCTTTGACGTATCGCCCAATTTGATTCAACACATTATAACATAAGAACATCAAAGCACCAAATAAACACTCATCAGCAATTTAAATAATCTGTCCGGAATTACTATCTAATAGACTTTGGTGAGATTTCGCCTATTGTCACTTAGATCAGTTTGGTGTAGAAATTCGTGATTTATCCAACTTGATTTCTCTGCGGACAGTAAGTCGTCCGTAGAACCAAAAACACTACAATATCCTATCTAACATCAAGCAAAACGTCTAACACCCTCAAATACATGAAATAATTGTAAGGATACAGACAACAAATGATGAAGTTTACTTGTGAAACAATTATTTATTCATTTCATTCTCTACTAATTACCAAACATGTACGAACTATGTATTAATAAAATCAATATTGGTTGATTCGATGGTGTTGTATTACTGGACATGTTGACGAAGTCATTTATGGTTTGATATTCGGAAAATTCCCACTAGAGAATAGCAATGATTATATGAAGTGGTTAAGTAACCTGCCAACGAATTAACCAACCAACTAACCAATCAAATAACTAACTAACCCATCATTTAAAGAAGACGAAGAATGTTCAAATTGAATTCAATGTTCATGTGTGTATGTGAATGAACGGACAAAACAATCTCTATATACTTGAAATGTACTCAAAAGTGAGAAGTAAATCCGGTTATATGGTTATCGATTATTTTCTACCTATTCATCCTTTAAACACAAATAGGATATCTACTGAGAAAATCATCACGTTGTAGGTTACAATAAAGTCATTTAATTCTGGTCAAGGCCATTGCCGTTAACAACGTACATTTCGTTGGCTACAAAAGAAACTGTGAATAGTTTTCCTTGAATTATTCTACCATTAGAATTATTGTGTCAAGTGTAAATAGAAATGAAGAATAGAACTGAAATGAAATATGTTGAAGATAGAAATGGAGTTAGATCGAACATTATTTAATGTAATGTAATGTTTGCCGATAGATGTAGGTCAGATGTTTGAACTATTGCAGTTGATCAAGAACTAGGAGCCTGTAATATGTAACTCGATTCCGGATGGGATCAAATTTCATTTCCAATTTCTCCTAACCTGTGATTATTGATGAATTTAAGTTAAACAATCTTGACATGATTGAGTAAATTTGAATGTCGACTTGAATGTGTTGAATCTCGTACACGTCAACAGATGCATGAATTGTGAAATATAGAAAATTGTGATAGACAATCTACTAGAAATCAAATTTATATATTGATTGAACTTGATGTGTCACATTTCCCTAATTCATAATCGCAGATAAATAATTAGAGATAATCATACAGTGCTATAGTACAATTCGGTTTAGGCACGCAGGCAGTATCGCAAAGCAAACACAAATCAAAAATGTTGTATGGCGCATATGTATTCGGTGCCACTTCGTACCAATATTTTTGTGTTCAAATAATTGATCAAAAATAAAATAGTGCAATTCAATATCCTTAAATCACAAAACTTTCGATCACTAACTTATTACGCCTGTTACATCTCGTCAAGAAGCATAGGAGGCACACCAGTATTCTCCGCCGAACTCTGTCCTCGTCAAATCTTTCCAGTTGCTGTTCATTCTTTTCATGTGTGCTTCCGATCCCCGACTGAATGTGTTGCTTGATCCTATCCACCTCAAACATCTCTTCCTAATTTCCTTCTCATCTGGATGCTGATTTGTTCTCTCCCACAGTCGGCTGTCGTTGATCATATCCGACCAACGAACATTCAGTATATTGCGTAGACAATTATTCATAACTGCTTGTACTTTCTCACCATGCTTGTAGTAGTTCTCCATGTTTCACCTCCATTCAGTAGAACTGTTATGAAATTTGTGTTGAATATTCTAACTTTGATGTTGGTTAGGTGAGCTACATATCTAAACATGAAAATATCTACTCCACATTAAGCATTAAATGTTCACGTTGTTAGATCAAGTAAATACAATGTGCTTGTATCATTTTCAGTATTGCATCTCATTAAATAAATACGAATACTCAAACGTGCACTAATCTACTTCCGATTATCATTTGTAATACAATAGATCTAATCAGTCTGTACACATGTAAAGTCAACTGATCAAACATGTATTCCACTAAACATGCTAACATTAATGGGGCTGAGAGAAATCTTCATTATTTTAAAACGGTCTCCATTTACCCAGTGTAATTAGTGATAATGTGAGGAGAAACGGAAAGTCAAATGAGTGTTTGGATGTTTATCAACATTTAGGTAAACAGTTATTTACAAGTAATTGTAAACGTACCAAATGACATGCATAGATGATGGGTTACCTCACGATTGACTAACTGGTAAATATTAGTTCCTAGTATGCGCATTTGTGGAGATCTAAGAATGTTTACACTTAAAATCTCGATCTTATACTAGATGAACCACCATTTAAAATGAAGACAAATTGAAAAAATTTTCGTTTTAGTATGGGACTGTTCCGTGGTTTGCTGTTTTCGGTAACTGAACTCAGTACATTCGGTTTCGTGTACGAACACAACCTATAGACCACTGAATCGGAATTCACAGTGTAAAATATCACAATGTCGCTCACTGATTGGAATTATACTTATACACATTTGGAGATTGATTTATTTGTATAGAGGTCAAGCATTTATATGTGACACCGAAGTGATTAGAATCGGTCAACGTATTCCGAATTGTGGATGCATGCAACTGGGGAGTACTATGCAAGGAAGAAATAACCAACCACTCTCCATGAATGTTCCCTGGAGCTCCAGTCGCGGTCAATTCACGATTGAAACCATGAGCATTCTACTTGTCTGTGTGTCCAGTGATGACAGTTAGACCACAATATCATGATTTCAGTACTTTTCTAACAATCTTAATATTTACTTGATCCACAATTTTGATAATCACCTACTTATTCAAGGATCACAGTTATGAGGTGGTATTGATATAAATGGTCTAACCTATTTAGGTAAAGTGAACGTCGGATTGTGTGATGCAATTATGTAATTTGTTGTATATAACACAACATTTAACATCTTTCACTTAATACTACGTTCGTAGAACTCTAAATAATAATTCCATTTTTCGGAATTATGCGTGGCAGCATTTAACACTATGCTCATCCTGAATATCTTATGCATACTGGAATTTCACTGTAAACTCGTTGAAGTGTCAATCAGGTTGTCTCGTTAACTCATTTCCTTTTCACTCGCATTCAACACTCTTTTCCACAGTAAATCATATATATTCTCAATCATACTACTTAACAACAATAATAAGTAGGCTAATGTGTAAATTTGTTATTTCATCATGCCGAACAAAACAATCACTGATGTGTGATAATTGAAAAGAGAACTCATATCACATTTATATACAACTCTCTTTAGACAAACAGATTCCACAACCACTAAGTAGCTGAAATATCCCCAATTATACGGGAAGTCTTCAATTTGTGAATGAATAACTTAGGACTAAACAATGGTATAAATGGTAAACTTGACCAATCTGAGATTACATTCGATTAATTATCGAAATATACAACATCTAGAATCATTCAAGAAAATTATAAACATTGATCAGTCACAAATATCTTAACTTATTGAACTCCATATGTGTATTTGGAGATTCGAAAAGTGTGGGCATGTACGTTGTCTCTGAGAATCAGTAAACATTTCTTGGTGTGATTTCATTTAACGGCTGATATACAACGGATTATTTCTCGTCCACAACACCAGTTATCAGATGAATCACAAACAAAGTGTCAACAAACATACAAGTGAATACGAAGAAACTCAGTTCATAATTCACAGAGGCTTCCTAGTGCTGATATACTCTACTGAATGAGCAAGTTTATAAGTAAGTATATTGAATGTTGACATCCGATTAACAGATTTGTATTTTCTATGTTAGTCAATCTGATATTTCAGTAATCATCACATTTACAGGAATTAGTAGTGGGATAATTCATTCATCAAATGGTTCAATTCAAGCAATTACCAGTTCCAGATTTTGTTCTGTTCTGTTGTTTTCTTACCATTCATAGTCAAATTGACATTTTCCCATTTCTATTACTACATGATTGTGTTTATCAATATGAATGTTACAACTCCGTTGTATTTCACTTTGAATTTTGATCCGAATTAACGAGTACGTTGACACATTGCACTCAACTATCCTAACATGGTAAGCATTAAGCTTGCATACTTCCAATTTTCACTAAATTATCATTATCTAACGGTGTCATCTCGATAACACTTGTACATATCACTGTCATTAACCGTCTGTTCGACAGGAACAATCGCATTCATTAATGATGTCACATTTGTGTATCCCCAATTCTATGTGGTTATCGCTAATATCAGTGCTCTAATGAGCCATGAGTTGAACATTAGTTAACCATTGGGTAGTGTTGACTGAGGGATCTCGTGAGTGGATACCTATCCTGCAGATCACTGAGTTGGTAAATATCAGTGTTAATGTCTGACTTCAATTAATCCACACGTTCTCCACTACAGATGGACTACGTGCCAGTTACCAGGTTACATCTCTCCGTAGGTCAAATATGAGAAGGCAATTGTTGGCGATCCCGTGGTATCGAAACAATACCGAGATCGTGTGTACAAGCGAGACTACTGAGCGTACAAGGGTTTGTGCAAGGTTACAAAATACAGAAGAGAGTGTTTTTTGGTACACTTAAACAAACAGATACAGTAAAACAGTCACTGGTACAGTTGGTCATAATAATTGTTTCCATTATACCAATCGCGTTCTTTTCATAAAAGCAGGTCACTTCAAACTAATGATGTATTTTGATTGCATAAACTAGTTATTTGTGATAATAATGAATTAAGTAATAGTTCCTGGGTTCGAATCTCGCGAGGGGGGCGGGATCGTGGATGTGTACTGATGAGTAGTTCCATACTAGGACGAGATGTCCATTCAATACTTACAGGTTTCTAAAGTTACAATATAATCATTAGTTGTTAATTAGTTCAACAACAAAATATTCTAGATTTATTCATTGGTACAATTGTATTACTATCACAATTCACCTATAACATATTCACTTATAAATTTGATTTCAGATTAGTATACATAATTGATAATTCTATTATTCAAATGACAAAAAGACCTTGAAAATATAATCAAATAAACAACTCATCAACACAATCAACACATTGAAAATATAAATTCTTTCAAACTTTTGACATTTCCGACTAACATTTATAAACTTGACATATTTGTACTGAAATGTAATAACGAGTAGTATTTTGAAGTGAAATTTATATTTAGAAAACAATGGAATCCTGAATTATATCAGTTTTATAATTTTATTCAGTTACAATTATTTGACAAATGTTTGCTCATTTTAATACTACTACTAATAATAATAAGAATCATATTTTATTGTCAAGTGAACCACCGAAACGACTTCTTGTTGATTACAGGTACGTTTACTGCTGAGTGTCAGCTGGTAAGAAATGCTGGTCAGTGAGGCTTTCCTAGTCACTACATCCACAAATCTAATATGATAACATAGTCGAGTCACTTTCACTTGTAACCATATTAGAATGTGACAAATCGAATTCAATCAACAATACCCAATGGTTAACTAATGTTCAACTCATGGCTCATTAGAGCACTGATATTAGCGATAACCACATAGAATTGGGGATACACAAATGTGACATCATTAATGAATGCGATTGTTCCTGTCGAACAGACGGTTAATGACAGTGATATGTACAAGTGTTATCGAGATGACACCGTTAGATAATGATAATTTAGTGAAAATTGGAAGTATGCAAGCTTAATGCTTACCATGTTAGGATAGTTGAGTGCAATGTGTCAACGTACTCGTTAATTCGGATCAAAATTCAAAGTGAAATACAACGGAGTTGTAACATTCATATTGATAAACACAATCATGTAGTAATAGAAATGGGAAAATGTCAATTTGACTATGAATGGTAAGAAAACAACAGAACAGAACAAAATCTGGAACTGGTAATTGCTTGAATTGAACCATTTGATGAATGAATTATCCCACTACTAATTCCTGTAAATGTGATGATTACTGAAATATCAGATTGACTAACATAGAAAATACAAATCTGTTAATCGGATGTCAACATTCAATATACTTACTTATAAACTTGCTCATTCAGTAGAGTATATCAGCACTAGGAAGCCTCTGTGAATTATGAACTGAGTTTCTTCGTATTCACTTGTATGTTTGTTGACACTTTGTTTGTGATTCATCTGATAACTGGTGTTGTGGACGAGAAATAATCCGTTGTATATCAGCCGTTAAATGAAATCACACCAAGAAATGTTTACTGATTCTCAGAGACAACGTACATGCCCACACTTTTCGAATCTCCAAATACACATATGGAGTTCAATAAGTTAAGATATTTGTGACTGATCAATGTTTATAATTTTCTTGAATGATTCTAGATGTTGTATATTTCGATAATTAATCGAATGTAATCTCAGATTGGTCAAGTTTACCATTTATACCATTGTTTAGTTCTAAGTTATTCATTCACAAATTGAAGACTTCCCGTATAATTGGGGATATTTCAGCTACTTAGTGGTTGTGGAATCTGTTTGTCTAAAGAGAGTTGTATATAAATGTGATATGAGTTCTCTTTTCAATTATCACACATCAGTGATTGTTTTGTTCGGCATGATGAAATAACAAATTTACACATTAGCCTACTTATTATTGTTGTTAAGTAGTATGATTGAGAATATATATGATTTACTGTGGAAAAGAGTGTTGAATGCGAGTGAAAAGGAAATGAGTTAACGAGACAACCTGATTGACACTTCAACGAGTTTACAGTGAAATTCCAGTATGCATAAGATATTCAGGATGAGCATAGTGTTAAATGCTGCCACGCATAATTCCGAAAAATGGAATTATTATTTAGAGTTCTACGAACGTAGTATTAAGTGAAAGATGTTAAATGTTGTGTTATATACAACAAATTACATAATTGCATCACACAATCCGACGTTCACTTTACCTAAATAGGTTAGACCATTTATATCAATACCACCTCATAACTGTGATCCTTGAATAAGTAGGTGATTATCAAAATTGTGGATCAAGTAAATATTAAGATTGTTAGAAAAGTACTGAAATCATGATATTGTGGTCTAACTGTCATCACTGGACACACAGACAAGTAGAATGCTCATGGTTTCAATCGTGAATTGACCGCGACTGGAGCTCCAGGGAACATTCATGGAGAGTGGTTGGTTATTTCTTCCTTGCATAGTACTCCCCAGTTGCATGCATCCACAATTCGGAATACGTTGACCGATTCTAATCACTTCGGTGTCACATATAAATGCTTGACCTCTATACAAATAAATCAATCTCCAAATGTGTATAAGTATAATTCCAATCAGTGAGCGACATTGTGATATTTTACACTGTGAATTCCGATTCAGTGGTCTATAGGTTGTGTTCGTACACGAAACCGAATGTACTGAGTTCAGTTACCGAAAACAGCAAACCACGGAACAGTCCCATACTAAAACGAAAATTTTTTCAATTTGTCTTCATTTTAAATGGTGGTTCATCTAGTATAAGATCGAGATTTTAAGTGTAAACATTCTTAGATCTCCACAAATGCGCATACTAGGAACTAATATTTACCAGTTAGTCAATCGTGAGGTAACCCATCATCTATGCATGTCATTTGGTACGTTTACAATTACTTGTAAATAACTGTTTACCTAAATGTTGATAAACACCCAAACACTCATTTGACTTTCCGTTTCTCCTCACATTATCACTAATTACACTGGGTAAATGGAGACCGTTTTAAAATAATGAAGATTTCTCTCAGCCCCATTAATGTTAGCATGTTTAGTGGAATACATGTTTGATCAGTTGACTTTACATGTGTACAGACTGATTAGATCTATTGTATTACAAATGATAATCGGAAGTAGATTAGTGCACGTTTGAGTATTCGTATTTATTTAATGAGATGCAATACTGAAAATGATACAAGCACATTGTATTTACTTGATCTAACAACGTGAACATTTAATGCTTAATGTGGAGTAGATATTTTCATGTTTAGATATGTAGCTCACCTAACCAACATCAAAGTTAGAATATTCAACACAAATTTCATAACAGTTCTACTGAATGGAGGTGAAACATGGAGAACTACTACAAGCATGGTGAGAAAGTACAAGCAGTTATGAATAATTGTCTACGCAATATACTGAATGTTCGTTGGTCGGATATGATCAACGACAGCCGACTGTGGGAGAGAACAAATCAGCATCCAGATGAGAAGGAAATTAGGAAGAGATGTTTGAGGTGGATAGGATCAAGCAACACATTCAGTCGGGGATCGGAAGCACACATGAAAAGAATGAACAGCAACTGGAAAGATTTGACGAGGACAGAGTTCGGCGGAGAATACTGGTGTGCCTCCTATGCTTCTTGACGAGATGTAACAGGCGTAATAAGTTAGTGATCGAAAGTTTTGTGATTTAAGGATATTGAATTGCACTATTTTATTTTTGATCAATTATTTGAACACAAAAATATTGGTACGAAGTGGCACCGAATACATATGCGCCATACAACATTTTTGATTTGTGTTTGCTTTGCGATACTGCCTGCGTGCCTAAACCGAATTGTACTATAGCACTGTATGATTATCTCTAATTATTTATCTGCGATTATGAATTAGGGAAATGTGACACATCAAGTTCAAATGGTTCAAATGGTTCAAATGTTTGTGGACGGAATAGAAGAAGCTTTCGCTTAACAGGCTTCCGTGTCTAGTAGCAGGGGATCACCAAATCCTCCAGGCAGGAACCTAGGTATGTTAACAATAAAAAGGAAAAGAAATTGGTAAATCATAGTGTAATGCTGTCCTTGGTCCTTAAGAATAGGTCAAGTTGCCTCTTGAAGGACTCCTGAGAAGTCGCTTGGACTAGCTCGGCCGGCAGCGAGTTCCAGCTTTTGACAACTCTTAAGGAGTAGAAGTTGTATCTACATTCCGTCTTGCTATGTTGTGTTTCCAGTTTCTGGGTGTTACCCCTTAGGTTATTATTCGAACTAAGCTTAAGTAGGTGTTTAAGAGGATGTCCAGAAGTGTTAAGAATACTATAAGCCATTAATAAATCACCTCTAAGACGCCTATATTCTAGTGGGTAAAGGTCTAGTGAACGGAGGCGTTCTTCGTAAGGCTTAGATTTGAGTCCTCGAACTGATTTCGTGGCTCGCCGTTGGATACGCTCCAAAGTGACCTTGTCCTTTTGGAGTGAGGGGGGGAGTACTATGTTTCCGTACTCTAAATGGGGACGGATGAAACTATTGAAGATTGTGTGGAAAGTTCTTCCGTCAAACTGGCCAAAAATGCGCCTCAACGTTACCAGTGCAAGGTTTGCTCGGAAGGCATTTTTGTCACAGTTAGCGTAAGACTTTAAGTCGTGGGGCACCAGGACTCCTAAATCTTTTTCGACTTGGGATACTACTAGAGAGGAGTTTCCTAAGTTGTAACTGTAGTTTGCGACATGTCGCAGATGGACTACTTTACACTTTGAAGTGTTAAAGGTAAGTCCGTTATCGTCTGCCCAACTTTGAAGTCGAGTCAGATCCTCTTGAAGTGCCTGTTTATCGTCTTGGTTGCGTACCTCTCTCCAAAGTTTCACGTCGTCGGCAAAAAGTAATAAGTCTGACGTTACCTGTTGAGGAAGATCGTTTATGTAGATCAAGAAGAGAAGAGGCCCTAGTACTGAGCCCTGGGGGACCCCACTAGGACATTCTATAGCTTGAGATAAAGTGAAATTAACCCTAACCTTAAAGTGTCGATTTTTTAGGTATGAAGTAAGCCAATCGATTAGAGGTGGTTTGATACCTAGTCGTTTGAGCTTGTTGATAAGGCACAAGTGGTTAACCTTATCAAAAGCTTTTGAGAAATCAAGGTAAATGACATCAACCTTTCCCTTGCAATCGAGGATGCTTGTCCATCTGTCCACCGCAGTCAGCAGGTTGGTTATACAAGAGTAACCCTTCCTGAAACCATGCTGTTGGGGTGAGAAGAAATTTAAGGACAGTAGATAGTCGTTTAAACCGTCGCATATCAGGGACTCCATGAGTTTTGAAGGTAATGACAGAAGAGCCACCGGCCGATAACTTGAAGGTTCATTGCGTCGACCACCCTTGAAAATTGGTGTGATGTGAGCCAACTTCCAATTTTCCGGTAATTTGCCTCGGCTAAGCGAGTGTGAAAACATCACGCTAAGCGGCGTTGCCAGGATTGAGGCTGCCTCCCTCAGTATGGCAGGATGAACCATATCCGGGCCAGGAGAAGTGTCAAGTCTTAAGTGCTGCAGTTTACGGAACACCAAGTCAGCGCTTAGGTCCACTTCAGAAAGTCCTGTGGAGTTGGAGATGAAACTGTCGTCAATAAAGTTGATGTCAGCCGGTTGAAATGTTTGAGAGTAATGTGCCGCCAGAAGGTCAGCGGCGTCGCCATCGTTGTTGGTCGGGTCGTTGAGACCTAGCAGTTGGGAAACTCCAGTTTTGGCTTGACGAAGAGAGGCTGCATAGCGGAATAGGCTTCTAGGGTTAGAGGGAAAAATTTGTCCATAAGCTTTGTCTGGTACTGAAGCCTGTCTTCTCTTATAGCCTTCGTGCATATGTTCCTTATATGTTTATATTGCCTATACGCTCCGTCGTTATCAGTTCGTTTGTATTCTACCCAACAGTGCCTTTTGCGGCTTAGCAGGCGAAGGGTACGGTTCTTGATTACTGTAGGTGGCTTGCAGCTTTTGGGAACCGTTTGAGGAACTGAATGGTTTGTAGCACATAGGAGCGTGTTCAGTAGGAAGTCCCAATGACCGTCCACGTCGAGTTGAGGGTGAACATCCCAAACCACCTGTTGTAGATAGTCATGTAGAGCTGGCACATTCAGCCGTTTAAAATTCCAACGCAAATTATTGTTGGGATACCTTAACTTAGTTTTGATGACAAAACTGAAGGCTATGACGGCATGATCGCTCTTTCCCAGAGGAGCCAGGATTGAGAGGTTGTCGACTAGGAATTCTTCGTTAGTGAATACACAGTCTAAGCGCGATGGTGTCTGACTGTTTCTCCAACGAGTTGCCGACCTCACATTTTCATATAAGCCCAAGTTATCGATGAGGTTGAAGAACCGAGCTTCAGTTGAGTTGTCGCCTCCAGTGTACGTGTGTTCCGCGAAGTTGACTCTAGGGAGATTAAAGTCCCCTAGAATCAGGATGTGTGTGAAACCGAGACGGATAGAGCGGGATAGTCCTTCCAGCATACGACTATCGTACTCGGTGTCGGCAGTTGGCTTCCTGTAAATGACTCCGACTAGACACCTGGAAGTACTAGACAACCTTACAGAGCACCATATGGATTCCTCAAGATTGTTAAACTCGAGGTTGTGAACCTGGTGCACCTCCAAGCAAGAGCTTATGTATATGGCTACTCCGCCCCCAATTCCTATTTTTCTGTCGTTGCGGAACAAAGTCATCCCAGGTAATGCTAACTCTTGGTCCGAGAACTGAGAAGATATCCAGGTTTCAGATATTCCTATCAGATGGGCCTTGTTAGCGTTGCTAAGTTCACGTAGTTCATCCAGTTTGTTTGGTAGACTCGCGGCGTTCATATATAAGCAGTTTATGCTTTCAATTTGGAACGCGTGAGCTTCATCCTGTTTTTCTGTATGAACCTTATGTGAATGGACAGGTAGCCCACCTATATGAGGTTTGCCGAGGTGGTAGGCCCTGTCCTTTACACGTTTTTTTATCGTTTAGACAGTCCACAAGTGGAATGGTCAGCTCCAACTTGCCTTTGTTCTTGGTCCTGACTTCGTATGGCCTGTCCGGGTGCATGTGGATTCCAGGTGGCAATCGACGTCTATTAGCACGAAATGCTTCCAGAACTGCAGCCGCCATGTGGGAAGATGGGAAGGTTATCTTCATTAGACGGGGTCTAAGATCACCGTCCTTCTTGGCTAGTCTCGTCACATGCTGAGTCAGTATGTGTTTGAGCCTCAAGGACTGTTTGATGAATTTCCATTCCCTGATGTCAGAATTTGATTGAGTAGGGTCTGCATTTTCCGGTATACCTTGGACAATTATGTTTCTTCCGCGGAAGAACTTCTCGCGAGATTCTTTAGAGACGTTTCGTATGATATTGCGCTCAGAGTACGGTATGTCGGGCAATATTCTTACGTTACCATCTGATTTCAGTAAGTGACTTGCTAGCAAGACGTCCTCTACGTCGGTAGCATTCTTAAGTGTTACTCGGAGAAGCCTCGGGTGATTTAGATGCTTAGAATCCTTTCCTCGAGTGAGCCGGGTGACCGTCAAAGGCTCTATTCTAGGAAGTTCGAGCTTCTTGTTCAATTCACCCCACAGCATCCTGTCGTTTTTATCCTGCAGACTGAGAGGAAGGTCAGGATTGTCGACGAGGTTCATGATAATGAGAGAATCGTCACGAACTGTTGTTAATTTACCAGGTTTCACGATGGGTTCAGGTTTAATAACTTGTTGTTTGGAGGTCAGTGTGCGTTTATGAATCTTGGGCTCTTTATTGACCGGACGAACAGTCTTGGGGGTAGACTGTGCGACTAAATCACCAGTTATTTTCCGTGCACCAACACTTGGGTTGCTCGGCTTAGGCGGTGACGCCTGGTTCTTTTGGGCTCTCTTAACGTGGGTCGAATCGCCTGCAGGGTTTCTGGGAACCACTGTTGTGTTCAGCGACCCTGAGCTGGGAGACCCGAGTTTGCCTAGGGAGTCTAGTACCGTCGACGTAATGATGGTACTGGGCCTCGACACGTCGTCGTTAGTGTTGATGGATGCTCCATCGATGACATACCTATCGACGTCCCTATTTTTGAGTCCGTTGCGCGCTCTTGTTTGTATATCGGTCTTTTTTACTGTCGTATTCCAAGTGAACTGACAGCTTGTTTCGAAGACCTGTCAGTAGGACAATGATGTTACTCAGCAAGACTACTGCGTCCGTGTTGCACGTGACACATACCCACTTTTGGTCTGACTTGCTGAGTTTGTTGTAAGCAGTTGCTGTCAGATTTGTGCGTGCTTCGTGAAACCAACCTTTGCAGTTGTCACACTGCATGCCAGTTGTGACAGCAAAACGGCATCCCGGACGTTCAATCAATATATAAATTTGATTTCTAGTAGATTGTCAATCACAATTTTCTATATTTCACAATTCATGCATCTGTTGACGTGTACGAGATTCAACACATTCAAGTCGACATTCAAATTTACTCAATCATGTCAAGATTGTTTAACTTAAATTCATCAATAATCACAGGTTAGGAGAAATTGGAAATGGAATTTGATCCCATCCGGAATCGAGTTACATATTACAGGCTCCTAGTTCTTGATCAACTGCAATAGTTCAAACATCTGACCTACATCTATCGGCAAACATTACATTACATTAAATAATGTTCGATCTAACTCCATTTCTATCTTCAACATATTTCATTTCAGTTCTATTCTTCATTTCTATTTACACTTGACACAATAATTCTAATGGTAGAATAATTCAAGGAAAACTATTCACAGTTTCTTTTGTAGCCAACGAAATGTACGTTGTTAACGGCAATGGCCTTGACCAGAATTAAATGACTTTATTGTAACCTACAACGTGATGATTTTCTCAGTAGATATCCTATTTGTGTTTAAAGGATGAATAGGTAGAAAATAATCGATAACCATATAACCGGATTTACTTCTCACTTTTGAGTACATTTCAAGTATATAGAGATTGTTTTGTCCGTTCATTCACATACACACATGAACATTGAATTCAATTTGAACATTCTTCGTCTTCTTTAAATGATGGGTTAGTTAGTTATTTGATTGGTTAGTTGGTTGGTTAATTCGTTGGCAGGTTACTTAACCACTTCATATAATCATTGCTATTCTCTAGTGGGAATTTTCCGAATATCAAACCATAAATGACTTCGTCAACATGTCCAGTAATACAACACCATCGAATCAACCAATATTGATTTTATTAATACATAGTTCGTACATGTTTGGTAATTAGTAGAGAATGAAATGAATAAATAATTGTTTCACAAGTAAACTTCATCATTTGTTGTCTGTATCCTTACAATTATTTCATGTATTTGAGGGTGTTAGACGTTTTGCTTGATGTTAGATAGGATATTGTAGTGTTTTTGGTTCTACGGACGACTTACTGTCCGCAGAGAAATCAAGTTGGATAAATCACGAATTTCTACACCAAACTGATCTAAGTGACAATAGGCGAAATCTCACCAAAGTCTATTAGATAGTAATTCCGGACAGATTATTTAAATTGCTGATGAGTGTTTATTTGGTGCTTTGATGTTCTTATGTTATAATGTGTTGAATCAAATTGGGCGATACGTCAAAGATTGACTGTATCCCTCATGGATGTTTCCTGCTACCATGAAATGCATTACTGTTGTAACGGGTGTGACTGCAGGTTTTGATAAGCAGTGTTTTATCGATTGATCACAGTAACACGGAAAACACGTGCGGACGACCTAGTGCCCTGATTGGCCCTGCTTCGAAATCTGTCCCAGCCAGTTGAGTCTAGAACACAAGTCACAGCCTCTGAGATATGAATCATTGTATTTCAGACATACTCTATTTATATACTAACCAAACAAACCACATCGTACCATAAAATAGAGAACAACATTTACGAAATATTTAACAACTGAAATAAACATCGACCAATAAGAAATGTACATTTAATGTCCAAGGCCACCATAGACTTAACACGATAATTATTGGTATATTTTTCCGACTTCCTAACAATTACATTGTTTGATAATGGAAATTTGTGTTCCATGTTATATTTGTAAATATCACAAAATATCTTGAATCATTGTTATGAATACTTGGTGAATCACTTGATGAATCAGGAGGTTATGAAGTCATATGATTCGTTAGTTAATAATGCATATAAATGAGAGCAAGTATTTACGTGTATGGATTGGGAATAAATGAATCAAATAATTCAATATACATTCATGAATAGTATAGTGGATAGACAGTGATCATTAGGTAAAATGAATGTGACTGAGTAGTGGTTTCGAGTTGATTCTTTTACTGTTAGGAAATGCTATCGACTGTGTTCGACGAGATGGTTGATATCCAGAATGTTATATGAACAATGATATCCATTCCACATCAATGTAGATGTTTCATTGATGATTAACTTGATGGATATCGTGCTTCTGTCGTAGGCTTCAGTTCGTTTTTGTGTATTATCACTGTAAGATCCAATTTGAATGTTTTGTGTGTTGGTGAATATCCCTTCATATATATACTTGTTTTTTGTTCCTATTGATCCCTTTAATTGTACATTGTTGTCTTTTGATTACATTTGAATTGTTAATACTTGTATTTTTTTATTATAGTTTTTGTTTTTCTCACGCATTCACTAAGTTTGTGTTTCTTCCTGAACTTCATCTGTGTTGTTTTACTTGACACTTGTTCTTGGCGGTAGCCACATTGATTTGCTCCTCCTTTTGTATGTTCTATCCAGTCAGGATAGAATAACGTTCATTTGTTGTGACTGGTAATTTTCCCTCATCTTTTATCAACTCCTTTATTTACTGTAATTTAGAATTTGTTGATTGAACAATTATTGGTTGAATAGCCGGGTGGTAATATTTGTTTAGGTAACGATTTACATTTAAATTTATGATGAATTATAGAACCGCTATTTACCTGATTACTTGTTTTGATTTCGACGGGCAAGGGCGAGTGTCTAACGTACCTGGACGGTTATTCTTCAACGTCCAAACCGTAGTTTGGATTCTACAGTCACCATTACTGGAGGATGACATATGAGATATTATGTATGATCTCTTCATAGATCAAAAACTAAAAGGGAATCGACTGTCGTAATAGAATATATATATTGGCAATCTCATGGTATCGAATTCTTACGGAAATCGTGCCAACTCGTACAAGCGGGACTACATGTCTTAAACGAAGGCCTGCAAGATCACAGTTGACGGAAGAATGTATGGTTTTAGTACAGTTTAGTAAGCAGGTGCAGTATTACCGGTGGCATGTTCATTAGTGAGCGCGACGTGATCTGGTACGCCAACTTGCAAACTGTGAGTCTGTTCCTTCTTGGGATTTTATATATCATTGCCTTATTTAAATTTTTCATACATCGTGATACTTTTTATTCCATGATTTTGGATATACATATATTATTCACTCTTTCATTCCCGTACTTCATATTTCACTATGACTGAATAGACACCCAAGGTACGTAAGCTAAAGATTATGCCCTCAACTTCGTTCCAACTGATGCCCTGGTTCTGATACGCAGAAGCCGACTTCTAGGCGCACGGCGTGAACGACACACGTGCACAATTCCTCACAGTAGTCAGGGCACTACCGCGCGAATTCAACAGGAACGTAACACTTGGTATGTTTGCTAGTGATGTTTCTGAATCCTACAAAGTACTGAAACGATCTATCCTTAAACGCGGATACCTAACCGATAGACAAAGTTTAGACCAACTCCTTAATAACATCGACCTGCAACACGGTTCTGCAACGGACATGTTGCAAAGAATGACAGAGGTTTTCGGCCAAAGAACCTTCGATGGTGGCCTATTCAAAACACCTTTCTTATCCAAACTTCTTCAACAGGTGCAAGCTGTGCTGGTCTCGTTTCAAAACAACGCCTCAGACAAGCTGGCTGAATCTGCCGACTGCATCTTAGAAATCACTAAATCTAATGCCGTGGTTCTTTCGGTCAAAGAAAAGCTTCAAACGACCCAGAATGACATTACAGAGTTATGCCATACCTTTACTTGTTATCTTGAATTTCGTAACAACCATAAACGGTCACCCCTCCCGAAGAAGCACTTCACGTAAGCGATCTGTCTCTAGACCACGAGAGACTGATTACTTCCTTGAACAGTTTCCAAAGAATCGACCTTCTTAAACTCGCCCAGCTTCAAAAAGAAGACACTGATCTTCAGCACGAGTTATCGTCCACAACACTTAAGCTGCGCAGCAAACAGATGGGAACAGGTAAGCAAACCTTACTTTGTGATACATCTACAGGTAGGGATCGCCCAATCGTGCCGAAACACTATCGACTCAACGTCTTCAGTACGTTGCACAAACTTTCCCATCCAGGTGTTCGTGCAACAATCAAGCTTATAGCAGAACGGTTTTGCTGGCCTGGTATGAATAAAGACGTGAGGGAGTGGGCACGCTCCTGTGTAAGCTGCCAAACATCTAAGGTTACCAGACGCAACAAATGTCCCTTAGGCTGTTACGAGAGAACTGTAGACACCTGACTGACTAGAACCTTTTTATTGTACATCAATAATTTTACTGTGTTTCTGGATGTATTTGTTTTACTTAACCTTTGAACTTGTTTGTTTATATCATTCTTTTTGGACATTTTGGTTTCTCTTAGTCACTGGTTTGGTACCTGAGAGTTTTTGCTCCGGGAACCTACAAAATTGAAGGTTTGTTTTGGAATTGTTATAATTATTGTTGTTAGAGCGACATTTGGGTCGACTATTTGTAACTTGCGAATAAACTTTGGTATCTAAATTGGTGTTTGGTTTTACTGTTATTTTGGGTTCGTAAGTTGCAAATAGATCGATATACCGTACTTCAATAACGGGAACGATCAAAAACTTGGACGTAACATGGGCTCTTTCAAAACTCCGGACGCTTGTTTTGACCACATCCACCTGGATTCGGTAGGACCTTTACCAGATTCAAATGAATACTCTTATCTCTTGACCTGCGTAGACCGTTTCACTCGGTGGCCAGAAGCAGTACCTATCAAGGACATCACTGCTGAAACAGTGGCTCGCGCCTTCGTCGAACGATGGGTAGCAAACTTCGGCTGCCATTCAACCATCACTACAGACCGCGGACGTCAGTTTGAATCTGAACTTTTCCGTCGTCTGACCACACTTTTAGGAATCACTCGCTTCCGAACGACTGCCTACCACCCACAAGCAAACGGGTTGGTAGAACGCATTCACCGACAACTAAAAGCTTCACTATCAGCTGCAAACGTTTCACAGTGAACTGACGCTCTTCCACTCGTCTTACTAGGTATCCGCAATGCAGTGAAAGCTGACATTGGATACACTGAGGCTCAACTCGTTTATGGAACGACACATCGACTTCCAGGAGAATTCGTGGATCCTTCATCCTCTCCAGTGAACATGGATCTAACCTCCTACACGAACAGGCTTACAAACGCAATGCGTTCAGCTAAACCTGCTTCCACTCGACCTCAATCAACTGATGTTTTCGTTCGACCTGACTTGCGATATAGTACACACGTTTTCGTTCGTCGCGACTCACATGGACGACCATTCGATTCAGCATACGAAGGATCTTTCAAAGTTCTTCAACGTGAACCTAAGTACTATATAATTAATAAGAACGGAACAAACGATAGCATCAGCATCGATCGCTTAAAAGCAGCGTATTTACAAAGAAACCCTATTCACGTTGACTTTCCTTGGGTACAATCGCACAACACGACTCCTACACTCATAATTCCTCAACCGACAACCAACACTAGCGATGATACTCCGAATGTATCTTAAAATGAACTTAAAACGACGCGTTCTGGAAGAAGAGTAAGATTTCCGGAACATTTAAACGATTATTGCACGTAAGACGCCAGCCAACATTCTGCTTCATCTCGATTTTCCATGGCATTATATATAATATTAAAAAAATCAGTTATTATATGCTTATATTTATATATGTTTATTATTTTGCTAATATGTGTATTAAAAAATTAAAAAAAACATTTTGTAAGAATCGCTTTTACGCTATCACATGTACATGAGTTTGTTTTCTTTTTCTCGCCCACTTTGTGTCTCAAAGTGCGTACGAGTTTATTTCGACATGCACTTACATATTGTTTTTTCTTTTCCAGGACGGCTGGAAAAGACGATAAAAGGGACGGTGAGGTTTACGAGGAACCGAAACTTTTCATTATGCATTATTTTTTACTATATTGTACTTCATGATCCCTTATAGTAAGGAAGGACGACCAGACGCTGTTAAACCTAGCAAGCTATCAGAAGAGTGTTTACCAACGAAAAACTCGTTGGGTTTAGACTTCTGGCTGGCCACGTCTTAGGGTCATCACTACTCCGCTAGGAAGGATCTGTAGCGGTGAATAAATCCTCAAAATAAATAGCTCTGTAAGTTTTCGACATTGGTTGCTGACCACATTGGTTTTATTGGACTCACTTAGCTGTAGGCGCTCGGTCATGCATCCGCCCCAGATCACGAGCGGGAACGCCGTGCTCAACACCCCCACTGCAATCACTAGCCAAATTAGATCAGACCATCCACGATATATTGGTAGCCAATCAAATATATTTCCGAACCTCCTCGCTTCTGTCTTTTGATTTCACTTGGTGGGTACGATTCATATTAGAAGGCGTTACTGGTTAAAGCGTTGTCAAACTCCGAATACCTGTGGCATCTTCAGTTGTTTCCATTATAATAATCGTTTTCTCTTCATAAAAGTAGGTCATTACACATGAATCACAAATTATTTTCTATTACCGTTTTCAAATACTGTCCGCTTGTTAGCATGTCACTCCTTTTTATCTCCTTATCATATTTTATGCTTACAATCCAGATTATTTGTAATGATTGCACTGTTAAATTATTTGTAGATTAACAATATATGTTGTCTTTGTAAATGATCGCAGTTTATTCGAGTTGGACGGGAACAGTATGGTTTCTAAGCTTACGTGAATCTCACAACTTCAGCTGAATATCTTAAGTAGATTTTTTTTATTATCCAGGTACTATAGTACTTTTATTACCATATACAACGTAAGTTAGCATAAGTTTGGGTAGCAGATGATGACCAGTTGTGCATGGGCCAACCAAAGCAGAAGAAGAATTAGCTGGTTTATACGAGCACTTCTCAATGATATTTCATATCAAACTGCATAAATACTTCGAATATACCTAATTTTAATGATTCAAGCAATAGAAAATAATTGACAGTAACGCATTTAAAATCAATACAAAACCGAAAATAAGAGTTCGTTTGGTAAGATTTTGGACTAATTACAGTGTTAGATCGTCGCAAACACATTGGATAGTTTGGACAAGGTTGAGGTTCAGCGGGACGTTTGATGTTTCGCGAAACGGTCGTAGTCTGGTAATATACTCAACGTATTTATGGGTTTCCGCGGGTGAGATTCAATGCCAGTATTTCGTGCAATTCTTCTGCGAAATGTCTGCTTTTTTTAGCGCCTCGCTTTTACTTCCGTTAATGACATTTACAAATTGATAAATAGCTTCCTTGATATCCTGTTCACAAATCACTTGGTATAGCCTTGCCCCGTTTCAGTATGCTAGTTTTCCAGTTATAAGTAGATGACATTGCTAGAAAACCAGTTCGTGGTCCAGCATTTATTCATGTTACCGACCAGAATACAGTGCGATGGTACCTTCATGTGTTGTGTGCAAGTCATATTCTCGTAAACTAAACTCATGTTTATGAATCGAAGTTAAGGTCAACTATCCTTGTTAGTTAGTTTTGTAGATTTATTCATGAAACATTCACATTCACGTGAATTTGGAATGTCTAGTAAAACGCATATTTATATACATCGACTAGAAGAGGAAATGTCGCACTATTTCCACACGGCAGGCTAAAGAGCAGACTTTATGCGCGTTTCTCCCTTATTTTCGTACTGATTGTGCCCTGTATTTCACCTATGTTTTTCTTTATCTCCCTTCTATTGTTTAGGTGTTCTGGTCGCTGTTATGATCAAGTCAATCATCGAATATACTGATTGCATACTTAGTTCGCATCTAGTTTTGCAATTTATTTGCTGCAAGATGTATAGATAAGGCGAGTGCTCTTTCGAATCTCAACTTAAATCTTAGGCTATCAATAGGTCTGAAGTACAGTTGACTCCACGTTTCGTTACTTTTGAATGCACGGAATAAATTTGCTTGTGTGACAGATTTGAGTAATAATTCTGTAATTCATCCCTGTTAATTGTTTAGGGCATAGCGATAAGTCTTCTGTCGTTTTATAGAACTCAGTTAATCTACGCTTGTATTATACTTTCAAACATCTTCCAGAATGGTTTAGAGTGATTTTATATGCCATATTCTACCTATCAGCGGATATTAAACACATGTAAAAATATTCTCCATTAACGATCTTAAATGACTTATCAGTCAATCAGTAGTGTTCAGTTATGTAGCGATATATTATCAAACGTAGCAAATTTCAACGAATTAAGTTTCCACATGATTAATGAATGTTTACATATTGGGTTGTTAGTTATCGTAAGTTGAAAGTGGTTAAGGTTAAGCAATAGGAGAACTAGATAATGTCACTAATTACTATTCAGTTGTCAATTACTTTAGAATTGATTGATAATTCTGTCACAAGGTGTCTACTTTCTTTGTTTCGAGTTTGATATCCTTAGACTTGAAGTGCTGTTTGGTGTAATGTAAGTATATTTCGATACAAATACTTCCATTCCTACTTTTCCTGCTGAACAAATCACTGCTCACTTTGCAATACTGTTGGGAATGTACGATCCCCAAATGCAATTTATAAAGAAGGCAATTAATATCATTTGAAGGCAAATTTAAGGTGAAGAGTCAACCTTCAACATGCTGTTATCATATTACTTTGTGGAATTTAAGTCCTTTTTCACAGTGACTCGTGTTTAATAACAGTAATTAAGTTCATTAAATGTAATCGTCGCAACCTATTGAGTGAAACGTATTCCTAATCCTACCACGGTCATAATCAACTAACCTTCCATTTTGAAACCAAACTTTTCACTCTATTTTGATGGGTTTGGCGAGAAAGGAGTGGAAGTAATCTCGTTTACTGTACCAAATCCACAGTTGCGAAATATTAGTTTATCGCACAAATTTAGTAAAAACTTTTCACTCCTTTTGATTTTTCACTCTGCAAGTGTATTACTGAAGATTACTGTAGTTTCACTGACACACGTTTCCATTTATGTCATGTTCTTGTGGTCAATCACGTGAATAATGTTTCTTTTTTATAGTGGGAGGTTACTAGTAAATTTGATTTGAATGAAAAGGAAGCATACAGAAAAATCTGCTTACGTGTCAGCACCAGAAATGCCAGCAAGTGTACAAGAAGATCTTAGTGATGTGAGCGATGATTTTGAAGACACATACAATACAGAAGTAGCTAATATTCAGACTCAGTTAGATCAATTGGATAACAAAACTCATCCAGGTAATTCAAATATTCTATTTGTATATAACTGGGATATAATCGATAGAATTTGTGAAAATTCGTGAAGAAATCGAAACTTGGTATTCGGAACAAAAACAACGTATTCAAATTTTACATGAACACAAAGTAAGCATAAAAGATTTTATTTTGCTGTTTCAACATCATCATTTATAAGTTATGGCATACATTATAGATAAAAAAATTTGCTTCAAGCTAACAAACTTGATTGTCATTTTTCGTTGTGTATCGATAGACAGGTTAGCAGGTTTGGTTGGAATCAGCCAAATTAATTATACCAACAACTAAATAACCATCCAATGTGTGGGAAGTGTTATTCATTATTAGAGGAACAGTCTACATCTATGTTTAAGCAAAAGTTGTTTATATGGTTATTTGGAAGTTATTGGTCGGTGGCTTAGTGGTTAAGTTGCTAGACTATTTGTGATGAAGTTATGGATTCACATTCCACTTTATATGCTTTAGTCTGAACATCCAGATTGTATCCCTTGCGGTTACACAGGTTAAGACTTTAGAGTTTGCGCTAATCACAGTTTGTTTCTGATCAGCTCTTGATGATCATCTCTAATGAGATAGCTGTTGTTTCCAGTGAAATTCGTGGGTTAATTTCGGCTAATCACTAAGTGATATTAGTTTTTGGTGAGAGTTTAGAGTCATACCATGTTTGTTTACACAACTGATGCTTATAACTCCGAAATAAGCTTGTAATACAGAATGGTAGATAGTTTGTGATTAGAACTTATCACCAGAATGTGCACATGTTATGATCTCCCGTGTTAAGACCCATCTACTCTTGTTGCTTAGTATTCTCCGGACACTACTTAACTCGACAAGCCTTGAAATGAAAACGCGGTTGAGAAGTAACGTAATTATGTTCCAAATATACAAGGTTGAATGAAAGTAGGGCTCACAACAAGAAAAAATTTAGTATATTTATAATTTTACACAAAAAGATAAAGTCTCTTCCAGGTATCCACCGGCTCTAATTAGCTAAGAAGTGGCCAGTCAGCGTGCCCCAACGTATTCCTGCACGAAACATGCATTAATCCAACCTGTATCCCGCTAGCAACACCATTGGAAGTCTAGTCTAATATACAAAATTTTTAACTATAAAGAATTAAATGGGAACTTTTTTAAAGACCGGCTCAGGGAGTGGCTCTCCAAGGAAATCACATTCAGTTTAAACAACCGAGCAGTATCCAAGTCTACTCACAAACCCAATGATATATGTTCTGCATATATATTTTGGTGCTCATTCGCACCAAAATGTGTTCAAATAAACAAAGTTAACTTACTCAATTCAGCCAGAATGATGCATTGATTTCATTACTGAGAGTGTGGTTTACAATAAGCTAATTCCACGTAGGAGAGAAATTGTTCAATAAATTATTAGTTAAGCATAAGTAACATAGTTATTATATGCTAATCCCACACAAATTAACAGGCAGAGTTAGAGTCCAGTGGATTTTGATTCAATGATCTAAAAGTATTATACCTAAAGGCTCTTGGTTCAATTCTGCATGTATCGAAAATGTGTATTTTTTGACCAATTTGAAAAACATGATGAAGCAAGCCATATAGTAACTTTTATTTTTTCAATTGATGAAGATTATGTAATATCATATCACTGCATTTAGCGGAAAAAATTAAGATCAGATAGTTTTCTTGTTGTTGATCATATCACATTTCTTTCACCTTATTTTACCTCCTTTAAATAATTACTCTATTAACAGTTAGATACTATTTATCGTGAGTATACAAAAGAAGCTGAAGCATGTGATCGGGATTGTGAGGTAGGTCATCTCTTTTTAAACTGAATGGATCCTTTTATATATGTCTTCTTCCTTTCACCTCCTTATTTCCCTCTCTCTCTCCATAAACAATATCAGCATGAGAAACGACGAATTCAAGCTTATTTAGTATCATTATGTGAAGAACTGAAACGACGTTTGGAACATGATAAGAGAAGCATTGAATTGACTCCAAGTGGAGGTTAGTTGGTCGTATTCAGACAGCTTTTTTTCCTTTAATTTTTCGCCGTATTATATAATTCGTTAATAATGTCTGTTTTTATTCTGCTATGGATCTTGATCGGATACTATATTGTATTATAGTAATGATAATAATGATAATAATAATAGTTGAGAGGAAGATTTAAACGTAATCGCTTGATTATTCCTATGTGTTAGTAATATGTGTTTTATTTGCATCACCTGAAATCGTGAAGCAACAGAGTTAAGAATGCTGAAGTTAAGTATAGTGTTATGAACAAAAATAATAAACTGGTTGATGAGGTTTTGGATCTTCATCCAATAAGGTGGTTTAGACATACATTATTTATGCTCAAAGTGGTATGTTGGATGCTTACTTGTAAAGCTTGCAACCTGGTTCTGAGAGCTATCTTTATTTCGTTGAGCTTTATCAGTATCAGTATCTCCAAGGAAGGCTGTATTAAACCTTTGTAATGCTGTTTGTCCAGTCCTTATTTAGCTTCGGTTTCATCTTGCGAACCACCAGGTGGTGATATGAAGCTGTCAGCTCCTCTCTTTGCTCTCACGTTTTCCATTGACTTTCTGAATTCCTTAGTGATGCAAACATAATCAATTTGGTTCTCTTTAGTGTGATCCGGTGAAAACCATATAGCTCTGTGTATACGTTTGTGGGGGGAATATAGTGCAATTTATAACTATCTTGTTGAATGCACATAAATTTGCAAATCTCTCAATTTTCATTCCTTCCTATCAGTCCGTGTCGTCTCATGATATCTTCATACCCGGTGTTGTCCATTCCGACTTTTGCGTTTAGATTTTTCATCAGGACTGTCAGATCGTCTCTTGAGCACTTCTCTACGATCGACTCCAGCCTCCCATAAAACTGATCTCTATTGTCTTCATTGCGATCATTGGTAAGTGCATAGCACTGGATAACACTCATTGTGAGTTCCATGTTGGATAGAGTAGGAGTAATTTCTAAGACGACCAGAGGAGTCAGACCAAAACATGGTATCAGTCCATGAAAACATTGACTGTAGGTGTAGACGACCTGGTTGCCATTCTGGTAATAACTACTACCAGTGGTTGAAGATGTTGAGTAACATGGATCCGAATTGGTTATATTGGCTTAAACGTATTCACTATTTATCTTTCTCTAGATCTTCAGTTCAATTACTTTTTCATACATACTTTTTATTCTGCCCTACTGAATCATATTCACTGTCGTTGCTACTAGTTTTCAGTTTCTAAAAGTCATACTCCTCAACCACTGAACCACTGCTCCAATACCGTAGGTGTATCTTGTGGATATATTTCCAACATCTTATTTGTTAATTGGGAATCCGATGTGTGTACTTCAAAGTGTAATTGTAATCATTTACGTAGCATAGTTTGCAAACTCATTTCTAAGGAACATTTTTCATGTGTGAGTGATACTGATGAACTACCTAAACCAAGTTATATTGAGTGAGGTTCAAACCTACGGCTTATCAGTTTAAACCAAGTTCACTGGTCATTATTCCACCATTCCACATACTTCCATGCTAATTCAGCCAGCTTTCAATCTGTGCTAGATGCTAAAACGTAAGCAATTCTTATTGGCCCAGTGTTCTAGAAATACCCCTGTCAAGCAGTGGGTGAAGAAAACGGGCACTTCATTCGGTTTCAAATTCATTAGTTTGAAATCAATAAGTCTTTATGCTAAGATGTGCGTCTGCTTCAAATGTCTTTTTCATTAGCCAAAATAACAGTAATGTGTATAGCTAACTTTTGATTTTTTCGTGTCTCAGTGTTGTGAATTATCATCCATTCAACTTCTGATGGAAGTGTGTTATTCAATTAACAATTTTTAGATATTCTTGAATTTAAACCTGCGATAACTCGGAAGTTGAGAAGACGAGCTATAGGTGGGGTTGGTAGTGGTGTTAGCGTCGGCTCGGGGGGCGGAAATGATGTTTCCGCTTCAAATCCAGCTAATTTCATGTATTGGGGTGACTTACTTCTTTGTGGTTCACATTGGCCAGTGAATTCGAACTTGAGTACAAGATTACAGAAACCCAATTCAAATGATTCATACAGTTCTAGTGCTGTTGCAAATAGCAATGATGAAAATACCGATCCAATCCAATCGTCATCAAATTTAGAGAATGAACCTAAAGAGAATGCTTTAAGTGATGTAACGGGAATTTCATGTAGTAATACAATGTCATCAGTATTCCAGTCGACCGCATTATCGTCATCATTATCAGTAACGTCGGCATCAACCACAACAGCGACGATGCCTACTACAACTTCCATAACTAGCACCACGTTCAATTCAACTTCTAAGTCAAATATATTTGGTACATTAGGTTTAAATCTCTTTGATGGAAGTTTGTTATCACATTTATTAGCTTCCATGAATAACAACACATCATTGACAAATTTCTATACGAATCCTTCATACTGTATATCAAACACACCAGAAAACATAAATAATGTCGGTGACTTTTTAACTAATGGAGGTGTAGCAGTGAATTCACCGTGTAATTCTACTGCAGTAGCTGTGGCAGCTGTTGCAGCTGGTCTTATTATGCCATCAAATGGTACTGGAACCATTGGTTTATCAAATAACATCAGACTCTCTCCAGCTACTGCACTTGGTTGTGGTCTAGTACCACTTCTAAATAATACTAATAACAATCATATTCATTCTTCATCAACGTCTATTCGTAAAAGACGTCATCAGAATACTGCACCTAGTGCACAATTAAATCTTTTATTACCGGAACATGAGATTTATGCAGATTTGACAATTATTCATAGGTAAGATACTATGATAAAATTTCACAGATATATATGGTATATAGTAATATAACCCATTTTGATTATTGCAAATTTAGAGAAAAGTATTTTTGATGTGTTAGGTCTAAGTTTTGCATGGCTTGACAACTCTTTTCGTCATTGAATATTTATATAGAGGTCTTATGGTTGAATGGTATTTGCTCACAAGACCGGATTATCAATGTAAATTTTCGAATCATTTGAAATGTAAGGCATGACCATTCACTAAAAAATATAGATTACTTATGTGATAAAGCTAGATGCTCATGTATAAGCTATTCGTATAAAGTTAATATGATATATTGTTATAGACGATTGAAGGGAATTAGTTTCTAGGTCACTGACTCTGTACAGTCAATTAAGACCTGATTTTTAGACATGTTGTTAATTGTGTTTTAATTATTACATGTTACTTCATAAAAGTGACAAGGTAAATATATGAACCTCCTAAATGGTACTATTCAAGTTTCTCTGTAATTAAATTCTCAATACATTATAAACATTATGTGACATAATTAATGAATTAATCAATTCATGCTATAATTGAAATCTCCAAATGTTATGATAAATACATTAGTTATTTACCGTGATAACCTTTTACAAGTTTCTGACATTTCAATCCACTATGATGTAGTTGTAATCAGTATTCAATTTAAGGAGAAATCGTGGAGACAAACATAAGTTATTTCATTTACTTATCAGTGTACATACTTTTTGATTAACTTTAAACTGTACTAATGTGGTTACTTTATCCTTCAACTGCCCTAATGTGATTGAGACCAGAAGTAGTCCGCTCTTTTACTCAAAACACTGTCATACCGTGTCGTGTCTATAGCCTCTGTCAGGAATGTCTTACTCATTACCTTCACGCAGCGCTGTTGTTTAAAAGGGTGAGGCTACAAAAAGCGGATGTTTGACGCCCGAAACAGATTAGTGAATATGGATAATTCACCTATTGGAGCTGAGAAACTGCTTTCAGATCAGCAGTATACGTGGGTTTTAGGATCATGAGGGCACTCACGATGTATAAACCTACTTTACGTCAATGACCACTATGAAACATCATGTCCTTAATTTAGACATTGCCTTTTTTCTCGGTGGTCATCTCTTTAGGAAAACCACTTGCTTAGATTTCGGTATCTGGGCAATATCCTAACCCTCGCACATATTATATTGTTTGACACAGTCTACTTTTGGTTCCAAGTTAGATCAGATTTCGTTTAGATTAAACAAAGAACAAAACAGCTTGAAGATGCTTGTCATTTGGAGAGACATAGCTTTTTGTTAATCCAACAAGTAGGTTTTCATGAAGATTTGGAGATTTCACATTGATTTTGGCAGTAACAGTCCACTCACTAGTACTAAAAAACTCATCTACTAAGTTGTTTTCGGTGTTTACCAAAATAAGTTTAGCTTGGGGTAATTCCACATCAAGAAAGTATAATACAGTCATAATATAATTCTGTCTTTTTCTCTGTTTACTTTTTTTTAATCATCTTCATCTTTATTTTCCCCTAAATCATTCTACAACAGAGCTTGTTCGAAAGTTTCAAATATTCTCAATGGAACATCAATGAGTAGCGGTAGTCGTAAGCATTCTTCACATACTACAAGCAACAATTCCAATTATACTCCTAATAATACTTCGAATACATCTCAATTATGCTGTAATAGTCCGTTAAGTCCTTCCTTAGGTAAATGTTATGAAGATAATTGTGGCTCAAGTAGACTGACAAAAGATTCCAATACAACAACTATGAATACACCGTTATTTTCATCTCATTCAATTGGTTCGCCTAATTCATTCAATAGTGCAAGTGTTGGTGACTTGTCAGTAACACGTACAGGTGCACGTACAACTGGTACCGGTCACATTGGAACTAATTCATCCATGAATAACCAGTCAAATACATCGTTTTCTGTATGGATAGACGATGGACGACTTTACTGCGGGCATAAATGGTATGATATTTCGGTTCAGCGTTTTTCTTTGAAAGAGTTAAACTGAGATCATAAAATTGTTCTTTCCTGAAGTAAATACTGTTACTGTCAAGGGAATTGTTGGTTTAGAGGTTTTTGTAGCTGTAATATGTGTTGATCTCTTATTTAAGACATGTAATTTATGATGAATCATTCTACTTGGGTTTGCCGGAGAAAAGTTTCATAATTTTACTTGACGAATAGTTTTAGACAGACAACCATTACAAAATAACGATCACTAGATAGTTGTTTCATATACGACTTCTGATCACTGAGTAACCAAGAAATCGTTACAAATCTAACTCGGAACTTTTATGCCGTATGCTGAGTCATTTGATATTTTCGATTGTGGAGTCAAATAAGAACGCTGCGTTACACCACCATAAATACTAATAATAACCACAAACTACTGTCATGATTTGATAATTATCTATTTTCAGAATGAGTTTTGTGGAGATTTCAGTAAATTTCACAGGTTGTAATCATGAGTCAGTTGAAGCTAGACCACCATTGAAAACCTGGAAGCACTGGACGGCCGTTTCGTCCTAGTATGGGACTTCGTTGGATGCCGGCTCAGTGGTCTAATGGTTAAGTGCTCGCGCGCAAAGCCAGTAGGTCCTGGGTTCGAATCCCGCGGGGGCGGGTTCGTGGATGCGCACTGCTGAGGAGTCCCATACTAGGACGAAACGGCCGTCCAGTGCTTCCAGGTTTTCAATGGTGGTCTAGCTTCAACTGACTCATGCTTACAACCTGTGAAATTATCTATTTGTTACAAGGCACAAATGAACAGTATATACGCTAGTTAGTTAATTCACATGACGAATACACAACCCTTTGATATCAATCATCCACATATGAATAAAAGAAAAAAAATGGTGGGAGCTTTTGTGGAAGCCTTTGTATTTTTAAGAAGAGATACATAAATGCAATACAAAGATTGTCTTTGTGATGTAACGACAATGACCTTGAAGGCATGTAACAAACTAGACAAGGAAGTAAACAATCGATTAATATAAAATAACAAAGATCTATAGGACAATATCAATTGAAATTTTCTTTTCAAAGGTCTATCTACACGTTAGAAGTTCAATTTATTCATAAAAGGAAAAGAAACAGGATACTTTGAAGTCTCCTTAATGACCAAGTTTGAGAATTATCCTTGGTGTCTTAATGAAAGCGGTGACCATTGAAGTTTATTTGTATCGGAAATGTGACAGGTATCTTAAATGCTAGTAGATAATAGTTGTTATGTTAGATGATTTAGTTGAAGTTGATAGCACGAACCCTTTGATGACAGGTTAATGGTGTAAAAGTGATTTGCTCACTATCAGGCCCTCTAAATCATATGCTTGTTTACTCAGAAGACTGTTCAAGGAGATTGTTGTGAATATCCTTACTAGAACGAAGCATCTGTTTGGTGACGTTTAGTGTTCAGTTGTTTTTCTTTCTAAAATCAGTCAGTTCATAATGTAGGATATCTTTAAAGTGAATACATCTTCACAAGCTTCGATGATTTAGGCGATCTGAAAATATGAGCGAAAAACCCAAGAAACTGCTGTTTAAGCTCTTTTCACACTAGGTGTTTTGTTGGATTCATTATGTACTTTACAAATCCTTCTACCTGTAATGGAATTCCGCACGGCAAGGTTGAGATGTACTGTTTCTGTAACCCTCCCTTCTCTCAACAAATAGGGTAATTAGGAATATCTTATTTTT